>NC_056667.1:25937822-26246693 GCF_018350195.1 Panthera tigris
AACCTCCATACTATTTTCCAGAGTGGCTGCACCAGTTTGCATTCCCACCAGCAGTGCAAAAGAGATCCTCTTTCTCTGCATCCTCGCCAATCAGGCAATCTGTTGTTGCCTGAGTTGTTAATGTTAGCCATTCTGACAGGTGTGAGGTGGTGTCTCATTGTGGTTTTGATTTTATTTCCCTGATGATGAGTGATGTTGAGCATTTTTTCATGTGTCAGTTGGCCATCTGGATGTCTTCTTTGGAGAAGTGTCTATTCATGTCTTTTGCACATTTCTTCACTGGATTATTTGTTTTTTGGGTGTTGAGTTTGATGAGTTCTTTATAGATTTTGGATACCAACCCTTTATCTGATATGCTGTTTGCAAATATCTTCTCCCATTCTGTTGGTTGCCTTTTAGTTTTGGTGATTGTTTCCTTTGCTGTGTAGAAGCTTTTTATTTTGATGAGGTCCCAATAGTTCATTTTTGCTCTTGTTTCCCTTGCCTCTGGAGACGTGTTGAGTAAGAAGTTGCTGTGGGCAAGATCAAAGAGATTTGTGCTTTCTCCTCGAGAATTTTGATGGCTTCCCATCTTACATTTAGGGCTTTCATCCATTTTGAGTTTATTTTTGTGTATGGTGTAAGAAAGTGGTCCAGGTTCATTTTTCTGCATGTCGCTGTCGAGTTTTCCCAGCACCACTTACTGAAGAGACTGTCTTTATTCCATTGGATATTCTTTCCTGCTTTGTCAAAGATTAGTTGGCCATACGTTTGTGGGTCCATTTCTGGGTTCTCTATTCTGTTCCTTTGATCTGAGTGTCTGTTTTTGTGCCAGTACCATACTGTCTTGATGATTACAGCTCTGTAATACAGCTTGAAGTCAGGGATTGTGATGCCTCCTGTTTTGGTTTTTTTCTTCAAGATTGCTTTGGCTATTCGGGGTCTTTTCTGGTTCCATACAAATTTTAGGATTGTTTCCTCTAGCTCTGTGAAGAATGCTGGTGTTATTTTCATAGGGATTGCATTAAATATGTAGATTGTCTTGGGTAGTATTGATATTTTAACAATATTTGTTCTTCCTATCCAGGAGCATGGAATATTTTTTCCATTTTTTTGTGTCTTCTTCAATTTCTTTCACAATCTTTCTATAGTTTTCAGTGTATAGATTTGCACCTCTTTGGTTAGATTTATTCCTAGGTATTTTATGGGTTTTGGTGCAACTGTAAATGGGATTGATTCCTTGATTTCTCTTTCTGTTTCTTCATTGTTGGTGTATAGGAATGCAACCGATTTCTGTGCATTGATTTTATATCCTGCAACTTTGCTAAATTCATGAATCCATTCTAGTAGTTTTTTGGTGGAATCTTTTGGGTTTTCCATATAGAGTATCATGCCATCTGCGAAGAGTGAAAGTTTGACCTCCTCCTGGCCAATCTGGATGCCTTTTATTTCTTTGTGTTGTCTGATTGCTGAGGCTAAGACTTCCAATGCTATGTTGAATAACAGTGGCAAGAATGGACATCCCTGTCTTGTTCCTGACCTTAGGGGAAAAGCTCTCAGTTTCTCCCCATTGAGGATGATATTAGCGTTGGGTCTTTTGTATATGGCTTTTATGATCTTGAGGTATGCTCCTTCTATCCCTACTTTCTTGGGGGTTTTTATCAAGAAAGGATGCTATATTTTGTCAAATGTTTTCTCTGCATCTATTGAGAGAATCATATGGTTCTTGTCCTTTCTTTTACTGATGTGATGAATCATGTTAATTGTTTTGCGGATTTTGAACCAGTCCTGCATCCTAGGTATAAATCCCGCTTGATTGTGGTGAATAATTTTTTTAATGTATTGTTGGATCCAGTTGTTTGATATCTTGTTGAGGATTTTTGCATCCATGTTCATCAGGGAAATTGGTCTATAGTTCTCCTTTTTAGTGGGGGTCTTTGTCTGGTTTTGGAATCAAGGTAATGCTGGCTTCATAGAAAGAGTTTGGAAGTTTTCCTTCCGTTTCTAGTTTTTGGAACAGCTTCAAGAGAATAGGTGTTAACTCTTCCTTAAATGTTTGGTAGAATTCTCCTGGAAAGCCATCTAGGCCTGGACTTTTGTTTGTTGGAGATTTTTGATTACTAATTCGATTTCTTTACTGGTTATGAGTCTGTTCAAATTTTCTCTTTCTTCCTGTTTCAGTTTTGGTAGTGTATATGTTTCTAGGAATTTGCCCATTTCTTCCAGATTGCCCATTTTTTTGCATATAATTGCTCATAATATTCTCTTATTATTGTTTTTATTTCTGCTGTGTTGGTTGTGATCTCTCCTCTTTCATTCTTGGTTTTATTTGGGTCCTTTCCTTTTTCTTTTTGATCAACCTGGCTAGTGGTTTATCAATTTTGTTAATTCTTTCAAAGAACTAACTTCTGGTTTCATTGATCCCTTCTACTGGTTTTTTGTTTTGTTTTGTTTTGATAGCATTAATTTCTGCTCTAATCTTTATTATTTCCTTTCTTCTGCTGGTTTTGGGTTTTATTTGCTGTTCTTTTTCCAGCTCTTTAAGTTATAAGGTTAGGTTGTGTATCTGAGACCTTTCTTCCTTCTTTAGGAAGGCTTGGATTGCTATGTACTTCCCTCTTATGACTGCCTTTGCTGCATCCCAGAGGTTTTGGGCTGTGGTGTTATCATTTTCATTGGCTTCCATGTACTTTTTAATTTCCTCTTTGACTTCTGCTTAGCCCATTCATTCTTTAGTAGGATGTTCTTCAGTCTCCAAGTATTTGTTACCTTTCCGAATTTTTTCTTGTGGTTGATTTTGAATTTCATAGCATTGTGGCCTGAAAATATGCACAGTATGGTCTCAATCTTTTTGTACTTGTTGAGGGCTGATTTGTGTCCCAGTATGTGGTCTATTCTGGAAAACATTGCATGTGCACTGGAGAAGAATGTATATTCTGTTGCTTTAGGATGAAATGTTCTGAACATATCTGTTAAGTCCATATGGTCCAGTGTGTCATTCAAAGCCATTGTTTCCTTGTTGACTTTCTGATTAGATGATCTGTCCATTGCTTTAAGTGGGGTGTTGAAGACCCCTACTATTGTGGTATTATTATCAATGAGTTTCTTTATGTTTGTGATTAATTGATGTATATATTTGGGTGCTCTCAGATTGGAGCATAAATGTTTACAATCGTTAGATCTTCTTAGTGGATAGACCCCTTAATTATGATACAATGCCCTTCTTCATCTCTTGTTTCAGTCTTTATTTTAAAGTCTAGATTGTGTGATATAATATGGCTACTCCAACTTTATTCTGGTGACCTTTAGCATGATAGATGGTTCTCCATCCCCTTACTTTCAATCTGAAAGTGTCTTTACGTCTAAAGTGGGTTTCTTGTAAATAGCATATTGATGCATCTTGTTTTCTTATCCATTCTATCACTCTATGTCTTTTGATTAGAGTGTTTAGTCCATTGACATTTAGAGTGAGTACTGGAAGATATGAATTTATTGCCATTGTGTTGCTTGTAGAGTTGAAGTTTCTGGTGGTGTTCTCTGGTCCTTTCTAGTCTTTGTTGCTTTTGATATTTATTTATTTATTTATTTATTTATTTATTTAGTCTTTTCTTCCCTCAGAGAGTCCCCCTTAAAATTTCTTGCAGGACTGGTTTAGTTGTCATGAGCTCCTTTAAGTTTTGTTTGGGAAACTTTTAATCTCTCCCTCTATTTTGAATGACAGACTTGCTGGATAAAGATTTCTTGGCTGCAAATTTTTCTGATTCAGCACATTGAATATATCCTGCCACTCTTTTCTGGCCTGCCAAGTTTCTGTGGATACGTCTGCTGCAAACCTGATCTGTCTTCCCTTGTAGGTTAAGGACTTTTTTCTCCTTGCTGCTTTCATGATTCTTTCCTTGCCTGAGTATTTTGTGAATTTGACTATGACATGCCTTGTTGATGGTTGGTTTTTGTTGAATCTAATGAGAGTCCTCTATGCTTCCTGAATTTTGATGTCTGTGTTTTTCCCCAGGTTAAGAAAGTTTTCAGCTATGATTTGCTCACATAACCCTCTACCCCTTTTTCTCTCTCTTCATCTGTGGGACCCCTATGATTCTGATGTTGCTCCTTTTTAACGAGTCACTGATTTCTCTAATTCTTAAATTTTTCTCTTTTGCCTTAGTCTCCCTCTTTTTTTTCTGCTTCATTTTTCTCCATAAGTTTGTCCTCTATATTACTGATTCTCTGTTCTGCCTCATTCATCCTTGCCACCGTGGCATCTATTTGACACTACAGCTTAGTTACAACATTTTTTATTTCATCATTTATTTCATCATTTTACTTCTTTTATCTCTTCAGAAAGGGATTCTAGTTTATTTTCAACTCCAGCTAGTATTCTTATTATCATTATTCTAAATTCTGGTTCAGACATCTTGCTTGTATCTGTGTTGGCTAAGTCTCTGGCTATCATGTCTTCCTGCTCTTTGTTTTGGGGAGAATTCCTTCTTTTCATCATTTTGAAGGTAAAAAAGGAATTAATGCAGTAAAAATTTTTTCTAAAAATTAAAATTAAAAAATTAAAAACAACACACACACACACAAAATCAAATGAATGATGGTAGATCATAGGTGTGTTTTGGTCCGGGTGTTGATATATTAAAGAAAAAAGGGGAAAGAAGAAAAAGGAAAAATTGTTTGACAATTTGAAAAAATGAATACAATTTAATAGAATAAAATAAAATAATGGAAGTAAAATAGAATTAAAAAAAATTACACAAAAATAAAAAATATAGTAGAAAAAAATTAAAGAAAAATATTTTAAATAAAAATTGAAAATAAAAATAAATTTTTTCTCTTTATGTATTCAAGAAAAAGAAAAGAGAAAGAGAAAAAAAAAGAAAGGAAATTGAATGGATGGACCAGCAAACACACTGAAATACGATTGAAATTACTTCATTTTCCCCTAGAAGTCAAACTATGAAGCACTTTACAGTCTGTAAACTAAGCAGGCAGAGAGATTTGTGTGTCTGAAGAGTGAGGTTGGCCCAGTTGGGTGGGGCTTAGTGTAATGGCTCCTTTCTCCACTAGATGGCGCTGCTGAGCTTACTGGGGGTGGATTGCTGTGGCGCTTGTAGGTGTTCATGCGCATGCGCGGGAGCCGTGAAAAGGGCGTCACCCAGGTACCCAGTCTCTAGGATCAGAACTCTGTTCTCCAGGATCAGCAATCGCACACCTGTCCTTTGTCTTCGGCTTCTGTATTCTCCCTGCTTTTACACTGTCCGTGACCAAGCCCCAGGCAGCACCTCCCTCCTGAGTTTTTATCTTAGTTTCGGCTGTGTTTCCGGGTCCCTTACATCTGAGGGACTGCAGCTTTGACCCTCTCCACCCCTCTGTAGATGGTCTCACCGAGCACTGCCCAGGTGCCCACCACACCCAGGAATGTTCATGGGATGTGGTGCTGCTGGTGCCCAGAGACTGCGGCTGGGGGTCAGCCTGCCCCAGAGAAAGTTCACGCGATTTTGTAGCAGCAGCGTCTCAGGGATTATGGCAAATCACAACACACATCTGGCACCAGGCTTCACCCCAGCGACCTTGTTCCAGCACCCACCAATGTGGTTGTTCTCCCCGGTCCACTAGGGCCTTGCCTGTTAGGGGGTCAACACCACCTCTACCAGATGTCGTCCCAGCAGGGGAACCGCCACTCCCCGTGTGGCCCGAAGACTCCCGGACCCCACTCTGCTTCTGGGAATTTGCCCTTCTCACCAGAGAACTGCCAGGTATGGAGCTGCAGAGTTTCAGACTCTGGACTCCCTCTGTTTATAGTCTTAATGGTATTTAAATCCTCTCCTTTCTCCTTTATCCCTTTTTAGTTCAGTCCCTGCGGCTGTTTCCACTTTTCCACTTTCTCTCCAGCTGCTTTTGGCAGGAGGGGCGCTTTGCCTGTATTCTTCCCTGTCTCAGTCCTCTCTCTGCATGCAAAAACAGCTCTTTGCCCTCCACGACTTCTCTCTCCCCATATTCACCTCTCTGTGCCACATACCTACTGAGTTCTGTGGTTCAGGTTATGCAGATTGTTGTGTCAATCATCAAATCAGTTTTCTAGGTGTGCAGGATGGTTTAGTGTTGATCTGACTGTATTTCAGGGATATGAGACACCAAAAAAACTTCCATTCTGTTCTGCCATCTTGGCTCCTCCCCCCCAATATCCGTGGGTTTTTCTACATATATTTGTTAGTAGTTTCTCATTTAACTTCCTTCTATTCAGAGAATATACTCTACATGATTTCAATACTCTTAAATTTGTTATTAAATTTGTTTTAAATTTGTTATTTATGGTTTATCTTGGTGAATATTGAATGTAAAAAAAAGAATGTGTGGTCTGAGGTATTGCAAAGATTGTTCTATAAATACCACTTATTTTCAGTTTTTTGATAGCATTATTCAAGTATTCTATACTTGTTATTCTGTCCCTTTGTTTTATCCATTACTGAAACAAAACTGTTGAAATATCCAACTATGTGGATTTGTCTATTTCTCCTTTCTGTTCTGTCATTTTTGTTTCATGTATTTTGAAACTCTGTTATTATGTGTTGTTTAATTTCCATGCATTTATGAGTTTTCCCATTTTCATTTTGTTATTCCATAGTGATTGGGAAGGATACTTGAAATTGCTTTCAACCTTCATAAATTTGTCAAGACATTTTTTTTTTATTTAGCATGTGATCTATCCTGGAGAATTTTTTGTGAGCACTTGAGAAAAATGTTTATTCTACTGCTGTTGGGTTGAATGTTCTGTTTATGTCTGTTAGGTCCATTTGGTCTATAGTGTTGTTCATATCTGCTCTTATTGATTTTCTGTTTGGGTGATCTATCCTTTATTGAAAGTGGGGTATCAAAGTCTCCTACTACTGTTTTATGTCTGTCTATTTCTCCCTTCAGATCTGTCAATGTTTACTTTATATATTTAGGCCCTCTGCTGTGGGATGCATAAATATTTGTAATCATTTTATTTTCCTGTTCAATTGACTCTTTTATTCAATTGACCTTCTTTGTCTTTTGTGACAGTTTTTGACATAAAGCCTGTTTTGTCTAAGTATATAAGTATACCATATTGTATGCTATTTTATCTGATATAAGTATAGCCACCCCTGCTTTCTTTTGCATATAATATCTTTTTGTTCCTTCACTTTCAGTTATATGTGTCTTTATTTTATTTTATTTTTTTCAACGTTTTTTATTTATTTTTGGGACAGAGAGAGACAGAGCATGAACGGGGGAGGGGCAGAGAGAGAGGGAGACACAGAATCGGAAACAGGCTCCAGGCTCCGAGCCATCAGCCCAGAACCTGATGCGGGGCTCGAACTCACGGACCGCGAGATCGTGACCTGGCTGAAGTCGGACGCTCAACCGACTGCGCCACCCAGGCGCCCCAGTTATATGTGTCTTTAAATCTAAAATGAGTCTCTTACAGACAGCATATAAGTGGATTTTCTTATCCATTCAGTCACTTTATATCTCTTGATTTGTGAACTTAATTCATTTACATTTAAGTTCATTATCGATAGATACGGACTTATCATTGCCATTTTGTTCATTGCTTTCTGTTTTGTAGTTCTTTTGTTTCTCTTTTGTTGTCTTCTTTGTGATTTGATTTTTTTTGTAGTGATATACTTGGGTTGTCCTTTTTTTTTTGCACCTACTAATTTAATATAGGTTTTCTCTTTGTGGTTACCATGGGCTTGCATAAAACTTATTATAGTTATAAGAATCTATTTTAAGCTGGTAACAATCACACACAAAAACTCTATATTATTTTTACATTGTGTATCCATTAACAAATTTTTGTGGCTATGGTTATTCTTACACTTTTGTCTTTTAACTTTTGTACCTGTGTCTAAAGTGATATGTACACCAACATCATAGTATTATATTATTCTATATTGTCTTTACATTTACCTTTACTAGTGGGATTTATACTTTTGTGTTTTGTTTAGCTTTATTTCATTTCAACTTGAAAAATTCCCTTTAGCACTTGTAAGGCAGGGGTACTGGTGAAAGATTCCCTCAGTTTTTGTTTGTTTGGAAAGTCTTTGTCTTTCCTACATTTTTGAAGGATAGTTTTGCTGGGTGTAAGATTTTTGGTTTGCAGTTTTTTCTTTTAGCACTTTGAATATATTATTCCACTTCTTTCCTTGCTTCAAGATTTCTGCTAAGAAATATTCTAATTGTCTTTTAAGGAGTCTTTGTATGTGATAAGTTGCTTTTGTCTTGCTGTATTCAAAATTCTATCTTTATTGACAATTCAATTATAGTGTATCTTGGTGTAGATTTCTTTATGTTCAATCTATTTAGAGTCTTTTGGGCTTCATGGGTCTGATATCTATGTCCATCCCCAGATTTGGGAAGTTTTCAGCCATTATTTCTTTAAATAAGCTTTCTGCTTCTTTCTCTTTCTCTTCTCCTTCTGGGACTCCCATAATGCACATATTGGGGTTTTTGTTTTTGTATTTTTTTTGATGGTGTACTATAAGTCCCATAGGCTTTCTTCACTCTTTTTTGTTATTTTTTCTTTTTGTTCCTTTGACTGGATGGTTTCAAATCATTTGTCTTTGAATTTTCTGATTCTTTTTTTGGCTTGATGAGTCTGTTGTTGAAGCTGTCTATTACATTTTTAAAAGTTCAGTCACAGTATTCTGCCACTCCAAAGTTTCTTTTTGGCTCTTTTTAATGTTTTCTATATATTTATTGAACTTCTCATTTTGCTCACATATTGTTTTCCTGGTTTCATTTAGTTGTCTGCGTTCTCTTGTAGTTCATGAATATTTTGAATTCCTTGTTAGTCAGTTACTAGATCACCATTTCTTTAGGGTAAGTTATTGAGGCTTTATTTTGACCCTTTGGTGGTGTTATGTTTCTCTAATCTTCATGATTCTTATAGTGTTCTGTTGGTGTCTGAGCATTTGAAGAAGTAGTTGACTTTTCCAGTTTTTACAGAATGGCTTCAGCAGGGAGGGCTTCACTAGTTAGCCTAGCCAGAGACTCTGTAGGCCAGGTGGCAGAACCCATGGTGGTGGAGGGAGTGCAGACCTGGTGTTGAGGTCCACAGGCGGACAGAATTGTGCCAGAGTCCACAGGCAGGCTCACTTTCTTTTTCCCCTGTGGAATAACTTGAGACAAGGGATAGATATCTCTTGGTGCTCCTTTATGTTGTTGGGTTATGGGAGGGAGGTTGATGTGGTTGAATAAAAACTATTCTTACACGTATTGATACATCTTTTCTCATTTCTGTGGTCCACTGGCGTGCTTCAATCTCTCAGCTGGATTCTAGAGCTGTCATAAAGGTATTTTTATCCATGGATCGCTATTAAATTGGTGTTTTTGTGGGGAGACAAGAGCTGGAATTTCTTATTCCTTCATCTTTCTGATGTTGCTCCAATCTTTTCTTTTTAAATCCAGTCTGACAATCTCTGTCTTATAACTGGAGTGCATAGACTATTTATACTTAATATAATTATCAATATGGTTGGGTTTAAATTTATCATCTTGTAATTTTTTTTCTATTTGTTCCATCTGCTCTTTCTTTTTCTTTTTCTTACTTTCTTTTATACAAAGTTCTCTCTCTTATTTTTTAGTATTCCATTTCATTTCTATTTTGGCTGAGTAACTATACTTTAGTGTTTTAAACTTTTTTTAGTGAATACCCTGGGATTTATAATATGCTTCTTTAACTTCTTACGTCTGATTTAAGAACTTTATAATGTATTATACTTTCAACATTGTTGTGGGTTGAATTAGAGCTTACATTGCCTTGAAGAGACTTTGGTAAAAATACAGATTGTAAAGAAGATTCTGGTTAGAGCTCAGAAAGGAAAGATTCTGTTGTCTTAAGGAATACATATATCATTGTGAATAGAATTTTTCTAAAAATGTGAATGTTAAAGATGCTTTTGGTGAGTTCTCATACAGAAATGAGGGACATGCTATTGGAAACTGAAGGAAAGACAATCTTTGTTATAAGGTGGCAAAGAACTTGGATGAATTATGTTTTTTGGATGGAAAGATGGAGAGAAGAACTTATAAGTGATGAATCTGGATGTTTAGCTGAGGAGATTTCCAAGCAAAGTGTTGAAGTTTCAACATGGTGTCTCCTTGCTGTGAGAAGACAGAAATAAATTGAGGAAGGAACTACTAAGCAAAAAGAATACAGCATTTGATTGGAAGAATCTCAGCTTATCCAGATAAGCATGCTCTGGAAATGGGGCCAAAGGTGTAACTGGACAACTATTTTCCAAAGAGACTAGGAATGTGACTGATGGACCCATTCACCCATCTCAGCATAATCCAAGAACAGACATGGTGTTATTTAGGAAAGATATGTTGAGGACTCTCTTGTCTAATAGCTTGCTCTCCCATTTAGTTGCACAGGAGGCCAACCAGAGTCTTGAGAATTTTATATGAACAGAAATACTGCCAACCTGGACTGTTCTTGTTTTATTTATTTTGAAGCAATACCATGTGCATACAAGTTTAGAATTATTTAGTCTTTCTAGTGAATTGAACTTTTATCAATATGAAATGACTCTTATTATCTCTAGTAATGCTTTTTGCATTAAAATCTATTTAATCAAAGGGACCTGGATGGCTCAGTCGGTTGAGCATCTGACTTCAGTTCAAGTCATGATCTCACAGTTTGTGAGTTTGGGCTTCTCATCAGGCTCTGTGCTGACAACTCAGGCTCAGAGCCTGGAGCCTGCTTCAGATTCTGTGTCTCCCTCTCTCTCTCTGCCCCTCTTCTGCTTGTGCTCTCTCTCTCTCTCTTAAAAATAAATAAACATTTAAAAAATAAAATCTATTTAATCAGATAATACTAATATGGCTGTATCAGCTTTCTTTGGTTAGTATTTATATGATGTATCTTTTCCCATCTTTATGCTTTAATGTTTCTGTTTACTTCTGTTTGCTTTCTGTCTCGTATACCGTATAGAAGCAAATTGTTTTCATTCTGGTAACCTTTTCATTTAAATGGGAAAATTTAGTCACTTTATATTTTTTGGGATCACTTACAGAGTTGGACTTTATTCTACTACCATTTATTTTGTGCTTCCTATTATTCTTGTCCTTTTCTTTAATTTTGTTCCCACTCTGTTCTACTTTTTAACATTCTTTTATTTAAAATTTTATTCAAATTTTTAAAATTGTATTATTTTTGAGAGAGAGACAGAGACAGAGAGAGTGTGAGAGGGGGAGGGGCAAAGAGAGAGGGAGACCCAGAAACCGAAGCAGGCTCCAGGCTCCAAGCTGTCAGCACAGAGCCTGATATGGGGCTCAAACTCACGAACCGTGAGATTGTGACCTGAGCTAAAGTTGGATGCCTGACTGAGCCACCCAGGCGCCCCATACTTTTTAACCTTCTTTTAGATTGATTCCCTACTAAACTTATCCATTATCCCTCAAGTACTATAGAAGTTACATATCCTATATTTGTTCTTTTAGTGCTACTTTAGACATTTTATTATGCATATTTAACAGATTAGGCAAAATATATGTTTTCCACCCCCCTAAATTCAAGGACTTTAACTAGAATTACTCTCTTTCTGCTCAGGTTTATTGTTGTTCAGTATTTTTAACATCCCAGATTATGCATTATGCTTATAATTATGACTTATACAGTCAATATGTATTTAGATGTACCCACATATTAATATATTCCTTTACCAATTCTGGAAAATTCCAAGTTATTATCACTTTGATTATTTCCTTTACTCCATTATATTATGAAAAATGGCCAGAGGGGAGGAAAAACTCATAGATTTAGGTGTAGTATCCAATGTAGGGTCCTCCACCTGGCATCCTATTTCCAGCAACAAGGCAAGAAACTCAGACTCCAGGACAGAAACTCGACCTTGGGCTATAGTAAGCTGATAAGTTAAAAAGGATAGGGGATAGAGGTAGGCTGCTGGTCATATTGGGCCAATTATAAGCTGAATAATGACAGAAAAAAAAAAAGAGAGTTGATGTGAAGCACCAAGGAGAAAAATGGCATGGTTCCCTGACTTGCCAGTTTATATCCCTGTGAGTTTCAGCTGTATTCTGGTGTCAATCCTTGCATGTTCATTAGATTACCCAACCAGAGTTAGCCTGAGTAGTTTTGGCTTTTGCACCCAAGAGTCTTGGCCAGAACACCTGAGCCTTACTTTCTCTATCTACAAGATAGGACAATGTCTGCCCAATAAACTTCATAAAGCAGAGTGCAACAGTCAGAAATATAACACAAACAAATGATAAATAAGAAAACACCTTCACAACCTCAAAGGGAACTAGCTCATCCACAGGAGGCCACATCATATGACATGGTGTTTGTGGGTAATAGTGCATTCCTTTCCTAAAACAGATGGACCCACCTAGTTTTTCATTATTCCTTTGAGAGAATATTCCCACTCATATCTGTTAGCTAACTTTCTCTCTATATAATTATTACATGTAAAAGGTATTCATATTTTTTAAGACTGTAAGTGTATGGGATTTTTGAAGGGAGCTAACATTTACTGAATATTTTATAATGGAAGATCTGTGTTTTACATACACGATCTTTTATTCCGTCCTCATAGCAACCCACCAAGATTGAATTAATATGCCTATTTTACAAATGAGAAAACTCAGGTTTGGAGAATTGATGTGATTTGGAGTTGGAATTTGAGTTCAGGTCAGTTTGACCAAAAATTTATATTCTTTCAACTACGAGGGCTAACATGGATGAATAATTAGGGAATGTTCCAGAGGAATGGAATCAATGGTCTAAAGAAGACCATTCACTGAACCTTAGGCATATCATTCATCTTGGACCCAAAGTTATTACATGAACCCCTCAGCAAAATATTGAATTTAATAGGAAGTTTGGAAAGGAAGAACAAGTCTTTTCCATTGATCTTGGGGAAGGCCACTGAAAAAGGAGTTTAGGCAGCTTCTAGAACAGTACACAGTAGGCTTTTAATAAATAAGGAGTTAAAAACTACAGGTACCAACAGGGGCCTGACAAGCACTATAAATGATTGAAGCAGGCTAGAATGTGTAGGTAGGTACACATTCAACATTTGTGGGTGGTTATGTCCATCTGGAGACAAGAACTCCTGTCCCAGTTAAAGGGGATAGTCATAGCTCAATGGCACCATTACTCAGCTCTAGCCAGCTATTGCCATAGGAGAAGGAAGACTAACCTTGCTTCATTTTCCAATTTTTCTAGGTTCCAGAAATCTGGATTTTTTAGTAATATCTCCAGATTTTTTTCATGTTTCCTGTCACTAGTTGGGAGTCTTGTTTGCCAATAGGCATTAGTCCTTCTCTGAATTTCTTCTCCTTCCCAGATCCTTGAGGAGTCAAAATGATACCCTGATGTTACATATGCCATAAGATGCAGGGCGTTTAAGGAAAAGGAAAGTCAGGCCCATGTTCTTGAGGATACATGCCATCTCCCATATGGGAGTATTGTGATGTTAACTTGCATTGCAGGTACCAGCTCAGGACAATTCTTTCTTGCATCACCTGTTGTTTTGTAGCTCAGAAATGTAGATAAAGGAAGAGAATTGAGCTTATGTTGTATGTGTTTTATTTCTGTAAGCATTGTAATTTGAGGACATGGCTCTTGGAGGAGAAAGAACACTTATGATTCCTTGAGACATGATATGGCTGCCAAAAATGCATGAAATCGGTTATGGGAGATGTGCAACTTAAGTCATTGTTCTACTTGTGCATCAATGGTGTGAATATGGCAAATTTTTCATCAAGATGGAAGATAAACACAGCTTTTTCAGAAAGGTGTTCCAGTTATTCTTCACCACCAGCCTCCTTCTCTGCATCTGGATCAAGTCTAGAGAGGGAGCTTCTAACCTAGAAGGTAGGTATAACGGGCCACTTTGCAGTCATACTGTTCTAGTGTGGCAGACTGTTTCATTCTACTTAAATATTCTCCAAAGGAGAAGTATATCTCCCCACCCCATTGACTTTGGGCTTTGCTGTGTTACTTGCTTTGGCTGATATAATGTGAGTGAACTTGACATATACTATGTCTGAGCAAAAGCTTTAAATGTGTGGTTCATGTCAGCTTCTTGATCTTCCCCTCTGCCCTAAGAATAGGTGTATCCCAAACAGGGATACTTCTTCCACTATGGTCCCAAATAAGAAGATGCATAGAGCAAAGCTGAGTAGAACCACAGATGTCTTGCAGCTGCCAACATGCAACATAAGCACAAAGTAAGTGCATGTTGTTTGAAGACTTGAGATTTGGGACTGTGTGTTATACTTCAAAGCTGACTAATATACCAGGCCTTGCTACTTCTGGGCTGTGTGATCTTCAAAAAGTTGCTTCATTTATTCAAACCCAGTGGATTCACTGATGCCAATATGTGATAGTTCCTGTTTTACACACTCGTGTTCAAAGAGGAATAAGACAAGCTCTGCCATGGGAGTGCTCTCAGTGTAATGGAGGAGATAGTGAGTTATAGGCTGTGTTAGGAGCCAGCACAAGGATTGGAAGATGCACCCCTGACTCAGTGAGATCATGGAAGACTTCCTGGAAGTAGCTGTGCTAAATCTTGAGGGACAACTAAGTCCCTCCCCCCCAAAAAAAGGAGAGGGAGACTCTTTCTTGTGGAAGAAGCATCCCAGGCAGAGGTTCATGACATTTGCAAACTGAGGACTGGTTAGGATGGGGCTGGGATCAGATGACCTCTGGGATCCTCCTCTCTCTCTCCCCAATTTCATCCATGCACTGAACCTTGCTAAGAAAGTTCAGGCTCATGTCCCAAGCTGGTAGTAGTTCCTGATTTTTGCTTTAGGCTATGTCTAGACACCTGAATGTCTACCGTGAATTGCTTCACTTTGGGAACTGACCTGGAAGGAAAGTGGCAGCTCTCAGGACCAAACGACTCTGGAGACCCCATTACCATCAGCCTCAGGCACCAGAGCAGGAGGTGGGGAGGCTCGAGCCCAGAGTGCTGCTCTCAACATGGTCGACAAAGAGTGACTGATTGTGAGGGAATAATTTACTTGCATTTATACGTGATCAGACCAAATGAAGAGTTCCCTCATCTGAACAGAATGGATTGCCCACGTTAATCCCAGAGTCTGTCTAGGGGAAGTGAAGCATGGTAGAAAAGTAATATGGAAAGCTTGCTGCTGGGAAACATATTGAGTCCAAACAGGAGAGAGATGAGGGAAGGGTGCAGTAATAGTCCAGCAGAACAAGACTGCAGGGTACTAAATCCTATAGTTAACTCCTGAACAAGTTCAAGATATTTCTGAGCCCTGACCATGCTGTTACACTCTTCCTTCCTTCCTTCCTTCCTTCCTTCCTTCCTTCCTTCCTTCCTTTTCTCTCTCTTTCTATCCTTTCCTTCCTTCCTTCCTTCCCTTCCCCTTCCCCTTCCCCTTCCCCTTTCCCTTTCCCTTTCCCTTTCCCTTTCCTTTCCCTTTTAATTGAAACTAAGGACAGGGGTACCTGGCTGGCTCAGTCAGCAGAGCATGTGACTCTTGATCCCAGTGTCATGAGTTCAAGCCCCACATTGGGTGTAAAGCTCACAAAACAAAACAAAAAGCTAAGGACAGAGGGTTTGAGCTGTGTTAACCCACACTAATTTTTCTTTCTTTCTTTTTTTATGTTTCTGTATTTATTTTGAGAGACAGAAGGCACAAGTGGAGGAGGGGCAGAGACAGAGGGAGAGAGAGAATTCCAAGCAGGCTCCATGCTGTCAGAGGAGAGCCCAGCTTGGGGCTCAATCCCATGAACTGTGAAATCATGACCTGAGACAAAACCAAGAGTCAAATGTTTAACTGACTGAGCCCCCAGGAGCCCCCAGACTAATTTTTCTGATTCCAGTCTCTCAGTCTTGACTAACAACAAGTAAGAACACTTGGCTTCCACTAATAAATTCATTGAATCTTGAGTGCCTGCTATGTGCCAGGTATTGCTGTAGACACTAGGCAGACAACAACAACAAAACAAAGTTTCTGCTCCATGAAACCTGTATTCCTTTAGAGTGTCTTTGAATGTGAAGACTCCTCTGAAGTGACATTGGTCAATATGCCTACCAAGGAAGCATCCTAAAACACTAGCCCTGCCCCAAGCTTCTGGAGTTTCTCTGCACCAAGTTAGCCTCATGTATGTTCTTTCATTTATCCCAATAGTACCCCATGAGGTAGCTATTATAGATCTTAGACAGGGATACTGAAACTCACAGTCAAGGGATTTCCTTGAAGTAAAGGATATAAAAGGCCAATGGGGGACCACTGCTGTTCTGGGATCTTGTGCTTCACACATCCTCACTTGTCTGATTCCTCCTGCTCTTACCAGTGAGCAAAGTCCATGTGGGCCCCCCAGCACACTTCAAAAAGACCCCCTTCTTAAATCCTGCCATATGTGACAGTGTGGATAACCTTGAGAACATTTTGCTAAGTTAAATAAACCAGTTACAGAAGGAAAAATACTGCATCATACCACTTATTTGAAGTATCTAAAATAGTCAAACTCATAGAAGTAGAAAGCTGTCAGGGAGGTGGAAGGGAAGGAGAAATAGGGAGTGCTATTCAGTAGGTATAAAGGCAGTTATGCAAGGTAAGTTCTAGAGATCTTCTGTATAACATTGTGTTTGTAGTTAGCTACTGCACTGTACACTTAAAACTTTGTTAAGAAGGTAGATCTCTTGTTAATTGTTCCTACCCCCCCACACACACCCCTTCCTTCCTTCTATAAGCTGGAAATTCGAGCCAAGTAATTAAGACTAAGAATCCTGAATGACTAGGGAGAAGGAAAAGGAGAGGAGGTCCACTGGCTCTCCCCCCAACCCCACTGCATATGTTGTGGGGTGAGGTTAGTCATTCAAGCAACCAAAATTATTCACTGATCATAGAATCTGTGCCAGGTACTCACAGAGGCAACAGCAGAGCAGACCGACAAGATTTTTGTCTTTCTGGAGATTAGAATTTAGCAGAAAAGACAACAATAAACAAGTAAACAAACATTCAAAATGATCCTTTCAGACTAAGATAAAGGGTATGAAGGAAATGGATGGGGATATGACAGTAACTTAGGGCTGGGTTGTAGATACCGCAGCCTCCATGAGCTGGTTGCATGTGAACTGAGACCTGAGTGGTGACAATAAGCCAATTATGCAAAGAACCAGAGCAAGAGCATTCCAGGCAAGGGGAACAGCAAGTGTGAAGGTCTGGAGACTAAAGAGGGCTTGCTGGATTCAAGGAACAGAAAGGAGAGCAAAGTGGAAGGAGCACCATGAGCAAAGAGAATGTTATCGGATGACGATTTTCACAGATGGTATTTTCTTCTCTTGAAACAGTCACCATCTTTCCACACCTTAAGAAGTTGTTTTTTTCCCAGAATGCAGAGGAGTTTTGAGGAGAGGCAGGGCCCTCTGTCATCCCTATATCTCCTCATTATCAGGCTGTCCCTGCAATCCAGGAACTGCAAAAGACTTATAGGCCACAAAGTGGGAGAAGGTGACATTAGCAGGAGACTAATGTCATTGCTCCGCTGAACTAATCCCTCCACTACCATTGTCAGCTGCTTGTGTGTAGGAAAGGCATTCATTAGCTTTAGGCACAATATCCTTGAGATGCATGTGTTACTGTCAGGTGGAGGGACATGATGGTCCAACCTAGGGGACAGCAAACCACAATCCACAGGCCAAATCCAGCACTGTCGATTTTTATAAGTGAAGCTTTATGTTTAAGTGAACATTTACAGATTGTCTGTGACTCACTTCAAGCCACAACAGCAGAGTTGAGTCATTGTAACAAAATCTATTTGGCCCCCAAAGTGAAAATATTTACACTATGGCCCTTTCAGGAGTTTGCTGATTCCTAGATCAACAAATTAGATGCATGGAAGTGCACTTGCAGAACTTGGTGGTCACTTCCCTCCATTGTTGCTTTGGCATCCCTGTCCTAGACTAAATCCCTGAGCAAATATTCTTGTCCGTCCAGTAGACCCCAGGTTATAGGAACAACCCTTGGAAACATTCCCAAACAAGGTATCCTAGGGCCAGCTACACAGCCTCACAACTTTGGGAATGGAAGATAGCACAGAACTGGAAGATCCTCCGGGATCCAACACTGATTAATGATAGTGGGTCATTTAGTACTGCTCATCTGCCCCAGAAGCAAGAGTGTGTCCAATGCTCCACCATGATGTTGACTGGAACACAGTCTCATCTCAGCTTCTCCCTTTGTTTTTTTTTTTCCACTTCCATTACTGTTATATACTGGGTGTTAATACTCCCCTTGGAGAGAGTTGGTTTGGTCTTGTGAGATGACATTGTTCTTTGAGTAGAGCTTCCTGGCTAGACCAAGTCGAGAGGCCACTGGCAAACCTGCAGCTTGTCTTCCCCTTGGCTTAGGTTCTCTCTTGTAGTAGCACCAGCTGGGGTGTTGGTGAAGGTGGTCACATTGCACCAGATGACAACTTTTATAGAAGCCTCCATTGTAAGGGAGTGATGGGCATGACTGTTTGGAGGCTACATCTGCACTGTATTTTGATTAATATTGACCTGGATATCATTTCCTTCAGGTGGGTTGAAACAGTCTTCAGAGCTTCCCATATTCAGAGGTGAGGGTCTGCAGGGCTTGGCTAGACAGCACCCACAACCCAAACACCATCACCGGCTCAATGTTCACTCCCCAGTGACCATGTTTCTCACCAGGACCTGAGGTAGAGATGACTGAACAGAGAAACATCTTTCATCCAATTTGCTTGGGAGACTTTCTCCTCCCTCCCATACTTTTTTTCAGTGGGGCATTGCTGTCCATAGCATTTCTACCTAAGTCAGTTTCTCCATGAAGCTCACCAGCTATTCAGAGAGATCTGTCCTCCCCACTCCCCAAAATCTTGAGTGAAGCATGCAAAATTCAGTCATTTGGCTCATTCAGACTTTCCAGATGTCTGACGTTGGGCAAGAGATGCATGCTGCTGATGGATGGCACTTTTTACCTTCTACCCATGTGTTTGACATTGTGCAGATGCAGGCATTTGAAAAAGATTGATTTGTTTTGTTAATGAAACAGTGATGAAATAACACTGGAGAAACTTTTGACAAGTCACACATAATCCCATTGTTTGAATACAACAACTATTTCTATTTTTGCATATTTCCTTATTGGTTTAGTTCATATACGTACTATATGTGCATATATATCACACAGTGTTTCCACCATTTGGTAATCTGCTTATTTCATTTATTATTTCATCAGACATATTCTTTCTCTGTTTCCACATGATCTTTAAAATTATTTATTTTAATCATTTCAAAATAGTCGTTTGGAGTGGATATACCATTTCCTTAGTGTAGTGATTGAGAACATGGTCTTACTCATGGAGCGTCAGTGTCTATATCTATAAAATGGAATCACTACTAATCACTCAGGGATGTTGTTAAAATTTTATATATATATATATATATGTATATATATATATATATATATATATAGAGAGAGAGAGAGAGAGAGAGAGAGAGAGAGAAATAGTCAACATAGGTTATGTTGTGTTAACAAGCAACCCCCAAGTCTCAGTTAAACAAGGCAAAGGTTTATTCTTTTGTCACGTTACATATGCATCTTGGATTAATTGGTGGTGGGAAGGCATTGGTAGTACTGTGGTTCTGTTCACTGCAGTTACTTAAGGATTTGGGCTGATGAAAAATTATGTGTCAACTGTTTACAGCTATCTTGACAGAATAACCTGGTCCCACCCACTAACAATGGGGACCAGAAGTACAATCTTACCTGGGCCTTAGGGAGAACTAGAAAATTTTGATAATTTCCATAACATATAATTAAAATAGAGTGACATGTATAAAGTTCTTAACATAGTGTCCCAGAAACATGGGGAACTCTCAGTAAGAATAGAAACTACCAGTACTGTCACTAATTTTTTGTTACTGTGTTTTTTTTGTTTTTTTGTTTTTTTGTTTTTTTCAGTTGTAGGCAGTGTTTCAATGAATACCCTTATCCAGAAGTTTTTTGCCTGTGTGGAATTGTTCCCTAAGGATTCATCCTCCAAAGTAGTATTGAGTGCTGAGCCTTCAGATCAGGTGGAGGAGGATTCAGATTCTGGCTCTGAAACTTACTAGTCGAGGAGCCAAGGCAAGAAGGGGTGGGAAGTCAGCCAGGACTAGACCACTGTTTCAGTCCTGTTTCCTAATCTGATTTTGATTTCTTGCCTTTAACATCATATCTTCCATTGGTGGCGCTTAAAGATTTCTAATTTATATTCTTAGGTACTAGCCAGAGGTAATGAGTTTCTCATGTTTTGTAGAGTATGCCACACTCTCTTCATCTACAGTTCAGTTTCCGTCTTGTGTTGTTAGTGTAGACAAACTATTCTCTGTGCCTGACTGGTGTGTGATCTTGGCTTTGCTGAGGTCTCACTGGTTGCACGTATGTGACGTCTGTTGCTGGTGATTTCTACACAAGAGCTGAGGTAGTTTAAGGAACCGCTGCTGTTGAGACCATAGTGGTGTACACCTCTTACTCAGTATGCGGTGTGGTCTGCCTCAGACCTACAGTCTAGCCAGAGGCTCTGGCTTAAGACTAGTTTGCCTTATGAGGGGTTTGCTTTTAACTTCGGACAAGCTACTAACAAATACATGCCTTCCTTTATGCCTTGGTAAAATAGACACGGTAACGTCTTGAGATCCAATAGATGCAGCATAAACTCGATTTCCCTGCATGAAGGCAAACTGTCTTTACAGCTTTTACTAAGCACAGTTATATTTTTTAAAAGGTTGTTTGTGGATTTGTCTATTAAATATTTAGATCAGTGGTTCACAGCACTCAACATATATCAGAATCACCTGGAGGAACCTAAAAAACACTGATATCTGAATCCCCTCCTGAGGGGTTCTGATTTAATTGGGCTGGAGTGTGGCCTGGCTGCTGGGAGTTCTAAAAGCTCCCCAGGTGATTCTAATATTCAGCAAAGTTTGAGAACTATTGACTAGACCAGTGGTTCTCAGACTTGAACATGCTTCAAAATTCCCTCGAGGGCTTGTTAAAACCCAGATTGCAGGGATCCACCTCCAGAGTTTCTGATTCAGTGTTTAGCAGATGTGGGGTGGAACCTGGGAATTTGTATTTCTAACAAGGTCCCAGGTGAGGCTGATGCTGCTGGCCCAAGGTTGCACACTGAGAGCCACTAATGGATGCTACCATTTACTCTCTGTGCACTTCTCTGCTTTGAGGAATGTTGAAAAGGGAATCTAGGGGAGGCATTTTGGAGGCAGGAGAATGTACAGAATGTCCGAGACCTGAGCATTGCGGAGTCCTTCCTGAAATGCAGTTGCTATCAGCAGCCTGGTCCATAGCGTTCCTCTTTTAGAAGCTAGCAGCTGGCTGGAGGGTTCAAGCCAGGCTTGCCTCAGCAAGCCTGTGCTATCAGCCCTCCCAGGAGCTGGAGACATCAGTCTCCCTCCTTCCATTACCTCCATTAGCACGGTTATTGGTGACAATCCCTCTTGCTGGCTGCTCAGAATATAAAGTGCTGACTATGAAGCCACACTGGATGTCTAAAACTTTCAGGGCAGAAAGGAGGGATGTGATGGTCTGCGACCCATGACACCAAGTGGCATGAGGCAGGCATGGAAGAACATGGCATATTAGCAGCCTGGGCTGGGGGTGGTGGTGCAGGCAGAAGAGGAGTGTGGCCAGAGTCATTCTGGGCAGAAGTATCCCCAGATGAACTGGCCTTGAGATACCTGAGCAATTTGAGGACAAAACAGAGGATTTATTTCTCTATCATTATCCAGATAAATGTAGTGATGAGGAGGTGGTGTATATGGTGGTGGGTGGGATGAGGTGGGGAGAAATGATAGAAAAGGAGAGGAATAGAAATATAATATTTTTTGCATATTATCTGAGTGGTGTGTATATTCTGTGGCATAGCTGGGGCATAATTTAATCATCCTGAGTTTACGGAGGGAACACGCTCAGTCCCATAGACCTTCTGCTTTGGCAGACAAAAAGCATCTCAGGGTGAAGAGCGATGGCTAACACTTACACAGCACAGACTCCATGCCAGGCGTGGTGCTAAGCGCCTCACATTTATTCACACATCTCATCCTCACATCAACCCTAGCCGGCAGGGACTATTATTACTCCTGTTGTATGGCTGAGGAAACTGAGGCATGGCAAAGTCACGTGACGTGCTCAAGGTCAGCCAGCTAATAAGGATTTGAAGTCAGTCACTTTGGCCCCAGAGTCCATGTGCTTAGTCCTGGAGGGGCTGCTTGTGTTGGGGGGACGGAGGAGTCCTGACACCAGCTCAGGATGTGCATTCTGAATTCTCTTGAAGTCTGTGGTCAGGTTCTGTACAAGCAGAGACATGGCTCCCTCCTGGCCCAACCATTATGTGGTCACATGTGTTGCCTGCACCTCACTCCCTCCTAGGACTCTCTCTTTTCCTGAAGTTCCTCATGAGAGGTGATGCCTAGTCTGCCTTAGCAAGAGAACAGAAGAACTTTGGCAAGAGTAGGTGGAGTTAACTTCATTGTCTTCTGTTTCTGGGTCTGGTGCCTCCATCCACTGGATGCCCATGTTCCTGAAGCCCCCTCTCATCCTGCCTCCCCTGACATGCCCGCCTCGATCCTTCCCAAAGTAGCCTCTCCTCTCAGTCCCAGACACCCCACAATGCCCTCAAATAAGTCCAATGGACACATCACCAGAGGGAGTAAACAGCACATTCATTTTTTCCCTCAAGCTTCCAATCACCTCAAGCGCAACCCACTCTCCCTTCCACTATCATGTTCATTTTCTTCTTCTTCCAGGAAAAAAATGGACCAGGAGTCAGTCAAGCCAAGAGCTGGTCCAGCTCTGACATTAACCCTGAAACTGTTGACAAGATCACACAGTGTTGTTAGTGTTATGATCAATGACTGTGGCATCAGGCAGATCTGGGTTCAAATCCTGGCTCTGCTGTTTTTGGGCCTGGGGAAAGTGCCTGAATCTCTCCACATCTCTAGTCTTTGTTCTGTACAACGGGGACAATAATTCTGATCCTGTAGTGTTACTAGGAGGACCGAGTAACTACTTGCCTGTGAAGCGGTCAGTACTGCACCTGGCACAGAGAATAAACTTTCAATTATGGTAATTATGATAGCTTTTATTGTAATTGCTCTCCTCCCTGGCCTCAGTTTCCTTGGGGTTAGACTGCTTTATTTCCCAAGGCCCTCCCAGCTCCGACAGCCTCTGACTCATTGGCATCCTTCTTGTTTCAGGTTTTTTATTAGATTTCTACGATTGACTCATCTTTCTCCATCTCTCTCCCTTATCATCACCCTCCAATGAATATGAATCTTCCTTCCCTTTGTACTCAGGCCATTGCCCCATCATCTCTGCCTGGGGTGGGGTGGGGGTCAAATAATCCAAGACAGCCAGCCCCCAAGAGCACCACCACCACTCTGAGTCAAATTCTGTTGGATTTATAAGGCACCGGAGGAGTAGGTAGCCGATATGAATAACCATTACATTGGGGAGGGCTTTTCTTCTCCCTCTGACTGATGACAGCTAAATTACTGCTAAATATAGGCCCTGAATTTGCATGAATCTGCAGCTTGCCACAGCCAGGCTGGGGGTTTTATTGACAGCCAAGGCACTGGAGGCAGGCAGGCACCTGCTCCAATACACCTCTTCCAGAGGAAGCAGAGTCAGGCAGAGCATACCCCTCCCTCACCTCCTCTCTAAGGCATGCACTTTTCTCTCCAAGCCTCCAGACCTACAGGTCCTAAGGGAAAAGTCTGGGCTTTGCTTTAGAATCCCAGATCTGCCATCTAGCTGATCCTGAGCAAACTACTTAACCATTATCCAGCCCTCCCCCAGCCTCAGTTTCCTCCATGGTACAGTAGGATAAGAATAGCACAATTGTGGTGAGCCTAACATAATGTAAACCTGTTGAATCACCAGGTTGTGTATCTGAAATCAATGTAACATTGTGTGTCAACTGTACTCAAAACATCAAAATGAAAAATTGTGGAACATTTAGGTGGCTTAGTCAGTTAAACGTCCAACTCTTAATTTCGGCTCAGGTCATGATCTCACAGTTAGTGGGTTCAAGTCCAGCATCAGGCTCTGCACTGACAGCATAGAGCCTCCTTGGGATTCCGTCTCTCTTCTTCATTCTTTGCCCCTTCTCTGCTCTCTCCCTGTCTCTCAAAAATAAAAATAAAATAGCATAGTATGGCAAATAATTATCTCAAATAAAGAGAAGTTTGGAAATAGGCTGTTCCAAGTTTCTATCTCACCATACCTATGTGTTTGCTTCTTTGGTCTTCAGTTACTGTTTCAATATCCCAAGATGGCAGCTGCAGGCAACAAATCATATCACAATCAAATTCAAGGCAGAAAGAAGGGGGCAGCCTTTCTTGTCATCTCCCTTTCTATCAAGGAGTATAATCTTGCATAAAAGCACCCAGGAGACTTCCCCATTACCAGTCATGGCAACAACAATAATAATGGTGACATTTATGGATTACTTAGTTCATAACAAGCACCTTCTAAATACCTACATGGGCTAACTAAATACTCAAAACAATCCCCATAAGGGCTCCTGCATGGCTCAGTTGGTTAAGCGTCCCACTTGGGCTCAGGTCATGATCTCACAGCTCATGAGTTTGAACCCCATGTCAAGCTCTGTGCCAACAGCTCAGGGCCTGGAGCCTGCTTCAGATTCTGTGAATCCTTGTCTCTCTGCCCCTCCCCCATTTATGCTCTGTCTCTCTCTCCTTCAGAAATAAATAAAACATTAAAAAAAATTTTTTTTAATACGTGCTATTTCTAAGGTGCAGGAGAGTTTAAAAAACTGTGCCCAAAGCTACTTAGCAGATAATTGTCAGAGGTAAGATGTGAAGTCAGGGAATTTGTCTATAGAGCCCAAGCTCTATAGGCCATGTTCACTAGTTCAGCTTTAGATTCTGGTGAAATTTGAGAAGCTGAGGATGGAGAAGGGACCTACCTTCCCAAGTGCATTAGACTTGCCTAATACAGAAGGAAAATTGGGGTTCTATAAACTAAGGAAGAAGGCAGACTGGCTTGAGGTAGAAACCTGCCCTAATACCTTATATGGTTGTTAGGTAGAAGATGGAATGCTGCCCCTATCCTAGTTTGGGCTACCATAATAAAACACCACAGACTTGGAGGGTTACACAACAAATATTTATTTCTCACAGTTCTGGAGGCTGGGAAATCCAAGGTCAAAGTGCCAGCAAGGTAGGTTTCATTTTGAGGCCTCTTCTCTCGGGTGCTGCACACCCGCCATCTTGCTGTGTGCTCACGTGACCTCTCCTTTGTGTGTGCCTGTGAGAGAGACAAAGGGAGAGAGAAAGAGAAGTGGTGAGGTAGGAGAGGGAGAGGGGAGCTCTCTAGTATCTCTTCTGACAAGGGCACTAATCCCATCATCGGAGCCCCACCCTCATGGCCTCATCGAACTCTAATCACCTCCCAAAGGCCTCATTCCAAATACCATCATACAGGGGTTTAAGACTTCAATATTTGACTTTGGATGGGGACACTCTTCAGTCCATAGCAGTCCCTTAGTGCCTTTTTCAAAGTAGGTGTCCAGTAAATGAGAGTTTCCTTCTCTTCCTCATCCAATCCTTGATTCAGTTAGTTGTTTTGAACATGTAGTATGAGACTAACTTTAGGATACTATAATCTAGGTGAGAAGAGAAGAAACAGTTAAGTCACAATTCACAATGGCCTTTGTTTAGGGTCCAAATGCCTGGGCTTGTTCAGAATGTGCCAGATGGAACAGTAAGTCAATCTCCTCTTATGGATCCTGGTGGCCAATATGCTGAACTTCCAGATCTACCCTGGGCTGAGATGCAATGGAGCAGACCTCAGTTAACTTAGAGACAGATTTTTGGACATCCTGGGCAGACCATTTGAGGATAGAAAATCTCAGCTGGCAGAACCAGTTTTGGAAAAAGATGATCCACTAAATGTGGATGAGGCTCAGGCTTAGAGCCTGTGACATCATCAGAAGATATTTAGGGAGGGATTACTGTGAGGGGGAGACAAAGTGGATGGCATCAGGTCCAGCCGGCCGGCCTCCAGTGTCCCAGCTGGCAGAGCTATGGGTGGGCTGATACTCAAGTGAGGATTAGGCAGAGCAATAGCACTGTTGTGAAGTTTGGAGAAAAATATCACCAAAGAAGGAACCCTGGCATTAAGGACCCATGCATGGAGGTGTCAGTTGCCATGTGGAGGAAGCCAGAGTGGGGGTGGAAATGTAGGTGGGCCAGCCGCCTGGAACTAATGCTGCCATCTGAGCAAGAAAGCCAGAGAGATGACCAACCAGAAGCTGAGTCCAGATCCCTACCAAGAAGAGTGTGGTTGTTGTGGTCATCAAAATGCCAAAGTGTTAAAAGCCATGACGTAAGGTGCCCCTGCAACATCACTGGAGGAGACAGGTCAGGACAAGTGATGAGGGGGCAGGGTTGCCCAGGCAGCTGCCAGACTGACTGGGTCTGAGTCCCAGCTATACTCTTATTAACTTGTGATCATAGACAATTAATGAAGCTCCACATATCAGCCCTTTTCTTCCCCCCCCCCCCCCGCCTGGCTAATAAAGACAACAATGGTATCTGAGAGTTGTAGGAGATATGTGAGCAAAGTGGCCGGAAGTGTCTGGCATTCAGTAGGAGGGAAATTGTGGGCTGTGTCTTTTTAAAGTTGATGGCGAGGTGGATGGAGACATGCTGCCTCTGTGCTATGGGCTTTCCTGCTGATGAGAGCAGCTACCCCAGGCTTTCATGATGAAAGACTGGTGCTGGGAACCACGTCACCCTGACAGAAGCCCTTTGAATCCCTTCTTGATGGAAGATGAATCAATGGTCAGCTCCGTCTGGGAGGCAGGTCTCTAGTCCCAACTTTCATCTAGTTTTCTGCCATCTCTATGGCCTATTCAGGAGAGGTCTCAGGCCCTCTGTTCTCCAGGACTGCCCCCGAGATGGCTGCTTGGAGGCCCCAGCCTGCCCCGCACATGACATGGACTGACCCTGGGCTTGGAGTCTAGTAGTGTTTCTGCAGGTTCTTGGCAGTCTTTGACCATTCAAGTTCTACCCCTCTCGGTATGCCTGGTCTGTGGCCAGACCTATCCTCCCACTAAGCCCAATGGAAAGAGATTTTGCCCTGGAAACAGCAGTGGGATAGAAATAGTTTTGACTTCTCTCTGCAGAGAAAAAGCAGAGAAATCCCTGTGGGAGATTGGGCTACCTGCCTGCTCTTCTCTGACCAGACCTCTCCATCTAATCCTTCAAGGGACTGAAGGAGCCTGGTTTTGTCTGGGATTTCAACTCCCACTGCCCCCAGAATAAGCTTACTTTGGTTTTCCTCCTGAAATTCCTGGTTTTGAGTCTCTCTCCTCTAGTCCCTACCCTATACTTTTGAAACATCTTTCCCTGCTCATCCTGCCAGAAACGTTAATTTCTCTTGGACCCTAAACTAGTGGAATAGGTCTTGTGCCCTCTTAAGCTTGGATTCTGTCACCGTGACTGACATCTACAGTTGTCCTACGTCCCTTCTAGCTCCTTACTCTTGTACCTGGATGTATCCGCCATCTTCCCAGCACCACTGGCCACTAGCCAATCTCTGCTCAGCTGTGAGAGCATGGGGCTAACAAGTTGGAAGCATGGACTACAGGACACCGTCTCTCAATCCCCTGTGGACTTCAAATTTGGATATAAAATATTGTGAAGGCGTGCATGTCCAAAGCTTTCTTCAAGTGGGTGCATGACTCACCAAAAGGTTATAACTCAGTGATTGAGAGTCCTTTTTAATACCCCTGATACTATGGTACACCTTTGTTATTCATCTTTGTATCAATTGTTCCTAGCCCAGTGCCTGACACATAGTAGATGTTCATTAAATATTCATTGGGTGAGAGAATAAATGATAGTAAATGAACGGGTTAAGAAATGGTGTGTCTAGAATCCATTGAGGAAGGAAAGAACTTCCTCTGCAAGGCCTTTGTAGATGAAAATGAGTCTCTGCATAATTTCAGTGACGGGGAGCTCTCTCGTTCATAGGGATAACTCATTACACTGAATTTCCTGAAAAGAGCTAAGTTCTGTACTATTTCAGCTTCTACATTCTGCCCAAACCTTGACCTAGGAGCTGCCCAGGATTCATTCCACCTCTTGGGCCCCTTGAAGGACCACTGGCATCAGAGGTACAGGTATTGCTTTCTCAGCATCTGCCAATGCTAATGAGATTTTTCATACCCAGCCAGGCTCCTCTGAAGACAGAGAGGTAATCCCCATTCTCTGGGAAGTGTCAGCTTCAGATGGATCAACCCATGACAAATCTCTGTTCCCAGAATGGACCATAATACTCTTGTCATCATAGAGTGGCAGAACAAAAGAGAACTGGCCATCTTAATTTACAAACAAGAAAACTGATGCTCAGAGAGGGGAAATGATACTCTATAGGTTACACATCTGGAACAAGAACCCAGTTCCTAAGGCCCCAGCCCTCTGTTCTGCAGTCTCCTTGCTGCAGATCTTAGTCCAACACAAAGGGGTGACCAGAGTCCTGCACCTCCTGGCAGGTTCCATATATATGCTCCTGTTGGGATTGTTGGATTTTCCTGGATCACTCAGGCTCCAGTCTTCTGGCTTTGATGAAGTGTAGGAGGTCCTGGTGGGCCAACGCTTAACTCTCTGGGCATGTGCTCGGGGCTGCCAACTTCAGACACAGTTTAGGGTAGTGTTTAAGACACGGCCTCTGGAGTCAGACTCTCTGGGGTTTAGTCCTGGTTCTGTCACTTCCTAGCTGTGTGATCTTGTAGATTACTTAACTTGTCTGTGTCTCAGCTTCATCATCTATAAAATGGGATAAAAATGTATCTAATTCACAGGGCTACTTGAAGTTTGAAGGTTAAATGAGGAGGAAGTGTATAACTCAGTGCTAGGTAAGTACTAGCTGTTATGAGTGCCTACACCTGTCCTGATTTCCCTGCACTTGCTGGAGCCAGCTCACTGACACCAAGAACTACTCTTGTAGTGACCTCAGCCAAGTAACCTTCTGTGTCACAAGGAAGGAATGGCATGCCAGAAGGGGACTTTTGCAGACTGCCTGACTCTGAAGAATCCTGGTGTCCAGTGATGCTTCTAACAAACCCATCTGAGGGGGCTGTTTTGCTGGGCAGCATAGTCCAGTGGTTAGAGTCAAAATGGTCTCTGGGACCAACTTCCTTGGTTCCAATTTCAGCCCCCCTGCTTTCTAGACATGAGGCCTTGGACAAGTTACTTTGCTTTACTGTGACTCAATATTATAATCAAAGGGGGATGATAATACCTGCCTCTGAGCACTGTGAGAATCTAATAAAATGGTGCGTGTGAAGGACTGTGTTTGATACGCAGCATATCATTGTGAATAGCGACATTAGCTAATATTTATTGAGCACACAGTTTGTGACAGCATCGTTTTAAGTGCTTTTCGATATGTGAATTCATTATGTCTTCATAACAACCCTGTGAAATAGATCCGAGTTTTATCCCCTTTTGCCAGTGGGGGAAAAAAAAAACTAAGGCATGAAGAAGTTAAGCAATTTTCTGTGACTAAGATTTGCAGCCAGGTGTCCTGGCTTCGGCTCTCTTATGCTTAGTTACGACTGGACACCATGAGAGGTGGCTCACCTGATATTCATGGCTGCAGAACTTTCTGGTTGATATTACAATTTGCAACGTATCTCAAGCAGGTGTGAGACTGCCTGGAGGCATCTTTCTCCAGAAAGCCTGGGTCAGCACAGGGGATATAGATCAGCATGGGGAAGGAGTGGGAGAGAAAGTGACCCCCAGCAGAGACTGACTACTAAATTTACCACGTTAACCATTGACCATGTGCCCAGGTTGGCAGCCCAGAGGCAAGCCAGCTGCTGATGCCACCTACTAGGGAGCACCTGACAAAATCTGCAATCATGACTTGGAGTGGTTTAATTATAACTCTAGCCTGAATTGTTGTTGGGGGAAGGAGTGGGCAATGCAGGGGCCAAGACAGGAGAAAGACAGGGTCTTGGGTACTGTGGCATAGCCTGGATGCCCCTGAATTCCCTAGTCTAGCCTCTGACCCATAGGACACGTATGGATTTCCCTGATCCACATTGAGACTAACTTGGCACATCTTGGGCTCCAATCTATCAACATTCACAACCAATCTGAGATCTTCTGGCCTCTCCTGAAATGAAGTCAATCCATCTTTCTAGTCCTCAGCTTTCTGGGAGCTTAGCCAGCCAAGATCTATATCCTGGCTGCTAAACTCACTCTGAGCAACTCAGAAAACCGCCAGACCACCCTGCATGCATCTGAGCAAGACCTGGGTCAAGGAAGCAGGTCCCGTCTTCTGCTATTAGTACCAATCCTACAAGATTTCCATGTGTCATGTGCCCAGCACACAATAGATGTTCAATAAATATGTTACTGTTTTGTAGGCTAGAGCTATCCAGGGAATATGCTGAAGATCAGGTCAGATGGCAGGAAGAAAAAATCTCGTCTGAAACAGTGGTGGTTCATGACGAGGGGGTAGTGCTGGGGGTAGAAATCCTTTCCAGTCTGCCAGACACAATGATCCCATCTCTAAGAGACAGCACTCAAAACCCTCAGCACACTCGACCGCGTGGTCCATGCATGTGGTGCTCAGTACTCAGGGGCCCTGCTCAAGTCCCTGGCAGCAAAGTGCTCAGGACAGAAGTGTTCTGAACTCTAAGCAAGCAGGGCTCTGTGCTCCAGACAGCCAGCCATCAACAGTCAAGGCAGAGCACTCAGGACCCCAGAGAATAGCACTGCATGCAGTGTTTGCTGACCTGATGACTCTAGCAAGTAGTACCTGGTTTTCCCGAGGGCAGAGCTCAGCACTCTAGGAAGTGATGCCTGATACTCCAGGTATCATTGTAAATACTCCAGGAGGCTGCGTTCATGCAGGAGGTTGACTCAGGACTCCAGGAGATGGTGCTGGGTATTCCCTGCAGACTATATTCCACGTGTCGAAGGCAGCTGGTAATGGAGATAAGTATCCCAGAAATGGGTTTTGCCTCCCGGTTGTAAGTTAGGGGTCTGGCTAGAACAGAGCAGCTCCATTTTATACTTGCTGGGAGCCCAGATGCTGAAGCAGATTTTGGATGATGAACCTTAAACAAAAGCCCAATTTTATGCTCTAGACTGTTGGGTTGAGAGAAGATCCATATCTGAAGATTTTCACTTTTCAGGGAATAGATCTTCTCTCCCTTAGAGTTAGGGTGGGGTTGGCCTGCAGTGAAACGGGATGGGCCTTTTTCTTGTAAATTTTTTGTACTGACAAAGACGTACACGATTCCTTTATGGAAGGAATAGTGGAAATGTTCTCAGAAAACATTGTAGATGTTTTGGTATGGCTTATAGAAGAGTTAAAGGGGACCCAATGATGCATATGCACTGCATAGGGGAGCCACCCCCCATGGCTATAAGGAAGCCAGCCTGGGGCTTAGCTCCCACTGTCACTGTCTTCTGAGAGTGTGCTTGTAAAAAAGATACCTTACCATGAAGGACTCCTAGGCCACCTCTTGTAGAAGTTAGTTCCATGGTGAAGTTGGTTCAATGGTCACTCCATTCTTTGATAGATCACATCTATTTAGCAGGTGATGGATCTTAGAGAATTCCCAAGGTGGGGATCATTTGGTCAGCAGCCAAGTAGTGCAATATCTGTTAACAACAAATTTACACCCTTGTTAAAGCATAAATGCACATTTTGTGGGATTTGATCTCCCTCCCATTGGCCGTAAGCTTCTTTCTTGGTGCTCTGAAGAAAGTTCAGCCACATTGTAGGCTCTTCAGTCTTTTTGATTTCTCAGCATGTTCCCTCTCTTAATGGGATCTGAGAAGAAAAGATAGGACAGATTTCTCCAAAGCCTTTCCACCCCCATGGGGTGAGGCATGGATAGTACATGCAGGAGGCACAGAATCCCATGATAGTCTGGGGTAGAGGGAGGTCTCCTGTGCTGGTCGTATTTCAAGGGGGATGTGGGTGCTGTTAGTTGGCTGAAGAGAGGTGGCCTTGGGACACCAAGAGTGGCTGTCCAGGGTTCAGCCAAGCACTGCTACAGCAGTGATCTGTATCTGTTGAGCATCTGGCTCACTTTTTTCATTTTGATAGATGATTGCCAAACTCCCCACCAAAGGGCCTGCACCAATTTATATTTCCACCAATAGGCGTTACAGTACCTATTTCCCTACCCCATGCTGCCACTGTGTCGTATTGAATTTCTGGTTTGCTCACCTCATTTTAAGTGTGCATTTCTTTAACTGTAAAAGGTGCTTTAAGTATCTTTACAGCATTAGCTATCTGCAGATCTTTTTCTCTGGGTTGTCTGCGTTTTGTTTTGGTTTGGTTTCTGTCCTTTTTTTCCCTGTCAGGTTATTTGTCATTTTCTTATTGATCTGTAAGAGCTTTTGATATGTTAAGTAAACCAGGCCTTTGTTTGTCACATGAGTTGCAGATACTTTTCATCCCAGTTTGTTGATTGACTTCTAAATTGACTTATGGTACTTTTTGAAGTTCTAAAAGTTTAATTTTTCTACTCAAATGAATCAATTCTTTATTTTTTCAGTTCAGAGGTTGTATCTTGCTTAGAAAGGCTGTCTCCACTCTATAGTCATAAAAAAAAGTTTTCCCTGTTCCTTTCTAGTATTTTTATGGGTTTATTTTTTATGTTGGAATTTTCGCTCCATCTGGAATTTGCTTTGACATGAGAAGTGAAGACGAGATCCAGCTTTACTTTTCTCCAGATGGTAAGTTGGTTGTCTTCACACTCCTAGGTGAAGAATCCTTTTTGCCTGATTTGAAACACCATATTCATTACATACCAAATTCCTGTGTGTTTTTGGATTTCTGTCTGGATTCTATTTTCCTTTACTCAACTGGCTTGTCTTAGTACAAACAGTTTTAAGTATTATAGATTTCTATTACGTCTTAATATCTGGCAATATTTGTCATTTTTGTTTATTCTTTCCTTTAAATTTCAGAATGTTCCTGGCTAGTATTGTGTTTGTTTTTCCCTACAGACTTTAAATTGCTTTGTCTGTTCCTCCTCACCCCCCAAATCCCTTCCTTGCACCTGATCATTGGATTTCATTGCCTCATGAGTGTGTTTCTTTCCCAAGGAGAGAGCATATTCTCCTTGGGTCAAGAGACCCTTTGGTTGGAGAGCTCTGTACTCAAGCCTCCCGTAGGGGAAAACAGTGTCATCAGACCTACTTGCTGGCAGATACCCCCACTCTTCCCCAAATCTGATATTCTCAGGTGCTACAGCGGGATGGATTTAATGGTTATGTGAGTTTGGAAAACCTTAGAGTAAATAAAGTTAAACAATTTTTTATTGATCATCCATTTTGCAGATATTAATGGGCACCTGCCCTGTACCAAGTGTTGGGCCCAGAACTAGGAACACCATGGGTAAGAAATTGGACATAGTCCTGCTTCTCACGGAAAATTATGGTCTGGTTCAGGAGGAAGACATTAGTCAAAAACAAATTCCAAATATTCATTTTCTTAGGCTTGCAGTTGTAAGTGCAAAGAAGGGAAGCCCAGCTGAGGAAAGAATGTATAAGCAGGTTTCTGAGAGCTTTTACCATGCACACTTAGCACAGAGAACTTTCAAAACAGAGTGTTTCCCAACTTTTTGACTATGGGGGTGTATTCAGTTGGCCTTTCTGGACCCTTTCTGTAGATGTTATTTGGAAAATGTAATCTTTTGCTCCACTCACAGGTCTGTAATCCAGAACTGTCTTGCTGGAGCCAGGTGTCCTTAGAGAAGTTGCTCACCCTCTCTGAGTCTCATTTTTCTCATCTATGAAGTATGTAACATGGTTGCTGTATAAATCACCACAAACTTAGGGGCCTAAAACAACAACTACTTATTCTCTTATAGTTTTGGAGGCCAGAAATATGAAATCAAGGTGTGAGCAAAGCTGAAATCCCTCTGAAGTCTCTAGGAGAAGATCCTTCTGTGCCTCTGCCAGCTTCTGGTGGCCCCGGTTTCTTGGCTTACGGCTGCATTGTTCCAACCTCTGCCTTCATCTTCATATGGCCTTCCCCACTGTGTGGGTGTCTTCTGTCCTGCCTCTTATAGGGACACGTGTTATCAGATTTAGGGCCCACTTGCCATCCAGCATGGTCTCATCTCAAGACCCTTAATTCCATCTGCAAAAATCCTTTTTCCAAATAACATCACAATGACCGGTCACAGGACATACCTTTGGGGGGGGCGGCCACAATTCAACAAACTACAGATGGGTGTCATTGGACTTGTTTCAGAGAATTGTTGTAAGGATTTGACATGACAAGGTCTGTGAAGCTGCTTGTTGCAGAGCAGCGTGGATGTTAAATGTTGGTTTTCTCCCCACTTTTTCTCCAGGTGTCTCTGTCCTCAAGAGGGGTTAGCACTACCAATTCACAATGAAGTGGGATGGGATGAAGGATTTCTTCTCTTAGCCTACCTCCACTGGAGGGGATTTCCTTTTCAACAAGGAGTCAGGGAAGGGAAATCCTCTTTTTTTCAGGGCTTCCCCTTTCTGAGTTCTGGGGCCCTGCAGGAGTCATTTATTATCTTTCCCCCTGGAAGGTCCTGGCCAGCTGCTCCTCTGCAGTCCTGATCACCTCCAACCTTGATCTATTCTTATCCAGACATCCACACTTACCAAGTCCTCTCTCCTTATGCAGTCATCAATGCTTGAGTTTCTGGGAGCTGGGGGGTGGGGGAGCCGGCAAACCCTGTCTGAGCCATTTTCCACTCCTCTGACAGCTCCCTGGGGACTCCCATCCATCCTTAGAGTGCCTCGATGCTTTTCCTCATCATCTCCTGGCTTTGCGCTGCAAAACAAAGGCGGCTTCTCCGACCTCTTCCCTTTTCTGTCTTGCCTGTTGAAATGTGCTTGTCAAGCAGATGTTGAGGGGCATGAGCTAGATACTGATCAGGGGGAAAGAAACAAGCATGCCAAGAAACAGCTTAAAGGCTCTCATGTCTCTGGGGTGTGTTAATGGCCTTGTCCAGCATTCTGGTACTTCCAGAGGCACTGACTTCTTCAAGCTCCCTGCCTCCACAACTGCAATCCCCGTGTTTCTCGGCCACTGGGTCCCTCTGTCCCCTGGCTTTCATCTCCATGCCCTTCTTCCCACTGCTTCCATACCCCCTTCATGATGACAAATCAATGGTAATTGCTTAAGTGCAGCTGTTCAATCCTTGGACTGCTGAGAGGGAACTTAATGTCCAAGAAGTCCCCAAGGAACCACATGCTGCTTGAATTATGTAAAGGTGAGCAGAGAAGGGTGAATTTCATATGCAGAAATCCTTTTTGGCATTAAAGTTTCATGGGAAAAACTGAACCCTTGGGCTCATATTTCTGGTCAAAGCTTATCTTCTTTCATTCAGCACACACTTATTGGGCTCTTATGTATAGGGCCACAGTCTAGGTGCTATAGAATAAAGAGATTAATCAGTCTCAGATCTTACCTGCAGGTTCCCTTACTCCACAGACATACACTTGGAGCCAACAAGCTACTCTGAGATAAAACTATACCCCAGTAGGCATGATATCATCTGTCCATCCATCCATCCATCCATCTACCCATTATTCAGCAAATATTAATTGAGTGCCTGCTATGATCCAGGTTATGTAATAGGCATTGGAAGCACTGATACCAGGTGAGAAATCTGTTGGAAGGCAGGAGTGATGAAGGTTTTTAAGGATGGTCCTTAAAGCTGGATCTTGAAGGACAAGCCCAATTTGGCAGAATGCTTGCGTGCATGCATGCAAATACAAGCAATGTTGTTTCCTGTCCCATTCCTTCTCTTCCCAGAATTTATGTGCATTCCCAAAGCTTATGTTCACTCCCAAGGTCAATTCCAGGTCCCTTAGGAAGGTCAGCCCCACAGGCTTTTCTTTCCCAGGGCTATTCTTTTTCTCTGCCTCACCTTGACCCCAACATGTTATCAACCTCTTATTCTTGATTTCCATAAGAGTCACCAACACAAAGCATTTGTGTGTAGGTAGTAGTGTGTCCCTCAGCCTTTTATGGCTTGTCCCACCTCCAGGCCAATTTGTAAATCTAAAGAAAGGTGGCTCTGTTAAACAGAGTCTCTTTACCTTCATCCTCATATGGATCTCAGCAGGAAGAGAGCAGTATGGACATTCATTTCCCATTGACATAATTTAGGAATCCCACTACTGGATATTTACCCAAAGAAAACAAAAATATGAATTTGAAGAGATAAATGCACTCCTATGTTTATAGCAGTATTATTTATAATAGCCAAGATAGAGAAGCAACCCAAGTGTCTGTCAATAGATGAATGGATAAAGAAGAAGTGGTGTACATATACAACAGAATATTACACAGCCATAAAATAGAATGAAATCTTGCCATTTCAACAACATGGGTAGACAGAGAAAAATAAGTCAAGTAAGTCAGACAGAGAAAAATAAATACCATATAATTTTACTTATATGCAGAATCTAAAATACAAAACAAATGAACAAACAAAGAAATAAATAAACTAAAAACAGACTCTTAAATACAGAGAACAAACTCGTGGTTGCTAGGGAGATATGGGTAAGAGGGTGGGTGAAATCGATAAAGGCGATTAAGAGGTACTAACTTCTGGTTATAAAATAAATAAGTCACATAGATGAAAAGTACAGCATGGGGGATATTACAGCATAGTAATAACATATAGTGACAGATGATGAGTGCATTTATCATGGTGAGCACTGAGTAATGTATAGAGTTGTTGAATCAGTATGTTGTGTGCCTGAAATGAATATAAGAAACTAATATAACATCGTATGTTAATTATACTTCAATAAAAAAAAATGTAAGCCCCATCAGGGTGGGGAGTTTGCCTATCTGGCTCACTGCTAATACTCCCAGGACCTAGATTAGGGCCTGGAAAAGTGCTTGGCATATGGTTGGGACTCAAGATGCATATGTTGAATTTGTTGAATGAATTATGCCATGTTCCAATCCCCTTAAAACATTTAAACTGGAAACAAAGGGGTGGGGCATAACTGAGCAGCAGCAATGGCTGTGGCATAAAGCTCTTAAATGTTATCCCATCATGTTTAGAAGAAAACCCAAAGTTCTCCACATGACCTAAAGGCTCCCTTTGATGCACAGTTCTCTGGCCACACTGGCTTTCTTGCAGCTCTGTTGGTCACGCCAAGCACACTGCTGCTCTAGGACCTGTTGCAGAGACTGTTCCTCTGCCCAAACCGCACTTCTCACTGCCAGCCCACAAGGCTTATCCTTCACCTCCTTCAGGTTTTGTTCAAATGTCACCTCCTGCCTATTTTCCTCATTATGCATATGATTGCCTGCCATTATCTTAAACATTATTTGATTGTCTCTTTCCTTTAGGAATGGCAGCTACAGAAGGGTGGGGGTTTTGTCTGGTTTTGCTCACGACTATATTCTCAGTGCCTAGAGCCATGCCTGGCATACAGAAGACACTGCATAAATACTTGCTGTTGAATGAATGAATGCTAGTGAATGAACATGGACCCCACCGCAAAGCTACTGATGGAGGTGGGACTTAGCAGAGGCCTGGAAGAGAAGTCACAGAGGTCATTATTGGAATGAGAAGGAGACAGTGTAAACAAGAAGCCCGACAACTAGATCAAACCTTATAAAAGCAGATCAATTATACTATAAGGATGGTATAATTATATGGATCAATTATACCATAAAGATGTCAAGGATTGTGGCAAGGTATAGAAGCCTCCAGTGATTCCCGTAGTACCCTTGTGTAGATGCAGCCTTGTACAGAGGATGCTACATGGTGAGTAGAATGCAGGCTGGATTTCAGCTGATATGCACCCTTCCATGGGTGCAGGGCACGTCTTGCCTGACCCTCCCTGATAGTCTCAGGCCTTTGAGTGCCCACCACGGCACTTCTCTGTTGCTGAGTTTGGGGGAAAAACATAACAACCACCCTGAGTTCTGGTGTGGTGAAGAGACTTGCCTGAAGTCACAGTCAGCTAAAGGACTGGGATTTGAGCTCCTTCCAATAGGATGACTTGGTGTGTGGGCTTGTGTCACCTTCTTGCTACCCAAAGTGTGGCCTGAGGACCAGCTGTGTATTGGCATCACTTGAGAGTTTTAAAGAAGTGTAGAATTACAGGCTCTTCCCAGACATTTAGAGCCAGAATCTGCATTTTGACAGGATCCCCAGCAAATTTTTGTACACATCAAAGTTTGGGAAATACTATACTCCACTGCTCCCAGATTTCATGCTCTTTTATTATTTTTCATCCAACTTGAGGCTGGGCCACCTCTACTTTGTCTACCTGGCCTGCCACCAAATGTTGTCTACAAGGCCAGGAGTTTGGGGGCTTTAGAAACAGCACTGGACATCTAGTTGTATTTCAGTGGCTGTATGATGTTGGAAAACTCTTTTGTTCCTGAGAGTATAGGCTTACTCATCTGGGGAAAAGAAAAGGAATAATGATCCAGCACTTTTGTGAGGCTCAAATAACATGATGGATATGAAAGTGCCTTGTCAATTGTAAAATTCTGTCCGAATGCAAAAGATTATTGCTCCCACATAGTGTAACATGAAGGCCTCTGACAGAGACCACTTATCTCTAGAATGCTACTTCAACAAATTAGTAGGAGGGAAAAATGAATGGTCTGGGGTCAGTAGACTCCAACCAGAAGACTGGAAGAGACACAGGAATCCACAAATCCAAATTCATGTAGCCTACAGGGGTAATTAGCTGACATCCGAAGATTTCAAACAGGACTTCGATCCAGTCTAGGGAAATTTTGAAGGAGAGAGGCAGGTAAAGGTTTGGCAGGGCATTTTCCAGAGAGACCTGTAGGGGTGCAATGTGTGGTACATTAGGGAGGAGAGGAAGGCTCCTGCAGACAAACAGCCTGCTCACCACTGGGGCTGGGAATGCCTTGTTCCTTTCATGCCCAACCACAGCTTGGCTATCAAACTTTTCATGCTGCATCCAGATGTTCTATGCCATGTAGAAGTGGTTAGTAGCACTGAAGCCACTTGGCTGCTCATGAGCTGGGAGAATGCCATTTGTTAGTAAAAATGTGCCTCAGACCATGGTGGTGTTCCTGGGAATTCAACAGAGACCCTTGAGAGAGATGACTGGCTGGGTTCTACTGACATCACTGCCCACCTCTGTCACAAGACTGGACACAAGTAAGTGTTCAGTAAATTCTCGAGAATGAAGAAAGAAAGAAAGAAAAAGAAAGAAAGAAAGAAAGAAAGAAAGAAAGAAAGAAAGAAAGAAAGAGAAAAACTTCCTTTAGGAAGCTTTCTCTCTCACAATAAGACCTACCCTAACCATCCTGTTTTAAATTTAAGCTTGCCCACCTCTTTTATTCTCAGTCCCCTTTATCCTGCCCCACTTTTTTTGTTTTGACCATAGCACTCAGTCTTTCTTAAAATATTTATAATTTGCTTATCTATTGTTTACTCTCAGTTACCCAACACCCAGAATGATTATCCCTTTGAATCCATTGATACATCCCTAAAATAGTGCTTGGCATGTAGTAAATGTTCAACAAATATTTGTTGAATCAGACTGAGTCAAACAAATTAGAGACAGCAACAGTATCAGACTTAAGTTCTTGTCTGTTTCTGCCACCGGATCATTGTGTGACCAAGGTGCATGCCTTTGCCTTTCTGTGCCTCAGTTTCCCCATCTGTATAATGAAGAGGCTGTATCTATCTCTAAGGGCACTTTCAGCTCTAATTCTGTGGCTCTTCCTTTGTGATGGTTGCCTTTCAGGGTGGCTTTGGAAGACTGTTTGCAAGAAGTGGAGAAGAGAGTCCTCCAAAGGAAATGAACAGACCTGGGTAGGCGTTCTCACCCTGACACTTCATAAGTCCTGAGACTTGGGGTGAGACATTTGACTTCTATTCCATATATGACACTCCCAGCACAGTTCCTGGCATGTCTTAGGAACTGACTAAATGTTAGCTTCTTCCTTCTTCTCCCCATCTGGACCTGGATATCTTGCTGCCAAATGAGCCTCAGCCTACACAATCACGTAACGATGGGCTGAAAGAACTTTGCAAACTGTAAAGTGTTCCTCTAATGTAAAGGGTTATTATGGTTATGCACATACCCAATCTCTGGCTTCCCTCCACATAGATCAGATTGAAACCATGGCTGCTATTTATACCAAAACTATCTCATGATTCACTGGCCTCACTGCTTGTCAAAAATGTTGCACCTGACGAGACCAAATTCACATTGGGTTTATCAAAGTCTAATTAAAACTTGATCATCGTGTCTAACATGTTGCCTTATTATTTTGGCTTAATTAGGGTGATGAGAGGAGGCTGAAAGCAGCAATTCCAACAGTGCCGTGATACAACATCTGGAGAGGAATGGGGCTTAGCCAGATGAGCAATTAAGTTGAACTATACACATAGGGAGGATCCTTGCATCTGACAGCTGTCTGGCCAGCCCCTCTTCGATCCAGGGTTTGCGAAAGCCAAACCCATGTACTCTTCTCCACCTTTCAAAGTATCAGGAACTGGCCACACCCTTCAGAATGCTTGGTGGCAAAGCCACCATTGTGGGGAAAATCCTGCTGTCATGGTTTTTAGTCACTGGGTGTAGGGAAGATGGAGCATCTGGTAGTAAGAAGAAACTAATTCTCCACTTGGTCTTGGATTTGGTCATCTGTGGTCATCATGCTGCTGTGAATCATGCCAGGAAAACTCAGTCCTCTTTAAAATGTCATCACTTATCTCTTCGGTTATGAATAACCTGAAATTGAGTACTTCTGCTTCTGTTCCCAGGAATATGCAGGATGCAAGGGATAAAATGTTCAAACAACCTTCAAAACTCTCACTAATACAAAAGTTGCAAACTGATCTATTAGGCTTCTTGTAACAATCAGGTTAGGATAGCTGCTATAACAAATAGACCCTGTAGTAGAAAGACTCAGAAATAACATCCAGTGATCCCTGTACCTGGCTTTCATAATCTTGTGTAATTTCCTCCCTTTGAGTGTGGGCTAGACCTAGTGACTTGATTCTAATGAACAAAAAGCAGCAAAAAGATGGGATGTCACTTCTGAGGTTAGGTTATAAAAAATGGTGATATCTGTCTTGCTCACTCTCTCTGACTCTTCTGGCTTACTTGCTGTGATGAAGCAAGCTGCTGTGTTGTGAGCTGCCCCATGGAGAGGTCCATATAGCCAGGAACTGAGAACTGTCTCTGGCCAACAGCCCATGAGGAAATAAATCTTGCCAACACTCACATGAGTGAGCTTAGGAGCCGGTACTTTCTTCCCCAGTTGAGGTTGTGATGATGATAGCCCTGGATGACATCTTAATTTCAGGCTGAAAAGGACTTTGAAGTAGAGGACACGGCTAAGCTGCATCTAGATTTCTGACCCACAGAAACTTTGAGATAATCAATGGTGTTGTTTTGAGCCACTATAAGTTGGGGCAATTTGTTACACAGCAATAAATGATTAATACAGACCCTGATATGTATAGTGGTTCAAATACAATAGAAACTTATCTCTAGTACTTGTAACCATGCTTATAAAGACTGTCATTTTCGATATTTTCACTGGCCTCAAAGATTGTCTTGAGATTGTCTCCATTTCAGCCAGTTGGAAGGGAGTAAAAGCATGATTGGGCATATGCAGGAATTTTTTTTAAACTTATTAAAAATTTTTAAAAATTATTTAAATTTTTAAAAACATACATAACATAAACTTTACCAAGCTAACCATTTTCAGTGTATAGTTCAGTGACATTAAATACATTCACATCATTGTGCAACCATCACTAATCATTCTCCACTTATGTACAACACGTCTACATGTCAAAATAATACCAAACCATTATTACAATGCAAACACCAGTAACTCAAGGACAAACTAACCCAAAGCCCCACATGATTATACTGGCTCCATAGTTCCTTATGGGTATGTGCTTAATTTTAGAATCTAGGACTTTTAAGAGAAAGCTCTAAAAAGGTACATGGTTTAAAAGGTAGCTGCTTCTCCGAGAAACTTTGCAAAATGTATTCTAGACATGTTATATCGCCTTATCAATTTTTGCGCCCTGCATACTTTGAAATGTTTTTTTTAATTGCTTGAGACATTTGCTAGAACCCAAGATTCTGTTCTCTAAGGCCTCTCCTCTCCTGAAGGCAGCGTTTTTCATCACTGTCTCATCACATCAAAGATGCCTGAAGTGGAATTGATGGCCCTATACTATATGGCATCTTCTCTTTCCAGCTTGATGACAGCAGCTTCTGAGACAGGGGTCTCTGGGGAAGCCCTGGTCACCCTAGAGAGGGTTTTTTATTATTGCCAAAAGCAAAGTGCCCTTTTGGACCCATTTGAATCTTGCATTGCCTGAGATATGGCTAGCGTGATTCATCCATTCCTTAAATCGCTTGTTTCCAGTACCTTCCAGAAGTGTGTTTTCATGGGAAAGTATCTATTGACAAAAGAAAGCAGAAAGAGCAGGAACTCTGTAATCTCTTGCAGTTTCTCTTCAAGCCACATATTAGAGTTTGGGGTGAGTGGCTCGGCAAATTCTCTGTCTGTGAAAAGTTCATTCTAAGGCCCACTGTCTTAGAAATTGCCAAATAGACTGAAATTTCCATTTCTATGTGAATAGCTGGAATTTGGAGCAGTTTTAGGTATTCCAGTTGTACTTATCTGACTTTGGGCTGTGCCAAGGTTGATATCTGAGCAACTATTCTTTTGGAATATATTGGATCATGGTGCTTGGCTGGGTGAAGTGAGTCTGGAACCCACTGGACACCTTCCTGGGGCCAGAATCCCTGTCCTCAAGGGGTTCACAATCTAGGGAGAGAGACACAACTTCAATATGACACCATGCAGTGATAGTAGGTAGAAGTATGCAGGGGTTGCTATGGTGGCAGGGGCTGGGAGATCACCTAATTCGTTCTGAGGGGAAGCCAGAGAAACGGAGTAGGAGTTATCCAGAAAGGGCAGAAAGGTAAACCATCTAAGGAAGAAAAGTCAACATGAGTACATGAGTAAAGTGAGAGATATGAGAATGTGGTATGTCCTTGGAATGCAAGTAGTGGGGTAAGGCAATATAATGGTGGCAATCATCAACTTTGAAGTCCAGAAGACCCATGTGCAAATCCTAGACCTACCAATTTATGCTGTAGGATCATGCACATGTTATTAAATTTCTTTTGCTTCCATTTTTTCACCTGTAAGATGGAGTAATGAACAAAATCCACCACATTAGGGGGGTTGAGAAGTGAAGAGAAATGTGTGTAGCATTGCAAATGGACCATATAAAAAGCTGCATAAATGCAATTGTCTAGTAGGTAAGTATAAATGTGAATTTGGCCTTAGGAGGTAGATCTATGTTAGAGAGGTAGTCTAGGAAATTATCAACATAAAGATGGCCACTGAGGCATAAAAGGGGGTGAAACTGTCAATTAGCTTTTGCTGCATAGCAAATCACCCCAAAACTTAATAGCTTAAAACAACCATGTGTAACAGTTCCAGAGTTTGTAAGTTTTGTGATCTGGGTCAGGCTCAGCTGATCTCAGATGTGCTTGTTCATATGTCTATGGTCAGCTGGGAAACTGGCCGAGGTTGGCTGGTTTTAGATGGCCTCACCCACCAGTTCTTTGGTTGGCTATTGGCTGAGGCAGCTGGGCCATAGGACTCTCATTGTCCAGGAGGGTAGCCCAGGTCTGCTCATGTGACAGTGAGACCCAGGCTCGGAACTGGCACAATATTGGTTTACCATATTCTTTTGGTCAAAAAATCAAGGCCTGCCTAGGTTCAAGAAGTAGAGAAATCGACTCCATCTCTTCATAGGAAGAATTGCAAAATTATATAAAAAAGAGTACAAATATAAGGAAGGATAGATCATTGGTACCATTTTTTTTGCAAATAATCTGTCACAGAATGCATCCAAGATTAAGGTCTAGAAGAAAAGGAAAATAAATCCCAGCACATAACTCTGTCATTCAAGGTCAAGAAGAGGCAGACTGGACGGACAGGACAATAGCCTAAGAGGTCATGGGAAAATGAGGAGAGTGTGGTTCAAGAAGCCAAAGGGGGAGAGAGAGTTGTAGATGTGAGATGTGGTGAACAGCATTAAGGCTTCTGAGAATCTAAGAAACACAGTGACTGAAAGGTGACCATTGGAATTCCATATGGAGGTCATTGGTGACAATGGTGAAGATCAGTTCATGATGAAAGTAAGACTTCCATGGTTTATGAAGAGAGTGGGCATTGAGAATTGGAAACAAAACCAGTGTTGACAACATTTTCAAAAAGTTTTAATGAGAAGGAAGAAGAGAAATCTGGTAATAACTAGTTAAGAATAGAGAGAAGAATAGATTCTCTAAAAAATTTAAGATGGGGAAGCCCTGAGCAAGTTTCAATGCCATTGGGAAGGAGCAGGTAAAGGTTGAACAATATAGAGAAGAATGGGGATAAATAAAGAAGATTCCTGAAAAGTAAAAGGTAAAAAGAGCCAGCTGAATAATTACTTTTAGATTCAGGAAGAAACATGTAACTGGAGAGGGATAAGAAATGATAGTTTTAGACTCAATATAGGTTGATGGGAGAAGGCTGAGGCAGTTCTCCATTCTGATGCCTTGTATATTCTCTGTGAAGAGTAGAAGGGACTTCATCTGCTCAGAAAGATGGGGAAGTAGGGTTTAAGAAATGGTTAAAATCTGAAATAGCCACCATGGAGAATGAGAGAGAGCTGACAAGGGAAATAGAGAAGGATTGCCAGGCAGCACTGAGGGTCCATTTGGAGTTGGGGACCATAAATTCAGAGTGGCACCAGTGATTTACGGTGACACCGATCTGTGTGGATTTCCAGCAGTGCTTAGCAACCAGAGACAGGCAATAACTGGATTCATCCAAGTTGGTGTTTTGCCAGAAGTTGAATTGGGGGAAGAGTGGGGCAAGGGCATTTGGTAAGAGAGAGGCTGAAGTGATGAGAAATGGGATCTAGGCTGGATAGGAAAGGAAGGAAAGACAGGAGGGGGCTGATATACAAATAGAAATGAATGCTGTGTCATGGGCCAGCAAGGTAACATCTCAAGTTCATCTTTAAGGAGTGCCTTTCAGTTTGCTAATCAAGCACTCCACATCCCAATTACCTTAACAACTCACAACCTGAGAAGAGCTGGAAAGGGCAGGTGCTCAGTAGAGGTGGTATAGTGGGCCTCCATATCTGTCCCTTCCACAGGCTCTCAGTAAATGAAACCAGCTCCCATTCAATCACTTAAGACAAAATCTTAGGAGTCATCTTTGAGAAACCCATTTCTCTCACTCTCTGTCACTGAATCCATCTCCAAATCCTATTGGTTCCAGTTCCCAATAAATCCTCAAGTCTGTTTACTTTTCTCCATTTACACTGCCAGCACCTGGGTCCAAGCCACCATGATTTCTCCTCAGAAATAACCTCTCTCTTGGTCTCTCTGCATCATTCTCTGCTCCCTCAAGCTCACTCTTCACACAGTGGCCAGGCTGGTCTTTCAGGAATGTAAGTCATATCATGTATAGCCATTCCTCTGCTTCCAAGACTTCCTATCACTCTTAAAATTAAATAAAATTCCTTACCATTGAGTTGAGACTGAGTTCATGTGAAAAGTTCCTAGGATGGGAGTGAGTGGAGCAAACACAAGAGTACCAGAATGCCAGTGTGGGTTAGGGAGGAAGGAGTGAGGGAATGAGGGATTTTCAGTGAGGCAAGAGGGTCAGGCAGAGGCTGGACCACTGGGGCCCTGGAGGCACTGGTGGCAAGAAGTTGGGGAGAGTCACGTTTTGAAAAGACCCCTCTGGCTGCAGAGTAGAGACCAGACAGACAGAAAGCAAGAGCGACTGCAGTTAAACTGGTTACGAGGACATTATAATATCCACGCAAGAGTTGATGGCAGTTTGTGCCAGCTGGTATTGGAAATGGAGAAAAATGACTTTGAGCAGCACTTTAGGAGATAAAGTGAAAGGCTTGGAACACCCATTCTACATCCTGCTCCTCTGCTTGCTGGTTAATCCTTACTCATTATTCTGAGGTCGACTTCCACCTTCTCAGGGAGTCTTTCCGTGATATTCCAGATGAGGTCATACACAAGCCCAATAAATGTCTGTGAAACTGACATGACAGAAAATAGTCTTATAAAGATAAAGAGACTTGAGCATGAATATGGATAAGAGCAAAGCTCTTGTAAGGAGAGAGTGAAGATATCAAATTGAAGAAGTAATCAGCAGTGAGATTCCTAAAATGGAGAGGGCCATGGAATCTGGAACCCAGATGGGGGTTCAGCCTTGAATCAGAGGAAACATCTAGCCTTGTACTCCACTGGGCTAAGATTACCCTCAAAACAGAGGTTCCACGCTGGTGACTAGACCCCTGGTTCCTAGTTCTTTCTGATTTGAAGCCCCTCTTTGAACTTCAACATATTTCCTAATCTGCCAGGTGTAGCTATACTTTTAATATCCATTGATTTACCCCAAAACCCAAGAGCACACTGTATGCAATGCATGTGAGCTAATTTAACAATAAATTATATTTTAGAAAAAGAAAAATACATAATGGTAAGAAACTCCATGAGTTCAGAAAAGCTTTTAGATGAATATTCTTTTTATTAACCACAGCTTTATCCACTCTCCTTTAAAGTAGCATATATATGTGTGAAACAATTTTTTTTTCCTAGAAAATGCCTCATGCAGTAAAACTTTGCAAATCAGGATGCTCTCTGCCCCAGGATCCTGTCTACAGGATCCTGTCAGGATCTAGTCTAGACCATTGACAAATGGCAACTCATACCATCTGTAACTGTCTGTCTTCCTCCTAGACTAGGAGATCCTCAGACAGAGAAGTTGTGCCTTTCAATATTCCCAGCACCTAATATAAGACATGAAACAAAATGTTTTTTAAAAATTCTGGTTGAATGAATGAAAATAGAAGTATTTACATGATGATTTAATCATTATTTAAAGAGAGAAGCCCAGATAGTCTCACATTCAATTTCTTGAAAAAAAAAACTGATTTTTTTTCCTCCTAGTGATTAAGATAATTCAAATTCAGCCCATTTCCTTTAGGTCCTCATTTTGGATTCCTGTCTATTTAAGCTGAGCCTGCCCTGGCTCAGGTTCATTTTTCTGTTTCTAGACAGTCTTCAGCAATGCATCATCTTAGTAAAGTGCCTGGCTCATTCCACGGAGTAAAATGTACTAAACGTGCAGGCACATCCTGTCCTTCAGATGTTCCGGCTCAAAACTCAAATTTCTGCATTTGCACATGCTTATTTGGCTAAATGTATCTTGTAGGATTAGTTTAAGCCACTGCATGCAGCTGACTTCTTATTTTGAACATTAATGTACAAATCTGAAGGGAGGAATCACCTGGCCTTACATCAACGAAATAAAAAAGCATTTTGTCCCCTGGCAGTTTAATTGGATCCTTTTGATGGGAGAGGCCAGCGGAGACACCAAATCCCAAGATGTGATTCTTTAACTTCAAGCTGTCCTTGGAATAATGGAAAGAAAGCTGACTGTGTGAGCTTTTGGGGGCACTACTCACTAGGAACAAATTGACAAATGGATTTGAAAGTTCAATGGGAGAGTCAGCTGTCATTTCACAGATGGCCCAATGTTACCATTGAGTAAGTGTGGTTCTTTCAGCTACCAATCTGAAGTGGTGAAAATGTCCCACATAGGCTGTAGAAAATGAGAGTTATTGCTTGGAATATGGGAAAGGCTGAATGGTGGTCTGGAAATAGATAGAATGTGCGCACACACACACACACACACACACACACCATACACACATGTGTCCACATACACAGACACTATAGGCCATTAATGTTGACCCCTGCTCTGATTGGCTAACTCCCCTGTATCCTTAGCCTCTTTTCCCAACATCCTGTCCAACTTAGGCCTTTGTAAAAATATGACTGATGCCTGAGGATATACCCTGCTCCGCTCAGACACACACATGCCTTGCTGCCACTGCTGGCCTGGCCACTTCTGGCCCCATTCACTGAAGACTTAGCTCCTGACTCTTCATCTTCCTCTGTGTCCTAGTTGCTGAGTACCTTAAGGTCCATTTAAATGACTCATTGGATACCCCGTTGTTAGGGGCTAAATTGTGTTCCTCCTCCAAGTTCCTATGTTGAAGTCCTGAGTGTCAGTAACTCAGAATGTGACTGTATTTGGAGATTTTTGAAGAAAAAATATATTCTTGACACTTGTTGAAGAATGCTAAGGCAGACTGTCTTCAGGGGGACTATTTTGCTAGGTGTAGGGAGTGCCACACTGGGGTTTTGCAGTAAGGGAGAGAGATCAAGCTCAACTCCTAATACAACAAGGAAAAGTGGAGGTCCTATAGCTGAGAAGCAGGGTGGGTGGGGGTAAGTCTGTGGATAGAAAGTCACTAAGGTGGAGCCACAGGGGCAACGGGGGGATTCTGGCTAAATAACCTAAAGGGATTCTCACTGGAGGCAGGGCAGAGTAATCAGACATCACCTGGAGGTGTTAGAGGATGAACAATTGGATTAGTTAGCGAGGGTGATCAGACATTGAAGGTGGGGCATTATATTAGAGTGACTTAACAGGATTCTTGCTAAAATTGGACAATGTAGAGATGAGCGTGGAAGCCCAAAAGTAAGGACCTTTTTGAGAAGAGAGTTCAGAAGAGTAGAGTTTGGTCAAAGGAGAATCTTTGTCAAGATAGGGCCTTGAACAAGGTGAGTAAGGTAAAATGGGTAAGCCCTGGTTCAATACATCTGGTGTGCTTATGAGAAGAGGAGATTAGGGCACACATAAACCCAAAGATTGGGGGACAATTGTATGAGGGCACAGTGAGGAAGCAGCCATCTTCAAGCTAAGGAGGGAGGACTTAGAAGAAACCAAATGTGCTGACACCCTGATCTGGGACTTTGAGCCTCCAGAACGCTGACAAAATAAATTCCTGTTAGGAAAATAAATTCCACCTCCCAGTCTGGATGGTGTGTGATGGCTGCCCTAGCAAACTAATACACCCGTCTTTGGGTTTTGTACTTCCTCATCCTCCAATGACACTTGCTTCCATTCCACAACTGATGCCCAAAACGTCCCCCTGGATGCTAAAATATCCACCCCAAATGGTACTGCTACCTCCAAAATGATAATTCCAGCACCCTGCCTTCTGACTGCACCCTATCCCCATATTTACTTTCTCAAGTGCTATTCATTCTAAAACCCAATGATTGATTCTTACCTCCTCCAACACATGTATGCTTTCCCTCCATCCATCAGTTCCCTTTAGTCATCACTTACCTTCTTTTATCACTGAGACTTTGTGGTCCATTGCTATAACCACCCCCTTGTAAAAAGCCTCACTTCCTTTCAATTTTCTTCATTTACCATACTCTTGTGAAAAAATTCCAGCTACAAGTGATCTTGGCCATTTGTATTCTCCATGTCTGCATCCAAGCAGGTTAAATACCTCACACATCTGTGCTGACCATCTTCTCTTTGTTTCATTTTTAAATTTACCCCTTTCTTCACTGAGACTCACAATAAGAAATATCCTAGTGATACCACATGAAAATCACCCTGCCTTAAGGAGGAACTTCACCAGTAGCCAGCAATCCTATGGTTCTCCTGGTACCTCAGTTCCCACTAAGAAACCTAATTCATGCTTTTCTTCTTGCAAACCTCCCATGCCTGTTCTCTCGGCTTCTTCAAAGCAAAGTTTCTAGAAAGAGATGACCACATATACTTTATATTTGCTCAATTCCTAGTTATTCTTTTACTCATTGCGGTCTGGATTCAGCTACCACTGCTCCAAGTGTAATTGATTTTGGCAGGGTTACCAGCAACCTCCTTGTTACTAAATCCTGCACTTTAATGCTTCATTTTACTCTTGACCTCTGGGCTTCATTTAACACAGTTGATTATTCCCTTCTCAACACACTCTCCATGACATCACTTTCTTCCGTTTTCTCCCTTTCTCCTCTGGCTACTTCTAAAGTTTCCCCTTCTCTGATCAATTGCTGTGTGTCAGACTTCTGTATTGTCTTCTCTGTGTTCCCCAGGTCTCACCTTGGGACCTTTGCTCTCTCCTCACGCTCTCATCCATTTCTAGAGCTTTCAGTGGCATCCCAGGCTGCTGACTCTTTAATTCAAACCCCCACAGCAAACCTTCATGCATGCATAGCTGACAACCTTGGATTTAACATGTCCCAATGTCTGCAGGATCCTCCTCCTCTCCACGTCCCAACCTTCCCTAGTTTCGCACACCTTTGCAAATGGTGCCACCTTCTACTCAACCTCCTTGCTTGGAAACCTGGATGCCATCCTTCTTTCTCCCTCTCTTTCCATCCCTCCCCCCATGTCCAATCCTTTATCAAGTCCAATTCTTTCCATCTCCTGAACATAGCTGGAAACAACAGACTCTCCCTTCTCTGATGTGGCTGACTTTTAGTCCAGTGACTTTCAAATTTCTTATCCAGACAACTGCACAGGACTCTTCTGGCTACTGTGGATTGGCTCTTGGCTTTGATTTATTCCCCACCCAGCAGCAAGGGTAGTCTTTTAAAAAATACAAATTGGACCATGATGTTTCCCTGCTAAAACGTCCAGTAGTTTTCCACTACGCTTTAGAGAAAATGAACACCACTTATCCTGGCTTAACCAGGCATACATGATGTGCACGTGTCTAACTCAGTAATGTTCTCATTCCATTCTTTTCCAAACAGCTCTGTTCCAGTCTCCATGGACCTTTCACCTTCTCAACAGAACAATCATTTTGTTATAGTTAGGCTTTACAGATGCTGTTCTATCTACCTTGGCTATACTTCTGCCCCACCATGCATGACTGACTCCTTCTTACTTCATGTCTTATTTAGTAATTAAAAAAATAGTTCTTATTTTTAAAATAAAATGTAACGTATATTGAAATAAACAAATATAAGCCGTGTAGTTTTGGCAAATGAATACATCTGTGTTACCCACATCCCTATCAAGAAAGTTCCCTCATATCTTCTCCCAGTTGATTCCCACCCTCAACCCAAAGGCAAACACCTGTTCTGATTTTTTTCATCATTGGTTTTGTCTATTTTTAAATTTCATATACATGGGCTAGTATAACATGAAAATTTTTGTGTCTGGCTTCTTTTGCTCACTATAGTATCTATGATCATTATCCATATTGTGTGTATCAGTGGCATACCCTTATATTGCTGATTAATGTTCCATTATACTATACCACAATTTTTAAAGCCCATTCTCATACTGTTGTACATTTGGGTTATTTTTGGAATAACTTTAGGAATAAAGTTGCCAATGACAACTCTTTGATTGGACATTTGTTTTTATTTCTCTTGATAAATATCCAGAACTGGAATTAGTGGCTCACAGAGTAGTTCTAGCTAGTTTTTTTTTTAACTTTATAAGAAATGTCCAGAACTACTTCCAAAGTAGATGTACTATTTTATAACCCCACTAGCAATGTAGGAGAGTATGTGGCTCCACCTGCTTCTTAATATTTTGTTGTCAATCCTTTGAATTTCTGCTCTTCTAATGAGTATGTTGCAGCATGCATCAGATATTAGACATTTGTTTTTGTCCTACAGGTCCCTGAGGCTCTGTTCTTCACTTTTTAAAAACTTTTTTCTTCCTATTTTGGATTAGATCATTTCTATTGATACATTCTCAAATTCCTTCTTTCCATTCTGCTATTAAGCCCAGCCATTGAGTTTTTCATTTCAGTCATTTGTGTTTTCAGGTCAAAATTTCTTTGCTGAAATCTTTAATTTTTCCATTTGTGTCAAGAATGTTTACATTGCTTGTTGGAGAATTTTTGTAAGAGCTACTTTAGTCCATCAGATTATTCCAATATTTGTGCCATCTTGACCGGCATCTGTTGACTGTCTTTTACCACAAGGGTTGAGATTTTCCTGTTTCTTTGTACAGTGAGTAATTTTTGGGTAGTATTCTGGACATTTTGAATATTATACTATGAGAGTTTGAGTCTTGTTTAAATCCAGTGCAGATGCTGATATTATTGTTTTAGCAGGCAAATCAACCTGGTTAGCATCAGGCTTCAAGTTCAGGCTTTCTGTGGACTGTGGTTCCAATGTCAGTTCAGCTTTCGAAGGCTTCACAGTGCTGTTTTAGTGTCCCCCCCCCCCCACCGCCTTGTGCCACCTTGAGGCTAGTCTTGGACCCAGATATTAGTCTGTATGTTAGTTTAATCCTCAAAGTCTTTGATATGCTGGTTTAGTTATGCAGCTTTAGTTAACTGACTCTGCCACATGCTTCTGTAGCTGTACCAACATCCAAGGCCAAGCTACATGAAAATAGATAGATGATAGATAGATAGATAGATAGATAGATAGATAGCAAGTGAGAAAGTAATGAGATTTTGCCCCCACCATCCCGAGACTAAACCAGAACTTTATGTGCTCACTCATGAGTATTAGAAATTTCTTTTTGTACTCTTTGATCCAGAGCTAGAGTGATTCTCTTGGAGCTCTCTTTTCCTGCAACCCAATGCTCACTTCAGAGTTTTGAGACTGTGTTGAGATTGAGTCAGGGATACTGGAAGAGAAAAAATTCTGGTCAACTCACCTCCAGTTGTGCTTTGCATTCTTGTCGTCTCCAATCTGCTCACTACTGTTTTCTTTCCAGAGTCTTCAAATAGCTGCTCCACATATCCTTTCTGGCTTTATAGACACATTCAGTAGGAGAGGCAGGGTGTAGGTGCTAAGTCCATCTTACCCCAAACTGGCACCTTTTTTAGAGCTTTTTAAGGTGCAACTTTAGATAATTGATTTTTGACCATGTAAATAAATATAAGCACTTAAAGCTATAGATTTCCCTCTAAGCACCTGCTCTTAGGTGCATTCTATAAATTTTGATATGTTGTGTTTTCATTATCATTCATTGTGAACTAGTTCTATCCTTCTCTGTAATTTGAAATGGATTATTTAATTTGGAAATATTTATGGTTTCTAGGTATCTTGTTATTAGTTATCTCTAAGTTACAGAATATTCTTGGTAAGATTTCAATACTTCAAAACTTTAAGATTTGTTTTATGGCCCAACATATTGTCTGTCTTGGTGAACACTGAAATCATATATTTTCTGTCATATTAGGTCAAAGGGTTTGGCTATATCACATAGTTCCTTTAAAACTTTACAGATACTACATATACATACATACATATACATATATATAATATACTTAAATAAAAATTTATATATATTAACCATATACATATGGTTATACTATCAATTCCTAAGAGAGAACTATGATTATGTATTTTCTCATTTCTCCCTTAATTCTATCAGTTTTTGCTTCCTGTATTTTGAAGCCCTATTAATATGTGCATGTATATTTATGGTTCTTATATTTTCCTAAAATAGTGACATTTTAATCCTATGAGGTGTATTTCTGAGAATATTCCTTGTGTTAAAGTCTATTTTGTCTGATATTTATAATGTCACTTCACCTTTTATTATTTTTTTAAGGAAACCTATTCACTTTTATTTTATTATTTATTGTTGTAATGTTTATTTATTTTTGAGAGAGAGAAAGAGCAAGCTGGGGAGGGGTAGAGAGAGGCACAGAGGATCTGAAGTAGGTTCTGCCAGATGTGGGGTTCAAACTTACAAACAGCGAGATCATGACCCGAGCTGAGTCAGACACTTAACTGACTGAGACACCCAGGTGCCTTTTAAGTACATATTTGTGCTTAGGAGATTGTTTTCCTTTTTATTTCTTTATTTTATTTTACTTTTTAAAATTCTTTTTCTTTAAAAAAAAAACTCTTGGAGCTCCTGGGTGGCCAAGTTGGTTAAGATCTGCCTCTTGGTTTTGGCTCAGGTCATGATCTCACGGTTCATGAGTTCAAGCCTCGCATCAGGCTCTGCACTGACATTGCAGAACCTACTTAGGATTCTCTCTTGCTCCCTGTCTCCCTGCCCCTCCCTGCTTGTGCTCTCTTTTCCTCTCAAAATAAATAAATAAACATTTAAACGATTCATGTCCTTGCATTTAAAGTGTATTTTTTTTAATTTTTTAAAACATTTATTTATATTTGAGAGAGACAGACAGAGTGCGAGTGGGGGAAAGGCAGAGAGAGAGGGAGACACAGAATCTGAAGCAGGCTCTGGCTCTGAGCTGTCAGCACAAAGCCTGATGCGGGGCTTGAACTCATGAGCCACGAGATCATGACCTGAGCTGAAGTCAGACACCCAACTGATGGAGCCACCTAGGCGCCCCTTAAAGTGTATATTTTATAGACAGCATATAGGTAGGCCATGATTCTTATAATCGATTTTGAAAATATCTGCCTTTCAACTGAAATGTTTAATCCATGTATATTTAACATAATTATTGATACATTTGAATTTAGGTCTACTGTTTGCTAATTGATTTTCTAATATAAATTTATATTGAGATCAATGTAGACTCACTTGGAGTTATTATAAATAATAAAGAAAGATCCCTTGTACTTTTTACCAAGTTTTCTCCAATAGTAATATTTTGCAAAACAGTAGTATAATATCAGGATAGGGACATTGATACAATCCATCAATCTTATTCAGATTTCTCTAGTTGTACTTGTTTGTTTGTGTATGCTGTGTGTGTGTGTGTGTGTGTGTGTGTCCATGTAAATTCCTGTATCCAGCACCATGGTCAAGATACTAAACAATTCCCACACCACAAGGTCTCTTATGCTATCCTTTTATAACTACCCCCACTTCCCTCCCATCCTCCTCACCTCCCCTTCCTAACCCCTGGCCACCACAAATTTGTCTTCTCTTTCTAAGCTTTGGTCATTTCAAAAATGTTATATGAATGGATTCATACAGTTTGCAACATTTTGTGATTGGCTTTCTTCCTTCAGCATAATTCCCTGGAGATTCATCTCTGTTGTGTTATGTATTACTAGTTTTTTCCTTTTTATTGCTGAGTCGTATTGCATGCTATCTATGTAGCACAGTTGTTTCACCATTCACATGTTGAAGAAGTTCTGGGCTGATTCCAGTTTCTGGCTATTACAAAGAAAGGTGCTATGAACATTCATGTGGACATTTTTGTGTGAACATAAAATTTCACTTCTCTGGGATAAATGCCCAAGACTGTGATTGCTAGGTTTTATGGTAATTGCATGTGTATTTTTTAAAGAAACTGCCAGACTGTTTTCCAGAACGGCTGCACCATTTTACATTCCCCGAAAAATGCATGAATGATTGTTTCTCCGCTTCCTTGCCAGCACTTGGTGTTGCTACTACTTTTAATTTTAGCCTTTCTGATCCGTGTAGTTTTAATTTGCATTTGCCTGATGGATGATGATGTTCAACCTCTTTTCACATTATTTTCCATCTGCATTTCTTCTGTGGTAGAATATCTGTTCATGCCTTTTGCTAATTTTCTAATTTTTAAAAAATGTTGAGTTTTGGGAGTTCTTTATATATTCCAGATACTGGTCCTTTCCTAGATATGTGTTTTGCAAATGTTTTCTCCCAGGTTTATATTTTTGTCTTTTTCACATGGCCTCTCACAGAGCAAAAGTTTTAAATTTTGATGAGATTCAATTCATCAAGTTTTTCATTTTAGGAATTATGCTGTTGGTGTCAAATTTAAAACTCTTTGCCTAGCCCTAGATCCTGAAAATATCCTCACAGTTTTTCCATGTAAGGATGGAATAAACTTTGTTTGGCAACTTACCTACCGTGTATTTAGGTTGCTTTAAAGTAATTTGTTATTATTAATAGCTAAATATGAATGCAAGCATTTTTTTCTCTATTTCCTTTGAGCAAATTCCTAGATATAAAATTGATAGGTTAAAGATGAAACAAGATTGTTTTCCCGGTTTTACTGAGAAGTAGTTGACATACATCACTGTATAAGTTTAAGGCACAAGGCATGATGGTTTGATTTACATCCTTGTATGTTTTTTTGTTAAGTTTTATAGCTTTACTTACCCCATGTAAGTTATCCATCTTAAGTTAATTTTTGTTTAAAGTATGAGTTTAGGCTGAAGTTCATTTTCTTGCCTAGGCATGTCCAATCATTCCAGCATTACTTATTGAAAAGACTATTTTCCTCCATTCAATTGCTTTTGCACTTTTGTCAAAAATCAGTTAGGCATATTTGTGTGGCTTTATTTCTGGATTCTCTATTATTTTCCATTGATTTATCTGTCTATTCATCAATACCACACTGTTTGGGTTGCTGTGGCTATATAGTAAGACTTAATATTGGGTAATTTCTTCCACTTTATTCTTTTTTTGGTAAAGATTGTTTAGCTATTCTAAGATTGATATATTTCATATAAATTTTAAGTTGTCTTGTTTATGTTTATGAAAATATTTGCAGAAATTTTTAGAAAAATTGCATTAAACCTATAAGTCAATTTGGGGACAATTCACATCTTTATTATGTTGAACCCCAATCTATGAACATGGTACAACTCTTCATTTATTTAGGATTTTTATTTCATCAGCATTTTGTAATTTCGAGTATGCAGATTCTGTACATGTCTTATTAATTTTTTAATTTAAATTTTAGTTAACATACAGTGCAATATCGGTTTCAGGAGTAGAATTCAGTGATTCATCACTTACCTACCACACCCAGTGCTCATCACAAGTGCCCCTTTTAACACCCGTCATCCACCTAGCCCATCTCCCACCCACCTCTCTTCATCAACCCTCAGTTTATTCTCTATCATTAAGAGTCTCTTGTGGCTTGCTTTCGTCTCTCCTCTTCCTGCCTCCTTCCTTGGAGTTTCCTCAAAAAACTAAAAATAGAACTACACTACAATGCAGAAATTGCACTACTAGGTGTTTACCCAAAGGATACAAAATACAGATTTGAAGGGGTACATGCACCCAAATGTTTATAGAAACATTATCAACAGCAGTCAAACCACAGAGAGAACCGAAATGTCCATTGACTAATGAATGGGTAAAGAAGATGTGTCAGGTATGTGTATGTATATATATATATATATATATATATATATATATATATGTGTGTGTGTGTGTGTGTGTGTGTATGTGTGTGTGTGTGTGTGTGTACACACACAATATTATATTAATCAAAGAGAATATTTCATCAAAGAGAATGAAATCTTGCCATTTGCAATGACATGGATGGAGCTAGAATGTATTATGCTAAGTGAAGTAAATCAATCAGAGAAAGACAAATACCATGCCTTATTAATTTTATATCTAGTTAATTTATTTTTTTAGAGCAAAACTATTGTTTTTTTTAAAGGTATTGTGTTTTTAGTTTTTGGTGTCTGCGTGTTCATAGGTGTGTATGATAGCATGTAAAAATAAAATTTCTTTTTGAGTCTTGATCTCATATCCTGCAGCCTGTTGAACTTACTAGTTAACTTTAGGAGGGGTTTTTTTTTTTGTATGAAGATTTTCGGAGGTCTTCCTTGTATTTGATCATCTCATCTGCAAATTATTTTATGTCTGCCTTTTCAAGCCTGTATTCCTTTTATTTCCTTTTTCTTGCCTTTTTGCAGTGGCCAGAACTTCCGGCTCTGTTCAGTAAAAGTATTGAGAGTGGACATCCCAACGTCTTATTCCCAGTCTGAGGGAGAAAAGATTCAAACTTTCACCAATAGTATAATGTTAACTGTAGGTTTTCTGAAGATGCTTTGTATCAAGTCTAAATAATTTCCTTCTATTCCCATTTTGCTGAGAATTTTTGTCATAAATGAGTGTTGAATCTTGTTAAAGCCTTTTTCTGCATCGGTTCATATGATCATATGATTTTTTAGTTTGTATTGTGGGTTACACTGAATTTTGAATATTGAACCAGCCTGGCATACCTGGGATAAGTCTCATTTGGTCATGGCATATATTGGTAATATACAATATATATTGGCATGTAATTATTTTTATACATTGTGGGATTGAATTTACTAATGCTTTCATATTTGAGTGTCTAAATTCATAAGAAATATGGGCCTGCTTTCTTTATTTGTACTGTGTTTGTTTGGTTTTGGTGTCAATACTGACCTCATAAAATGAGCCGAGAAATGTTTCCTTCCTGTGTTAGTTTTCTATTCATATTAGTCTCCTATTGCTGCTGTAACACATTAACACTAGCAACGTAAGAAACTTATTATTTTACAGTTTTGGAGGTCAGAAGTCTGGAGGGAGATTCACTGGGCTAAACTGAAGATGTTGGCTCATGGCCTCTCCCTTCATCTTCAAAGCCAACAGCATAGCATCCTCAAATCTCTCTCTGAATCTGACCCTACTGCTACCCTCTTTCACTTTGTAAGGTCCCCTGTGGTTACACTGAGCCTACCTGGATAATCCAAGAGAATCTCCCCATCCCAGAATTCTTAATGGAGTCCCTTTTGCCCTGCAAAGTAACAGAAACAGGTTTCAGCATCATTATCCTGCTTACCAACCTCCTCTTCTATTTTCTGAAGAGGCTCTGTAAAATTCGTCCAAATTCTTCTTTAAATATTTGCTAGAATTCTCCAGTGAAATCATTTGGGCCTGGATATTTCCTTTTTAGGAGCTTTGGAATTAGGAATTCAATTTCTTTGTTGGTTTCAGGACTGATTCAGATTGTCTATTCATTTTGGCTGAGTTTTGGTAGTTTGTGGCTTTGGGGGAATTGCTTAATTTCTTCCATGTTGTCAAATTTATGAGTACCAAATTGTAATATTCTTCTATTATCTTTTTAATGTGTCTGCAGGCTCTGCAATGATAGCCTCTATTTTATTTCTACTATTGGTGATTGATGCATCTTTTCTGTTTTTATTTTTCTAAGTCTTGCTAGAAATTTATCAATTTTGTTGATTTTTTTGAAGAATGAGTTTTTGCTTTCTTGATTTTTTTCTATATATATAGAAATATTATATTACATATATAATATATTAAATATTACATATATTATATATAATGGGATATTATTCAGCTATGAGACAGAAGGTATGTGTCTAGAGTCATTGTTTTTTTTTTTTTTTTGCATGTGGATGTCCAGCTGTTCCAGCCCCATTTGTTGAAAAGACTATCCCTTCTCCGTATTACTGCCTTTGCTCCTTTATCAAAGATCAGTTGACTATATTTGTGGGGGTCTATTTCTGGTCTCTATTCTGTTCCATTGATCTATTCGTCTGTTCTTCACTCAACTCTGTCTTGTTTTTCATAGCTTTATAGTAAGTCTTAAAGTCGGGTAGTATCAATTCTTTGACTTTGTTCTTCTCCCTCAATATCGTGTTAGCTATTCTAGGTCATTTGCTTCTCCATATAAACTTTAGAACCAATTTGTCTATAGCACAGAAGAACTTGCTGGGATTTTGATTGGCATTGCACTGAATCTATGTATCAGGGTGTAAGAAATTGACATCTTGACAATATTGTGTCTTCCCCCCCATGTGCATGAAATATCTCTCCACTTGTTTATATCTTCTTTTGTTTCTTTTCCCAGAATTCTTTTTTAGTTTTCTGCATACAAATTTTATATATATCCTGTTAGATTTATATCAAACTATTTAATTTTTATGCTAATGTAAATGATATTGTGTTTTAAATTTCAAATTCCAATTGTTCATTGCTTGTCTATATAAAAGTAATTGACTTTTATATGTTAACCTTGTATCCTGAAACCTTGATGTAATCTCTTATTAGTTCCAGTTTTTTGTTATTAATGATTCTCTGAGATATTCCACAGAATAATGTCATCTATAAACAAAGACAGTTGTATATCTTCCTTCACACTCTGTATACACTTTTTTCTTTTGTCTTATTACATTAGATAGGACTTCCAGTATGAAACTGAAAATGAGTGGTGAAAGGGGACATCTTTGCCTTGTTCCTGGTCTTAGCAAAAATCATCTAGTTTCTTACCATTAAGTGTGATATTAGCTGTAGGGTTTTTGTGGGTGTTCTATATCAAGTTGAGGAGGTTCCCCTCTACTCCTATTTTGCTAAGAGTATTTATTGTGAATCAGTGTTGGATTTTGTCAAATGTTTTTTCTGCATCTGTCAGTACGATCATACGATTTTTCTTTTTTAGCTAGCTGATGTGATGGATTACATTAATTATTATCCAGGTGGTTTTTAATAGCACTTAACCTAGTTATGCATACACACACACACACACACACACACTCACACACCCACACACATCGTTACTTTTTCATTCTCTGTCATTCCCACTAAACTGTAAACTCAAGTACCTACTATATTATATACTCAATAAATATTAGTTTAATGAATGAACCATCACCCATTTATATTTATTTGTATCTATTGAGAAGCTATGGGAGGAGGACAGCATTTTACTGGAGTCCAGGTACAGGATAGAGATGGAAGAAACAGAGGGAAGAGATGCCATGATATTTGTTCCTCCCTAGTTTTTCCACATGCTAGGTTTAAGCATTACTGGCTAGAGGACTAAAGCCAACAGCTGATTGAATTGTTTTGTTGAGAGATATTGTGGACTCAGGGGACAATCGGAACTGCTTTGGGTTTAGGTGACAGGGTATGAGGGAGTCGTAGTAAAGACTATGATCCGGTTTTATAAATGTTGTAATCCAGCAGGTGGGAGCTTGGAGCTATGGTAATTTGAGTATTAAATGTGACCTCCTTTGCATCTTCAGGCTGCATTTGGGGTCTACACAATGAACAAAAGAATCAGAGCTCTGTTTGCTATGCCTTAAAATATGTCCAGATTTTTTAAAAAATCAAATCTGTTCCCTTTCATGGTAGCTAATCTTTACTCTGAGCCCTAGTCCCTAGAAACATCAATTCCATTTAACTGGTTTTACAGTTTCAGATGTATTGCCTTAACACTATTCAACCTGGGCTAGGAGATCCCTCTTCTGGATACCACCTCCAGAAGATCTGGACTCTTAGAATCCCAGAGGCCTCCAATCCATAAGGAGGTCTCCAGGAAGCCTGTTTCCCTCATTGGTAGCCATGATTTGACTTATTTTACTAATATTCTTCATCTAGACCCTTGCCAATCTGCAATTACCTTTTACTCTTTATTTTCAGAAAATCTTTGACCTTCAGCCTGGAAGGTTTCTGATTCTATTTCACATTTCTATCCATAGCTTCCTGCAGTGGATGCCTGTGGGCCTGAATTTCCTGTGGGGAGGCACTCTTTCTCCTGTCTAAGTTCCGGTGGCTTGGATGGGGTTGGCCCCTGCCAGGTCTCAGGGTAAGCCCTCATCATCCTAAGGCAATCAGTGTATGCAATATTTAGGCACTGGGATTGGTACAAGTATGATCATGTGACCTAATTGGACCAACAAGGGTCAGACCCAGAACTTGGTGCACTCTGTTGAGAGAGAGAGAGAGAGAGAGAGAGAGAGAGAGAGACAGAGAGAACGAGAGTCTCTCCCTTCCTACCCAGTGTATATTGTAGAGGATAAAAGATCTAGTGCAGTTTGTAGCTTCATTGTGCTCATAAAGTAGGATCCTGTCAATTACAACACATGGGGAGAGCAGGGCAGAGAAAACTGGGTCCTGGTAACATTGTTTCAACTCCTGCATGAAGCCATGCCTGAAAACAGTCCTTTTCCTTGACCTTTTCAGTTTTGTGATCCACTAAACTCTTTGAGATTCAGTCATTTGGGATTGGATTTTCTATGATTTGCAGTCAAAAAAAAAAAAAGTGAACAATGCACTATTCATCTTGTCTTCAAACACTGCCTGCACAAGATTCCCTACTTACTTTATCCTCTGTTGTGCGTTCGTATTGGTACTGACCATGGGTGTGTAGCGTAGTCCTTGACTGACTGGTGGCTCTCTGCTGGGCTTGATTTTGGTGTTCTCTCAAGGAATGCCCGATCCTGTCCTACAATCCACAGTCCTTCTGAGTCACCAACACTGTATTGAGCCAGACTCTAGCTTTTGGTGTCTATGGCACTCCCTAAATACCATTTCTGGAACCCATTTCAGTCAAATTGTGAGAGTTCATTTGGAACTGTCCACAGGAATAATTGTACCCCACTCAACATTTATGCTGATCTATGTGTGGTCAGAAGCAAGCAAACAGCTCTAAACAACCTTCCCTTACAATCATGGTGTGATATGTTTTTGCCTGCCCAGGATCTATTTGGGCCTGGGAAACCAATCTCACAAATAAAGTTTTATTAACCTATAGTGGAACCCAAGAGAAAAGAAGGTGGGGGCAGGATGCATCTTTCAATAGGATGCTTGCACATCTTTCAGGAGGTGTGGTGGAGACTGCCTGGGTATCACATTCATCAGTTCCATCTCCGCCTCTAATATTAACTGAAAATCTGTGTGTTCACATATGTTGATAAAACCTAGTGAATTATCACAAAGCCAGCATCTCAGGGTGTCTGTTCCTGCTACATAGACACTCAAATTCTTGAAAGTGTCTGGAAGCAGAGGTGCCACCGAGGAAATAACACTTCATCCTTTTGGATTACCCTGCAAGACAGAAAGAATTGTGAATTATCTTTTTCTTGCTTTACAGATGAAAGTAGCAGAGACTGCGAAGCATGGGACCACAGAATGTGTGTCAGAGCCTGGAGGCCTAAAATAGGCTAAACTTGCTCTTTCAATTTATAAAAGACTCAAGATCCAGAGATGTCAAGTGACTTGCCCAAGGTCACACAGTCAGTTGGTGGCAGAGTTCAGGACACAGATTTAATTCTCCTTGCTTCCTTGTGCTCTTTGACCACATCCTACTGGGGCTTTATAATCAGTAGTAGAATCTTCAGGGTCCCATACAGACATCTGACTTGTAAAGACATATTACTTTCAGGAATAGGTCAGATTCCGTCCTTCATGTAAGGAAGTGTATCTGTTAGCTGTTTTAAAGTAACAAGCCACCTCCAACATTGTGACTTTAAACAACAACCACTTACTATTACTCATACGCCTGCTGATTGACTAGACAACTCTTCTGGCCCAAGCTGGGCCAGGCGACTTGCAGGAGCCTCTACTCATGTGCCTGTTGTCCTATGGGGACTGACTCGTCCAGAAGGGGCTCAACTAGGATGGCTCATCTCTGCCCTGTGTGGTTCTTCATCTTCTAGCAGGAATGTCTCAGCCTGTTCACGTGGCAGCTGGGCAAGTTTCCAACAGGGGAAATGGGAGTGTTCAAAGCCTCTTGAGATATAGGCTTGAAACTGGTACAGTCTCACCTCTATCACTTCCTGTTGGCTAAAGCAATTCATAAAATCAGCCCAGACTCAGAGGGTGAGGAAATAGACTGTACTTCTAGATGGGAAAATGTATAAACTCACCTTGCCACCAGCATGGACGGAGGGAAATAACTGTGGAGTTGCAAACAACCTACCTCAGGAAATATGGTGACGCTTTGTTTTTTATAAATAGACTAAACTACCCTAGTTCTTGGCACGAATACAGCAGAAGCAGAATGCCTACTATCAAATGAGTCTTGCTATCTCACTATTCATGAGAGCGCGTGTGGATGAGTTTATGATGTATTTGTGTCTATAGGTGTGTGTGTGTGTGTGTGTGTGTGTGTGTGTGTATACATGCACATACACACACGCACATGTGGATTTGTGTTCTTCCAGGTATTTTGAGATGCAGGCTTCTGAGAGGACACAGTGTAAAGACAGGACATATCAGAACCAAGGAAAGCAGCCTAACCTGTGTGTACTAGTGATGTCCGTATAAATGAGACTTTGTTCCTGGTGGCAATAGCACATTGGGTAACATGGTTTTCATTTTCTGACATCAGCAAATGCTCTAATTCATCTGCACAGGCAAAGTGTCTTGTGGAAAATCATCTCAAAAGAAACGCACTAGCAGAGGGAGATCGGCTTCATACATGGCCACCTTCAGAAGGTCTTGGCCCTCAGGAACAAACATTACTTCAGCCCTCCAATCCCACAGGTTCTTACGAGAAAGGTCACAGCCTCCACCACTTCCAACATTCTAGTACATTGTAACCTATCCCAGCTTTGGGGCTGCACAGTGAACCAACTCCATACCCCTTAGCTCAGCCACACTGAGATTACACACTTTCTCACAACTGATAGTTAACTAAATAGCTGCTGAGTACCAGGCTCTTAGCTGGGTGCTAGGGATATAGAGTGAAAGTAAGTCATCGCTCTGCCCTCATATAGCTCACAATCTGGCAGGAAAGGAGGCACTAAACAAGAAAAATAGTTCAGTACATAAATACACAAAATTGTGATACATGATACGAAAAGAAACAATATCATGTTTTAAAAAAGAATAAGAAGGGGGGCACCTGGGTGGCTCAGTTGGTTAAGCGTCCAACTTCAGCTCAGGTCATGATCTTGTGGTTCGTGAGTTTGAGCCCCACATTGAGCTGACAGCTCAGAATCTGGAGTCTGCTTCAGATTCTGTGTCTCCCTCTCTCTCTGTTCCTCCCCTGGTCTGTCTTTCTTTCTTTCTTTCTTTCTCTCTCTCTCTCTCTCTCTCTCTCAAAAATAAATAAATATTTTTTTGAAAAATTAAAAGAGAATAAGAAGGAGCAGACAGTTTAGATTGAGTGATTGGGACAGCCCTCACTGAAGAGGTGACATTCCATCTGAGGTCTAGAGGATGAAAAAGGGCCAGCCATGTAAAGGTGAGGAGGAAGGGCCATTCTAAGTAGAGGAAATAACAGGTGCAAAGGTCCTGAGGCAAGAAGAAGTTTAGAGCTGAAGCATCTGAAAGAAGCTCAACGGAACTGAAGTCTAGTAAGTAGAAGAGAACTGTTCAAGATGAAAGTACAGAGCTAGCAGAGGCCGAATGATTCTTGTAGGCTATGCTACAGAGTTTGGATTTTATTGTAAAAGCAATAATAAAACAGTGAAGTATTTTCTTGAATCTTCTCAGGAAATTCAGATATGGCCACCTTCACCCTCTGTTGAGAGTTCCTAGGTTAGGAAATGCTTAAGGAAACCAAGAAGCAGACACCTCGTGTCCATCCTCCTGTCCCCCAAGGTGAACACATTTATAGACCAACTTCCTTGTCATCAGGAGTCAGCCAAGATGCAAGCCCAGTCTCCATGGGCTGAGCTGGGCAGCTCCAGACTGAATGTTGCACCCCCAGCCAGACCTGGTCAACTCTTTTTCCCTCCTCGATTTGTCTTCTCTTTTTCTCATGCGCCATGAATCCAGGATGCATTGCTCCCACTCACCTCAGCCTTGGTCAGTCCTGCTCTCATCCTCACTCATCTCTTCCTGCCTGGCTCCCAGATTACACCTCCCCTGACCAAAGCTTCAAGCCCTTCAGCCAGCATAAACCTGATACCCACTTCTTTACTCTCCCTTTTCTCTTCCCTTGGGCCATTGATTAGCTAAATGGTCAAGTGACTCTACCTCTAGGAGGAATCTTTCTTTGTCATTGCTTTGAACCAATTTTAGTCTTTCCTCACTCCTTGCATCTCCTGATGTATCGAAAGACATCTCACAAACATGTGACATCTACTAACAATATCTAACCTTTATGAGCACTTTCTCTATGCCAAGTGTTGTCTTAAGTACCTTCCATGCAATGTCTTATTTAATCTGTGTATAATTCCATAATGCAAGTTTGGCACATGATTTTTTCCAAAGGTGGCCACAATACCTCCTGTTTTACCTGCTCTTCAAGATCCTTACCCCATTAAGAGGCAGAGTGTAATTCTCTACCCTTAAACCTGGATGCCCCATGATTCACTTGTAATCAACAGAGTGCAGTGGAAATGACTCTGTGATTTCTGAGGCTCCTGGATAAAAAGGGGGTGTGGCTTCCCCTTGTTGGAGGAGACTTCCTTTTGGAGCTTTCAGTTGCCATAAAAAGAGTCCAACCCTGAGACTGCCAAGCTGCAGAGGACATGTGTAAGTGCTCAAGAAGTAGCCCACCTGTGCCTTGAGCCCACAGCCAGTACTAACTGCCAGCCATGTATTCCCAGCCCAGTTGAGCCTTCACATGGCAGCAGCCCCAGATGACCTATGACTGCAGTCATATGGGAATCTCCAAGCAGATCTTCCCATCCTTGCCTTTCTTCAATGCCTGACCCTCAAAGTTATAAGTGCTTGTTCTAAACTAAGAAGTTTAGGGACAGTTTGTTACAAAGCAATAGTAACTAGAACATTGGGTGCTATTATTGGCCTTGTTTTACAGATAAGGAATCTGAGAGTCAAACAAAGTAAATCCCTTGCCCAAGGTCAAAGAGCTAGTAAGTAGTAGGACCAGAATCTTAGGTCTTTCATATCACAGGCCAATGCTGTTAGCCTATAAGCAGTCACTGTCCATCTATTAAGCAAGGGTCTTTGAAGCCCAGTTAGGGATGATACAGGGTTCTTAGCTTGTGGATCCCCATTCAGGGACAAAAAACAAGGTTGAGAACTCTCATTTTAGGCTCATATCAGAGATTAAGTAACCTCAGGGGTTGCCCTCTGGACTCCAATGTGGATCCACATGTCCCAAGCAGACTATGCACCATGCCTGCCCTCTCCTGTCACTATCAGGGTTATTCTCTTCTTCAGAAGGTATCAGTTAAGAAAATGGACTGAGCTCTGCCATTGAGTGGGTGGCTGTATGACTTTGGAGCAAGAGGTTCCTCCACCACTCTGAGCCTCAGGTGTCTCAGCTAAAAAATGGGATGATGATAAAAGAACTTGGTTCATAAGGTTGTTAGGGGGTAGTAAATGAAATGATGTATATAAAGCACTTACCACATTCTTGGCAGTTAATATGTTCCAGTTAAATATTCCTTCAAGCTAGAGACGGATACACATTGAGCCTGAGAAAAAACAAACCCCTTTCCCCACTCCCACTACTCCACAAAGCCCCTTTAACAGAACTTAATTTGTTAAAGAGACTGTTTTTTTTCCATTGGATACTCTTTCCTGCTTTGTCAAAGATTAGTTGGCCATACATTTGTGGGTCCAATTCTGGGTTATCTATTCTATTCCACTGGTCTATGTGCCTGTTTTTGTGCCAGTACCATACTGTCTTGATGATTACAGTTTTGTAGTAGAAGCTAAAGTCTGGGATTGTGGTGCCACCCACTTTGGTTTTCTTCTTCAATATTACTTTGGCTATTCGGGGTCTTTTGTGGTTCCATACAAATTTTAGAATTGTTTATTCTAGCTTTGAGAAGAATGCTGGTGCAATTTTGATTTACAAAAAAACCCCAAAAACCATAAACCAAAAAAACAAAAAACAGTACTTAATTTACTGGGTTGTCCTCACAAAAGCAGTGATTAGAGGTAGAATACCTTCCAGAGTTGATAAGAAAACATGCCCAGTCTGAGGAGGCTGCCCTAACACAGGGTTTATGTCCTTATTTCTCCATCTGAAGGCAGGATTGTCATAGGAGAATGATTGAGAATTTAGGTACCTTACTTCGCTGGCTCTCAGTCTCCTTGTATGAAAAATGGAAATGATATTGATTATGCCATGGTGGATATGAGCAGTCGATGAGATGATGAATGTCTGGCACCTGGAACACGGGACTCAGAGAAGAATCACAGCTCTTTCTTCTCTCTCTGATCTTCTTTGGGCCAATCTCTAAAGGGTGGCTAAGTGTCACATCTCTCTCTCCTCTTGCTGTTGCTGGTGACATCCAGGCTTGTAGCAAGGGCATTCAAGGGGTTGAATTCCTTCTATGGAAGCTCAAGCAAAGCTGGGGACACCCTCCTACTCCACCCCTTCTTTGGTACTTAGAAGTCCCCCTTCCATCGCTGGAAGACAGGAAGATCACAGTTTGGAGCTTCGGTGGGGCTCTGTGCTGTCACATGGACTTTGGCAAGCAGCTCACAAGGAAGCAAAATGATGGTAGCGACTTGGGGTCATGGGAAGAGTACTGGATTTGGGAGTCAGAAGACCTGAGTATCAGACTCATGGATCTTTCCCTTTTTAGCCATCTTTCCTTGGCAGTGGCATTGAGCATCAGTTTCTTCATCTGTAAAAAGGGGACAATAGTACCTGTCTCAGTATTACAAGCTTATTGCGAGGCTTGAAGAGGATAAGTAGGCATGACAACTTCTGCTGATGTTCATTATTGCTGCTGGTCTTGGGCAGGGATCTAGTCTACTTATATAAAACCTAGACACTGTTAGGAGTGTTCAGAGAGAAGTGGAGGGCATAAGCTTAGTTCTGTGCATTGGGCCTGGAAGAAGTAAACTTTCTGCAATATTCTCATATTTCTAATCTCTGGGAATGGCAACATCCTAACCAGCTCTGTAGAAGCAAGTCTAGACTCACCCTCCACTCACTGTCCATGTGCAATCATCAGGTCTAATGTATTGAATGAGAATAATCGGTCATCATGAGCATTTGCCATGTATCAGGGATGGTTCAAGTGCTTTACATGGGCCATTTCATGCTATTCATAGAACAACTACTATGAGGTAGTTGCTTTTATTATTTTTAGTTTACAGATGAAGAAAGTTAGGTACAGACAGGTTAAGTAACTTGTCCAAGATCACACAGCTGGTAAGAGAGCCAGGTAAGCTTTGAGTCCCTGAGGTTGGCTCCAGAGCTTTTGTGCAAAACCAGTGCAGTAATGCTCTCCCACTGTATCTGCCACCATCATCTCTTGCCGAGATTCCTTCAGCATCTCCCAAATGGTAAAACCACCCTGGTCTTCCCCTTCTCTAAACCATCTCCCACACAGCTATCAGAGAACTCCTTTGAAAAGACAGCTCTGACCACATCATTCTCTGCTCAAAACCTCTCAAGGGCTCCCCATTTTTCCACAGGTTGAAGTTCAGTCTCCTCCAACTGGCCCATAAACCTCTGGGTGGCCTGACTCCTGCTTGCCATGCTTCAGCCTGCTTCCCACCGAACCCTGTTCATCTTACACTCAGGGACACTAAAGTGTTCTATGTTTTTCATTCCACTGCATCTTGGTGTGTTCAATTCCTTATTCTTCCTGACATGTCCCTTTATCATCGAAAAACTCCTACTCACCCAACTCCAATATGAAGCCTGCCCTGCTCTGCCCTGCCCTGCCCTGGCCCTTCACCTCTGCTTCTTGGGCATCTTGGGCTTGTTTGCATTACAGTGTCTATCACCTTGGAATACAGTAACTTGTCTGAGGACCTATGTGTCCCAATAGGCCATGAGTTTCTGGAGGCAGGATCCTTTTCAGCTTCCCAACACCTCCCACCAGGCCAATACCATACAGCATTAACAAACGAGAGCTAAAAAATTCTTTCAGGTGTGAAAAATTGTTGCTCTTACTATGATGGCACAATACCAGATGACAGTGCTCTTAGGACTCCAACCTATCACATTGGCTTCCTACAAGAACACAGCCTCAGCAACTCCTCCCTTGTCCCTACTGTCCTTCTCGTTGACACCTAAACCTAGAAGTGCTTGAATTCAGCATCCGGACACACTCCCTCACCATTCGTCTTTCCTTTCTGATGCTTCCAGGCCCCCAGGCTCCTTTAGATGCTGGAGAAGAGCGCTCACTGCTTCTAACACCAACCCAGAACAGGAAGGGTCCATTCTTGGTCCACCTTCTGGACCACCTGCTTTTCCAACTAGATTTAGTTAAGATAAGGCACAGAATTTTTAAGATATGCTTTTAACACTAGGCTGTGAGCTTCTCTGGGGCATCTTAGACCCTGTGGGAGTGTTTGTTTGTGGACTGAGTGAGTGAATGAATGAATGAATGAATGACTTGTTGAACCACTCATTCTGGCAGATTTTTTGACTCAGTTCTTCCATCAAGACAGAGCTTAGAGCAGCCTTGCTATGTCAGGTGAGTAAGGGTTCCTGAAAACATTCTGCACTACATACCCTGTCTGGGGGTAGAGGAAAGTTGTTCCTTCAGGACTTCCCAGGGCACAGGATGCCTCAGGACCAAGCCTCGGTCTGCGGGAGGAGATGCAGGAAAAGGAGCAACATTTTCCTTTGGCCCGAGACTGGAATTCCAATTCTCCACTTGAAAGGGAGCCCATCATCTGACTTATCTCTGCTCCAGCCCTCAGGGCACACCTGAGAGGCTGCCAGGGAATCTGCCAGGTGTTTTATTTTTCGCATTGGTGTGTAAATGACGTCTAGCTGCCTTTCTGGCCAGAGGGAGGTTTGTGCTTAATTCAGGCTCTGGAGACACGTCTCGGGCAACCTGCAGCCTCAGCGGTGAGGTTTATCTGATTGTGCATGCAGGCCCACCTCCCTGTTCTGCTTCAGGAGGCTTTGCTATTTATTGCACACCCCGCAACGCGCGAGCTGTCACCTCTTCTCTGAAGCTTTGCCAGCCACGTGGCTCACAACCCCCACTAGAACCCCCCTCTCCAGGACTGCATCACCCACACTAACTGAACCCGGGACCCGTCAGCTTTTGCTTCCTGACAACCACCCCACAGCTTGTGAGCTCAAAACAACCAGCATTGTGAGCTCACAACTGGGTGGGTGGCTGTGCTGGGCTTGGTTGGGGTTCTTCCTACAGCTTCAGTCACCTGCCCATCAGCTAGTTTCTGTCAGTGTGGACACAGAGCCACTGAGCCACATAGCTCTCATCCTCCAGCAGGTTAGCCTGAGTGTGTTCACTTGACAGAGGCAGGCTCCCAGACGAGGGCAGGAGCCGCAGGGCTTTTTGAGGCCAAAGCCTGGAACGGGCACAACATCCCATCTGCCCCATTCTGCTGGTTAAAGCAAACCACAAAGGCCGACACTGATCCCAGAGTTAGAGAAACAGGTTCCACTCAAAGGGAGAAGCTCTTTGCCGTGCAGGAGTGCGTATACAGAGGGAACAAACCACCTAACAAGCGCTCTGTCATTGCTGTTCCATTATTCCAAAGTGAACCTGATAGAGAGTGGATCTGAGGCTAAAATCCAGGAACACGGGTTCCAAGTAACTGTCGAGAGAAAGTCTAGTGTTTGGTATACAGCTTGTGCTTTGGAGCCTTCAGACCTAGGCTTGAATCCTGTCTCCTCCACACACTCTTTGTGTAAACCTTGGGCAAATCACTTGCTCCTTCAAGCTTTCCTTTCCTCTTCTGCAAAACAGGGACATTAATAATTCCAACCTCACAGAGTTGGTGTAAAGATCAAATGGCAGATGTATGGGTGTAAATGCCCCTAGCACAGTGTCTGGCACAAAGTAAGTGCTCAGTGAAGGTGGCTTATATTATCAGTGTTATCATTAAAAACAACACTATCTCACCTGCTATAAACTCAAGTAATGGAATCCCCCTCCCAAATTCTAACACTGTGATTTCCTCAAGGGCACAGACTGTATGTCCAACAATATTCACCACAGCTTTGTTTGTAATAGGAAAAAAATTGAAAGCAGTATAAACATCCAACAATAGGGGGTTGGTTAAATGAATTTTAGTATACCTACCCAAAGGATTGCAGTGCAGTCATTAAAAATGATGTAGGGCTAGGTGTGTTGACATTGAAACTGAATATGACATATTGTTAAGTGAAAAAGAAGGTTATAAAATAGTACATACAGGACAAAGCCATCTGTGTACAATATATTTATGTGTAGATATACACATAGTTGTCTTGGTGGAAAGATATCAAAATGTGAGCGTGTCTGTCTTTATGTTGAGATTATAGGATTTTTTGCCCTTTATCCCAACTTCTTTAATTTCTTAACAATGAAATGTACTACTTCACTAAATCAAAAAAAAAATTGCAACAGGAGAGCCACTCTAGGTCACCATGAAGGCAAGCTTCAGAGACACGGCTATGTGTCAGGCCTTGAACTTGCCACTCAGAATTTTGGAGCCTGCTGCTGTCAGGCCCTGTGCTGGGTGCCCAGTGAAGCTTGCTCCTCCCCTAGGCTCTCAGCTATGCTCCCTGGGGCTCTTCTGGGGCTCCTGAATTCACTGCTGACCTCCATTAAGTAACTTCTTTCCCCTGGGGGCACCTAGAGCTGCATTTGTCTGTCTCTCCTCTCTGTGCTGCTCACAACACTCCTGCAGTTCCTATAAAGTTGGTGTTGGAGAGAGAGATGGGGTGGCTGTCCTCAGAGGTTACCCCATTTCCAAGCAAGCAGGCTGGGAAAGGGAAGGAGAAGGGTCGGTGTCCACACTGGCAACCCAGGCAATGGCAGGAGCTGGGGGCTGGAGGGCTAGACATAAGCCTTTAGTGCCTGGGTCCAAGGGATGGTACCAGTCAGTGTCATCACCACACGCAAGACAGAAATCTGAAAGGGAAGGAGGCAGCACTCACCACCCTATTTAGATGGGCTGAGCTATTTAAAAATCAAAAACGTCCAGTAGCCATAATTTAGCCCAGCAGACCCCTGGGGCCTTCGCGTAAACAAATGGTTCACTCTAGGCAGCCCTGCCTCTCTCCATCTCACCTACATCTCCAGCTGACTTTGTTCTGGTGTTCTGTGCTCTTTCCTGGGCCCTGAAGCACCTCCATCATGCCCTTCTCTTCCTAACTGACCTATTTCTTCCTGTAGGAGTCTTATGGGTCAGTTTATCCTCTTAAGAGTGCTGAAAGCAAAATTAACAATTCCAACCACTTATACATGAGATTTGATGCTTTTTACCAAAAAGATATTGTCACATCAGGAACAGTCATGCACGGGAAAAGGTGGGTTACCTTCATGAAGCAGCGATGGCTGGATCCCAGCAGATGGAAAACATTTGGAAATAGCTGCTTAAAATGGCAAGATGGTCAGGGGCTCAAGGGGCACGGGAACCAGGGAATTAACACCATTGAAGGAAATAGGATTTAGGGGAATAATATTCTACTTTTTAAAATATTTAGGTGAAGCACCTCCTTGATATCTCTGGGTGGATGAAGAGGTCATTTCCCTGGTTACTTAAAGAGAAGCATGGTGGATATGGCGGCATCTGTCCTTGGAAAACCAAAATGCAAATGTTTGTGGGTGTGTGTGGATGTGCTGTTGAGTCACAATATTGTTAATCATAAGGAAGTTTAGGAATCAAGGCAAACTTTCTCCCACCCCCATTTGCTGCCTATGAATTACCAGCCATCATTCTTTTTCCTTTCCAACTCTTGTAATTGGGGTAGAATGCCTCTGTTAAACAAGCATGCCTCCAGAACTTGAGCTAAGTTAGAGCCCTTTATAAATTAGGCAATAAATAGAATGTGTTTCCCCATCTGGTATCCAAATTTAGGAAATCTGTGATTTTACATGAGCCACCAAGATATATGGCAAAGCCCAGGGTTCTGTGGTTTTTGCGGGTGTTTGGGAGGCATGTGGTCATGGTAGAGCCTCTGTGCTTTGCTATAACTGCTGAGATGCCACTTCTAACTCTGTCATTTATTACTTGGCCTTGGACAAGTCTTCTCATCTCTCTGTGTGTCTCAGTATTTTCATCAGCAAAATGGGAGTAATAAGAGCACCTGACTCATAAGGTTTTTATTTCAGAAAATGGCAACTTGATTCTTCCAGCTGTTCAAATTCCACATCTTGGAATTATCTCAATGCCTCTGTCTGTCCTCTCGATCCAATTTGTCAGCCAATCCTGGTGGCTCTCATTTCAAAATCAAGCCCGAATAAGACTATTTCTCACTACCACTGATGCCACACCCTGGCCAAAGACATTATCATCTCCTACCTGGATTATTTCACTAGTCTTTGCTATAGGCTGAATACCTGTGTCCCTGAAAAATACATATGTTGAAAAGTAATCCCCAGTGTGATGATAATAGGAAGTGGGCTCTTTGCGAGGTGCTGAGGTCATGAGGGTGGAATCCTCATGAATGGGATTAGTGCCCTTAGAAGAGGGAGCTTCCTTCCACCTTTCACCAGGTAATGATACAGCAAGAAGATAGCTGTCTATGAACCAGGAAGTGGGCCCTCACCAGTCACCCAATATGATGGTACCTTGACTTTGGACTTTTCCAGCCTTTGGAACTGTAAGAAATAAATTTTTGTTGTTGATGAGGCATTCAGTTTATGCTACCTTTTTAATAAAAAAGCAGCCTAAACTGACTATAGTAGTATTTTAAAAGTTAATTATTGAAGTATAATTAACATACAATATTAATTTCAGGTGTATAACATATTGATTGAACAGTTCTATGCATTACTCAGTGGTCACCACAATAAGTGTAGTCATCATCTGTTACCACACAACATTATTGCAATCTTATTGACTATATTCCCTATGCTGTACTTTTCATCTCTGTGACTTATTTATTTTACAACTGAAAGTCTGTACCTTTTAAGCCCCTTTATCTATTCTATCTATTCCCCCCTCCTCTCTGGCAACCAGTTTGCTCTCTGCATTTGAATCTGTTTGGTTTCTGTTTGTTTGGTTTATTTTGTTTTTTAGATTCCATATATAAGTGAAATTATATGATATTTGGCTTTCTCTGGCTTATTTTGCTTAGCATAATAACCTGTAGGTCCATCCATGTTGTTGCAAATGGCAAGATCTCATTCTTTTCTACGGCCGAGTAATATTCCATTGTGTGTGTGTGTGTGTGTGTGTGTGTGTGTGTGTGTGTGTCTATACACACACACTACATCTTCTTTATCCATTCATCTATTGATGGACACTTGGACTGCTTCCATATCTTGGTCATTGTAAATAATGCTGCAATAAACATAGGAGCGCATATATCTTTTTGAATTAGCGTTTTCATTTTCTTTGGGTAAATACCCAGTAGTAGAATTACTGGATCATATGATATTTCTATTTCTTATTTTTAAGGAACCCCCCTACTATTTTCCACAATGGAAATTTACATTTCCACCAACAGTGCACAAGGGTTCCCAAAAGGAAATGGTTTTGATGAATAACAGTTTCGTAGCTGCCATAAAGGAGAAACTGAAGGTCAACATAAGCCTGTCCCAGACCAAATTCTGTTTTTTGGGTAACCTTGGATAAGTTAAAATCACTGTACCTTAGTTTTCACTCTCTAAAATATTCTCTCCCCCAATTCCTTTTTCTACCAGTCCTGTTACACCCTTCAAAAGGGTTAAGAGTTTATTTTTGCCCACACTTGGCTGGTTTTTTGCTTTTTCTACTGAATTCTACTGACTGGCCTATCTCACAACCTATGCTAATACTTGAGATTTACTGCACAGAGGCTTGGAGGAAGTATCCATCATGCTACATTATTATCAGTCGTTGGGAGTGTCTTAGGCAAAGGCAACAGCATATCCAAAGGCCTTGAGGCAGGAAAGAGCCCAGAGTAGCTAAGAGCATCTATGGCCTGGAGGCTGGCTCCATGTGGTTTCAGGCTGCCTGGGTCAACTTCTCAAGTCCACCTGTTACGTAGGCTTAGACAAGTCCTAGAATGTCCAAGGCTGTTTTCAGTTTTGCATGATAGAGGCATTGATCTCATAAGGATATTGTGAGGATTGAATGCGATAATACCTCTAGAGCACTCAGAACTGTGTCTGGCATGTTCACCGCTATTACTGTTAATATATCACCACTATTTTATCATAATTTTAATCATCCTTTGCCTAGGTCCTTGGTTCAGAGAACTTATCCTTTCAGGCTGTTTCTACCTTTCTAATCCAGTGCCCAAATGGCAAAAATACAACCCCCTGGGGCTGATTGCATTTTTCTTATAGATGCTGCAGCTCAGTTGAAGCCCAACTCATGGCCTTGTGGCCCAACTTTTCAGTTAGCAGTTGTTCTGAGTGCTTGAACTTTGATCAGCATCAGATTCATCTCTCCACTCTTGCCCTGCTTTTTCATAATTGCACTTGCTTTGTGCAGCTTGGGTCAGAGTTATATTCATTGGAGCAATTGTTCTGGAATCCTGACTTTGCCAGGAGCCTCATGTCCACCCATGATGCAATTGTCTTTAAATATCATCTCAGAGTCACACCCAGGAATCTCTCAGAAGCCTTTCAGAATAAATCCTTGTGAACAAGAAGTTGGCTAGAGTCTCTGATGCTTCTCGTCAGCCCTCCTTACCCAGGCAGAGAGGCATCCTTCCCTACTCCTCTGGGACCTATTCCAGACAGCCAGAGGTCGATAGGACAGCCAGAAGGTCCACCAGATCAGGCCCTCTGGAAACAAGAAATCTCTGTACAGCCAAGGGAATCACTAGTCCCCTATCTGATGGCCTTTCATTCTAAGCAACATGCAATAAACAGACACTCCAATAGGACAAAGGGATTCTGACAGCTTGTAGAGTTCATTGTGGCAGAGATGTGAGCTCAATGGAGCAGGTTTGCTGCCGACATCGCTCTGCAGCATTCACCTACACACACAAAAGGAATAAGGTTTAACTCTTCATGGAGCCTATCTCCAATTTAGCTCTAATTGTTCATTCATTTAATCAGTTAATCAAGAAGAATTTAATAAACACTTATTATGCTGCAAGTACTAAGATCAGCATTAAGGACCCCAGTATAAATAAAGCTGCCTCTTTTCTTGAAAAACCCATGTGTCTAAATACATAGCAAATTACATAATAGTATACAAAATGCTTCAGCACAAGTGAGCATCAAGTATTATGGGAACACAGAAGAGGAAGGGGCCCAATTTTGCTTGCCAGGGGATGTGAGCCAGAGATGCCATCACAGAAAGAGGGGCAGAGCAGTTTTGAAGAAACAGAGAATTGGGAGGGTGTTAATAAGGTTATTTTGGTTGCAAGTAACAAAAATGGACAGATTAGTTTAAATAAAAGACAGTTATTGTAAGGGGTCTGGTTGTTTCAAGGAATCCAAGGGAGAGATGAACAAGTAAATCTCAAGAATGGCAAGACCCCAGAAGTTTGGGAGACCTTGGTGGCAGGGATCTATGATTTTCTTTTCTAGAGAGCATACATGGACCAAACTCTCCTCCACCAACATCTCTACCCATGGGCATCTCTTTTCAAAATTCCAGATTCCTGGAAGAATCTGATTGCCCCACCTGGAGTCAGAGATTCATTCCTGGTTTATTTAGCTGGACCAGACGAAGCAGCTCAGCTAGTTCAGACCCCACCAATGATCCAGGGAAGTTCTATAAGAAGAGGCATCATCATGGTCTTGATGTTCACCCCAAGAGATGGCTATTGCAATGAGACAGGACATTGTCTCATTGACAAATGCATTGAGTCATGGAGGCAAAAAGGTCGTGGTGTGATTGTAGAGAAACAAGTTTGGGGTGACTTTCTTTGTGCAAACTGTGCAATCGTTATTATATGTACAACAAGTGTCCATTAATCATGTCATATTTTGTATGCATGAAGGGAACCTGTTATTTATGATCTTTTAGTTAATGTTTGTTGGGTATCTTAAAGAAAAAAGACATTTGTCAGAAACCTATGAGGGCTGCTGAGGGTCACAAATTGAAAGAGATGTAGAGAAGAAATCACACTTGGAACTGGCAGGACCTGGGCACTTGGAACTGGCAGGACCTGGAGGAAATCTTGGTGGCAGACATCTCTCTGCCTTCCTCCAGTCACCATCACTGGAATGAATGGAATTGAATGGTATACAGTATATGTAATAAGGTTTCCAGTGAGTTGGTGAATTGAGGTCTTGTCATAACTTAGAGGATGAACATTAAAGAGTGACTCATCTGTACATTTGACATGCCTGTCTGTCTGTCTCTCTCTCTTTGCTGCCCAATGTTCTGGGCATCTCCCTTTTCTAACACCTCGGTTTCTTTTTGGAGAATTACCTCCTTCTGGTGGATCCTTTTGCTCAGTGCCTTGGTACAAAAATAAACCAATGAATAAAGCTCATCTTTTCAGATTCTGTCTCCCTAAACTTTGAATCCTGAGCAAGGGCACAGGGTGAAACACACTGTTCTTATTGAGAAGTTTAATCCAGATGTTGGCTTCCCAGCACAGAAGCTGAAGGAGTCCCAGGGGGATGCTCCCATGGTTGATCTTCCTCTCACTGCTCTGGTTCAGACAAGGGCATGCCTAAGACTGAGGAGCAATGATTCAGATCCCCCCCTCTCCATAGTCATTGGAGGCCCATATTAGGGAAAAAGGAAGACAGAAAGTCACCCTTACTCAGGAAAACAGTAGTCTGTCCTTATTGACTATGATACAGAAATTAACTGGAACACTTTGGAATTTCTGTAGCAAGGAGCAAAACAAAATTTTTTAGGAGTTCATGCTAGCTGGACACCATTTATAAAACTACTGTGAGTGTTATAGAGAGAACCCATGGATGTTGGTTTGAGGTCGGTTCAGGCAGGCATCCATTCTTACTGAATAGTGGATCTACTCTGATTGGTCAATGCAGCACGCTGATTGGTTGGCACTAGTGCCATATTAGCTGGTAAATATTTTGGATCTCGCCTGTATTTATTATGTCTGAGCCACTCTGCCAGGTTTTACTGATCTTCACAGACTTCATTTAACAAATAATTTTTAGGTATGGGTCTTACTTTATGAATTTTATTTATCACCCCTCCCCTTCATTGATGGGGAATGGGAGATCAGAGAGGTTGGTTCCCTAGTATCATTTAGTAGTATGACTGGTGAGTGCTGGACTCAGGATTTGAACTCAGAGCCCATACTCTTCACTGCTTGGTTATCCTACCTCAATTACCCAAGATAACTCACTTGTGCAGAACGACCTTCACTCTGAATTTATGGCTCTTTGAACCATGGTTTGAAATGTTATTTTTACCTTAACTCTCACTTATCAGGTTGGTAAATTCAGGGAACACAGGTGCAGGTGGAATTTTAGAGTACTGGAGAAACTAGCTTTCAACCAAGGGGTTGAACTACAATGATGATTTTCAACTTTATTCTTAAAAATTTTTTTTTAACATTTATTTATTTTTGAGACAGAGAGAGACAGAGCATGAACGGGGGAGGGTCAGAGAGAGAGGGAGACACAGAATCTCAAACAGGCTCCAGGCTCTAAGCTGTCAGCACAGAGCCTGACGCAGGGCTCAAACTCACGGACCATGAGATCATGACCTGAGCCAAAGTCAGACGCTTAACCAACTGAGCCACCCAGGCACCCCTCAACCTTTATTCTTAACAGTGGGTCCTTTTGTTCAAATGCAATTGTATATGGAAGTTCAATGCTAAAAGCACAGAGGCTCTGGGAGTTGCACTGTAAAAACTGCCCCTGGCTCTGATATTCACCTAAGTGACGTGAGCTGGGGTGGCATGAGTTATCACTCTCCTTGCATACAGTGCTCAGCGTGATCTCTGGGCTGGTATCTTCATTCCCCAGCCCTGCACAACCTGACCCAGGCTATAAGGCAACTGGTCCCTTAGACTGTGGGAGGTGTGGCCTGGGATTAGTTCCTTTGATGCTGTTCCTATTCTTCTACTCAAGCTTCTGCCTCCATTTCCTTCTTTCTCCCACAGTTACTACCGAGCTGGGAGACTTGTCCTAAATTCCAGCCTGCTCAGCTCAACCCTAACACACTGCTCAGGCCTTTCTAGGACCCTGCCCTGCCCCCTTTTCTCAATGGCTCCTCTTAACAGACTACTTTACCAGTGTCACAGGATGTGAGGTTGGGTCCCCCAAAATCAGACCCTGAAGATCCATGTGAAAGTGATTTATTATCAAGGGTTTCCAGGAAAATCTAGCAGGCTAGTGGGAAAGTGGGGCAAATGAAGAAAGAATCCAGGCAAGGTGTGACCTCAAGCAAAATTCTATTTAGGGTAACAGGCTTAATTCTGTAAGGGGGTCTGAAGACAACCCAAGTCACACCTCAGAGCTGCCCTAATCAGGAGCTAGGGAGCTAGTGTTTATAGCCTTCTGGGTGTCTGTGTGCACAGGCAAATGAACTCCTGTGTCCCACAACAGCCCTTTAACAAAGAGACACAGGAGCTGGATGGGAACAAACACACCCTGGCCTGGGTGCATTGAAATGGTGCAAGGATCTGGGGAGCTGAGGCAGAGCTGTGAGGGCATGTGCCTCACACACTCCGGATGTTACCCATCATTAGCTGTAGCTTCTCTGCTGTGATCTACAGTCTTGATGATTGACTTCCTTTGGTATGAAGGTGAGCAGACTCTGTTTACTGCCTACTCAATATACATTCTTTCTTTCCTCCTTGCCCACTGAACTCTGATTTTGTTCAGAACAACAATGTGCCCAGTCTTTGGAGATGATCTCTAATTAGTCTCCAATCCAAATGTGACAATACTAGTCCTAGCTTTCCTGGCAATTAGCCCTGGCCTTTGGACTTATTTGGGTTGTGAAATAATAAAAAACAAATATATAGTGGTCTCTGTCCCTGGTTTCTGGCACAGGAGCTCCTAAATCCCTTGGAATTCCCTGGGTTATAGGAGCCTCTTTTGTTCTAATGAGGTGACTCTTGGTGGGCTTCCACATGCGGGCCAGTCACCAGAAAGATCAAGTCATGATTAGAAGCTTGAAACTTACAGCTCCACCCCCATCTTCTGGGAAAGAGAGAGGGTTAGAGATTAAGTTGACGATTGATCATGCCTAAATGATGAAGCTTCCATAAAACCCCTAACATATGGGTTTTGGAGATCTTCCAGGTTGGGAACACATTCATGTGCTGGGAGAGCAGTGTACTTCAACTCCATGGAGACATAAGCTCCTATATTCAGGAGCCTTCTGCACCTGGCCCTATATGTTTCTTCATCTAGCTGCTCTCTTGTACCTTTATTATATCCTTTATTTTATAATAAACTGGTAAATGTGAGTGTTTCCCTGAGTTCTATGAGCCATTCTAGCAAATTATCAAACTGAAGGAGGGAGTCATGGGGACCCTGACTTACGACTGGTTGGTTAGAAGTACAGATGCCAACCTGGGACTTAGAATTGGCATATAAAATAGTAGGGAAGAGTCTTGTGGGACAGACTTTAACCTGTGGCATCTGATGCTACCTCCATATAGATAGTGTCAGAATTGAGTTAAATTGTAGACACTTAGCTAGTTTTGGGGAATTATTGATGTATAGAGAGAGCCCCTGGGCATTTGGTAAGCAATAGTGAAGTGTGGTAGTAGTGTGACAGTATAGGAGAAACATAGGAGTGAATTTTTCTTGTACAAAGGCCAACTGGACCTGCATGGAAGTCTGTTGAATGGTTCTAGGAAGACTTCTACTTCCTGATAAAAGGGGAAAGGCAGGTTGACACAGTCTCTCCCTTTTCCCCCTTCATCCTTATTCTTGACTTGAGCATGGGTGCCATGTCCAGAGCTGTAGCAGCCATCTTGTAATCATAAAGCAAAATGCAAAGATAAAGACCAAGAGCGTTTCAAAGACCAAAAGCATTTCTGACATCATCCAACTATTAAGCTATTTCCAGAAGTTTTTTACCTCTAGGCTCCTTGTGGTGTGAGAAAAACAAACTCCTGTTTGTTTAAACCACTTTAAACCAATTTTTCTGTTGCTTGAAGCTGAATTCCTCCTCCTAAGCAGGGGCCTGTGGGAGTCCAGCCTGACTTCTCCATGCCTCTATCAGTACCACATAAAGGATGGATGGTGACCTCTTTGGGATGCCCGTCCCAGAGCACAGCCACCTGCTCAATCCTGGTCCCATCTGGTCCTATCTCCTTCCTGTTCTGGGTAAATCATAAAAATGCAAATCTCTTGCAATCAGTCATGAATGAGGAATAGTCAAGGTGGACCAACAGAGTTAGGAAGCAGAGCTTGGCAAGACTTTCTGAGGAATAGACAGGGAGAAATTCTTCTGTTTTTAGACCTGTAGGCAAAGACAGAGCCGACATAGACACTCCAGAACTATGACAATAATATTGATTTAAAGATACAACTATATATCCAACTGTCATTTATTGAGCATCCACTATATACTTGGTGTTTTATACTCACTATATCATTTGCACAACCACTTGGTGATGTGATTACGATCTCATCCATGTTTCATATGAGAATCCTGAGACTCAGAGAGGTGAGGTAACTCACTTAAGCTCATTTAGTTAGAAAGAGCCTAAGTCCAGGGGTACCTGAGTGGCTCAGTCAGTTAAGCATCCAACTCTTGATTTTATCTCAGATCATGATCTGAGTTCCAGTTCGAGACTCACATCAGGCTCCATGCTGACAGTGTGGAGCCTACTTGGGATTCTCTCTCCCAAGGGGGACATCCCAAGGGGGTATCCAACCCTAGCCTTGTGTGCAGTTTACTTCACATCTTCCAGGATCCACTGGACATCCTTCTACAGCCCTGAAATGACAGCCAGTTCTGATGACGACCAGTTCAGATGCCCCATGTCAGCACCAGCCTTTAGTCTTGGCTCTCAGAACTGCCACTCCTCACAAAACAAATGTTCCTCTAAAGTGTGCCCAAGCCAGTCCTTGGCAAGCCATTCACCTGAGGAATTCTGAGTCCTCCCACCCACTGGCATTCTTGGGCAAGCTTCCTGGGAATGAGTGAACCCTGCCCCCCTTCTATGTCTGGCTTGTATGTCTCTGAGGGCATATTTATTAGATTAGTCCAACTGAGAGCAAGGTCAGTTTGGATTTGCTCAGACCAAGAGCTCTGGAGATTCCCTTCCTGGTTGGTAGTACTTTTAGGTCTCCCAGATCCGTTTACCTGTTCATTCATCTCTCCCTAAACTGCTGAAAGTGCTATAGCTAATGGCTTATAACTGTGACCTTCTCTGCATATAGCATCTGTGGCTGATAGGAACTTCCTGGTCAGGAGAAGCCTGGGATGTTACACTCCCTCCTCCAAGGGTGTCCAATGACTTAATTGGCTGACATGAGGACACAAATACCTGGCCCCTTTGTCTCACTGAATGACCACTCTGTGATGTGACACTCCAGAGTACCCTTTGGGTCAAGCAAGGTTAAACTTTCCCTGAGGCGACAGACTTTCTTGGCTCTTTCCCATTCCCTATCCTGCTTCCCTCCTTTGTTTACAGGATTTCCTAAAGAGACCTCTCTCAACAAATGAGAGATTTTGCATCCGAATCTCTCAGGCTCTATTTCTAGGGAGTCAGACCCAAGACAGACACTGTACTAAAACCATGTTTTGCAAATGTCATTAAGCCCTGGGTGCCATTCAGGGACTAGCACTTGAGATCCATTTGAATTTCCTGGCCAGACAATCCCCTAACCTCACAGCATTGTCGTCTGTGGCTATGCACCTCATAGATGGAAACCTTTCTCCCCTCAAGGCTCTATCTCCTCCTGCCCTCACATCCCCACACTGCTCTCTGCTCCTTCACCCCTGATCCAGCCTCACCACTTCCACCCTGCCAGTCCTTCCCAGTCTGTTTCCCAAACAGACTTCCCTGCATAGTTGGACATTTTCCCGAATAGTCCTTGCACTCCCCACCTTAACAGAGAATGAAATCTCCCCAGAGGACACTGCCGCCTTTGCAATCCTCTCAAGTGGAGACTGCTCATTCTGCTTAGGTACAAAAACTCAGGTCAGCATTCTCCTCGCTCCTCATGACCACTTCCAAGCCGTTACGCCTCCACCCTCCTATTAGAGTGCGTCTCCTTTGTTTCTCACGCCATCTGGCTATATCATTAAAACTGGCCAATTGCATATCCTTTGACACAGCAATTCCCCTTCATACAAAAATATTAGTGCAAGATGAAAGGATATATGTAAGAACAATTGTAATGGCACTGTTTGAAACTGTTTTTAAAAAAGGAAATTGGAAATAATCTAAATACCCATCAACAGGAAGCTGACAAAAAGATTGTAGTGCTATTGCACAGAGGGCCACCACACCCCTATTAGAAAGAAGCATAGGATTTTTGTCCCAATGTGGGGAGACGCACATGACATGTAATGGTATGTCGAGCAGAAAAACGATAGCAAATATAGTACAATCTCATTTTGATAAAGGAAAATAATGCATATGTTTTTAAGATTAGAAGGGTTATCTTAGGGTGAATGACCCTTGGTTAGCAATGTCCCTGCAGTTGCTGTTATGGTTATGGCCAAGGAAGTGCTCAAAAGAGCCACACAATCTTTGGAGTCATAAAGTGAGAGCAGAAGCCACGTAGCTCTTGGTATGATATACTGATGCTTGCTTCGATCTCCTAGCTGGGGTCTAATAGGTGGTGGTGATATTTGATGGCTCTGAAAGCCCCATTCATTAAGCTTTTTAAAAAAATACTCCTCAAAGTTGTATATATGATGAATCCCTGTCTCACCACTCCAGATGGGAGAGATCCAAGTGGGACTTCTACCGTGAGTGCCAAAATGTTGTCATGAAATTCAAGCTTCATTTCTTTCTCTTCCTATATAAACATCCCCTTCCCAAATATGAATCAAATCAGTCTAGCATCATCTCTTCCCTTCCTATTTCTTGTCAGTAGGGCATTGGTGGAAGTGTGTAGGGTAGACATCCATGGGGAGAATGTTAATTTAGAGGGCCAGGGGGGAGAATTTTTACTTTGCATTGATTACTTTTGTAATGTTTGAATTTGCCGCTGGAGTATGTATTATCTTTGTAACAACAAATAAAGATTAAAAATGAATTTAAAAACTACTGCCTGAACCATTATGTCCACAGTACATTTACCTGAAGAGAAAGCCCTGATGAAGAGAGTCTCATCAAGTGTAGTGCTTAAGAACAGGAACTCAAGAACTTTGTTTCCTGGTTCTAAGTCCACCTCTTAGTAGCAGTGTGACCTCAGGTAAGTTACTGCAGACCGCACAATTTGTGCCCTGCACAACTCCAAGGGGCACCATTCACATAGACCACAAGGAGAATGACACTTGGATGTGTGTGATGCAGTGGCACAGGAAAGCCCTGCCTCTCTGTGTATCGGCCTCCTCATCTGTGAAATGAGAATGACAGTACCCACCTTCTAGGCTTATTCTGAGTATTTGGTGAATAACCCATGTGAAGTACATGAAACAGTGGCACTGGAACATTGTAAATATACAGTGAGTGTTAGTTGTCATTACTATTACCATCTCCATCACCACCATCACCATCATGATGATCATCAAGATAAGTCCAGGAAAGGGGTCTGTGTCCCTAGGTCCCAATTCAATCTCTTGGGCACAAACTACTAGCCAAGCTGTCACTCTGTTCAGAAGAAAGACCCTTCCCTTTCCCCAGGAAGGAAGTACTGATTGTCTAATGTCTGTGCTAGAGAACTCTTGTTGAAGGCCTGCAGGCAATGGTGGCTACAGAGATGATGCAAATCTGGAAAGTTCCCTGAAATTGCTACAAGCCAGGAAGGAACTCTCCATGGTCCTGGTTTTATGAAGTCCACACTGATGGCTGTCTCCATCCTGCTATGTTCTGATTATTGGCTTTGCCACGGGCAACCTCATCAAGATGCCCTTCTTTTTAAGACTTTGCCTGAACTCTGATAACATGTTGCCCTTATTAGAAATATTTTCACTTTAAAGGAAGCTTAATCCAAATTAAAATAAAATATCTCTGATGGTGGAATTTATAGAACTTTTACAGACAAAAGGGAGAATTTTGGACTGAAGGGGCTTCCAAAAAGTCCACCCTACAGGTGGCTATTTCCAGCTAACCACGAGAAACGTGTGTCTCTGTTATTCTTGCAAAAGTCTTCCTTGTGGTCTTGTAAGTATGTCACCTTGAGTCATATATTCAGGAGCAGAGAGGAAGGAGATATGCACATATAGCAGAGCCTGTGCAGAGAAGGTGATGGTACCAAATCACATTCCAGAATGAAGCTAATGGGAATAAGAGGCAGAACCCTAACCTTACACCCTGAACTAATACAGAGGGAGGGAGTAGTAGGTTGTAGGGAAACTTGGAGTTGCCCCACACATTGATTTCTGGATCTGGCTGGTTACAGAGGAGACTTAAGGAAAATACAAGAAGCCAAAGTTGTAGGCAGTCCTTAGATCTCAGGCTAGGAGTTGGATGTGACCATCAGATTATCCTGACCCTGGTTGGGGGCTGGAGTGGAGGTTTGGGACAGGGAGAAATCTGCCCCAGGTCATAACCCTACAATAGCTTCAACTGGCCAGCCCTGTAGGTCTGAGATTTGTCTCCCTAGGGATGAGCTGACATGCTTTATATCACCTCCCTCACACCCTTTCACTCACTCATTCCCTCCTTCATTTCCCCATCCTTCTCCAGTGCCTGTGCCTTCACTCAACACATCTCTCCTATCCGCTACTCCAGCTGTCAGACTCCTGGGTCACCAACCACTCCTCCCATATTCCTTCCTAGTACAGGCAGACAACTAATTAGAAATGTTCTGTGACTGGAGACTCCTCCATCATCTTCTGTAATATCACTGTGTCTAGAATTATTCCATGCCTTGTATAGGTGCTATGCCTAATCTTTATAGCAAGTCAATGAAGTTTCTTGTTTTAAGACTAAAGGAATGGAGGCTTAATTCTCTTCATCTGTAAAGTGGGAAATATAAGACCTACTTTGTTTGACTACTGTGAGGCTTGGAGATCATATTAGTTTTGTGCACAATATAAGACAAGGTGCTCCACACACTTAGTCTTTGCACCATATCCAACTCTATTTCTAGAACATAAGCTCCTCAAGGGTCTGTAACAGTGCATTTCTTAGTTTTAAACTCACTTTACTTAAGGGAAGCTTTGCTTTTGAATAGGGTCCTCTAACAAGCTGTGGGTGGAGACCAGCAATTCATAGAATAAGTCTCTTTTGAGATAACTTCTTTGTTATGATCTCCCAGTTTAATGTGCCAACTTATTGGGATAGAATGAGAATCATAATTATCATCATGATAATAATTATTATTTATTGAGCATCAGCTATAAGCCTGGAACTGTGCTGTGCATTTTACAAGCATGGTGATATTTAATTCAAGCAATGTTGGAGCCAGCCCAAGTTCAAGGTTGCAGAATAGAGAAAAGAGGTTACATCTGCATACCCCTAACGTCTTCCTTATACTCAGAAATTTATCGACCCCTATCTCCAGGCTCCATTACTCTTGAGGTGCATTCCTGAAATACCTTAACCATCCTGACTTTCTTGGCAGCTTAATTGCCCGACAACTTATTTGGAGCCTGCAGAAAACTCAGATCTCCAAGTGCTTCTGCCTCCCTCCCCTTCTTTTCCCAGAATCTCTAGCATTGAGTCTGAAACACACTATCAAACTCTTAATTAGATATTGACATCTAGAAATCTATAATAATACTAATAGCAGTAACTGCTTATTGAGCCCTTACTAACTATATTAGCTCATTTGGCATCGTAGCCACTCTGAGTTAGTACTATTACAATTCCCATTTTACAGATGTGCAAATGGGAGGTTAAGCCATTTCATCGAGGGTCACCCAAATAATAAATGGCAGAGTTGACAGTTGAACTTATATGTGCCTCACTTCATGAACTAAACTCCATACCCTGACACATGAGTTATCCTACCTTTCATATACCCAAGATTACTGTCCCCAAAAGAACAGAATTTCTTCAAGCACATGAGCTTTCCCATGGAGGTAGTCTAAGGTAGAGGAAAATGTGTGCATTTTCCTTTTGAAGACAGCCATGAGCTTGAAACATAGCCTACCAGTTACTGACTAAGAAATATGTCTAGAGAAGACAGATATGGACCATGAATTAAGGTCACATCAAAGAAATAAGGATGAGATATAAGAAACTGGGCTATGATGGTTGAAAGTTTGTATCCCCAGGTAAGAATGTCTGCAAGTAAATTCTCTGTTCAGAGGCTGGACAAATTATAGTAAACATTACTAGAACTTCTACAGATCTGATTCTTTTCTTCTTCCTGGGAAGCTTTGAAGTTAGGTGATGCCATGTGACTAATTCTGGTAGAGATTGTAAACAGAAATAATGTGTGCCACTTTGGGGGAAATGTAGTTAAAACTCCTAAAGGACTCTCTAGCCCTCTCCCCTGCCATGGAAAACATGTGTTGAGATGCCAGAGTCACTGATGGAAGGCCATCAGATCCTGAATCAGTCCTTGGAAGGAATGGCCCTGGAGGGCCCCTAAACCTGCTGCAGACTTTGCATGAGTAAAAAACAAATCTTTGATGTGTTAAGACACTGATATTTTGAGGTAATTTTTACTGCAGCATAACCTAATTTATTCTGATTAATGCTACTGTATAACTCATATACTCACCTGGCCTGATGATTAAAGGGTTGAGAGAAGAATGGCCAGGCAAAGGCCAGTAACTGGCAATTGACTGAGTGGGAAAGATAAGGTGTGGTCAGATTTCAAGCATAGGGACTGAATATCAAATCCTCTTGAGCAAAGAAGGAACAGTCAGGAATGAGCACCAAGAGAAAGTGCCACGTTTCCCCAAAGGGCCAAAGCCAAATACAAATCACAAAGGAAGAGGATTGGTTTTGTATTCACTGCACCCTCTTCTCAAGGTCCTATGCAAGAAGGTGCAGTTGCCTCAGCATTCGGCTTCCCTGTAATATAGTGAGCTCTTGGGAGAATGGTACCAATTCTTGTCCAGATTGGAGATCCCCCTCAGTACTTTGCTGCCTTCATCGTGTCTCTTGAGTTGGGTGGAATTCAAAAGCTTCCTGAGTTATCAAAGAAAAAGGTGCATCTTGCTTGAACTAATTCTGATTTCTTCCCTGAGTTTCCTTCCTGTAGTGCTTGAGGTTGACCTAGACATTTTCTATAGCACAAATTATTTATTCATGACATTATTTGACTAATATCCACCATCCATTTCACATTTAACCCCGTGAGGGCAGCTCTATGTCCTGAAGATTTCTGGATCCCACCATGGGATCTGGTCCATGGTAGGTGCTCCATAACAGTGTTGAATGAGTGAGTAAACAGCTGTGTGTGTGAATTCAAGGTGGGATAGTTTTGCTTCTTGCCACCTGGGTCTGTCTCCTGGATCTTTGTTTTCCAGCCTTGCTCTTTGCCAGGTCATCAACAAAAGTCATCTAATTCTGACCCTCTTTGTCCTTAAGTCTGCTGACCTCTTTGAATTCTGAATAAAGCTCTTCATTTAAAACTTCTTTGGCTTTTCAGGACAGGAGCAGAGAGAAATGGGCCCTTCATTTAGCTGATTGAACCAACAAAGGAGAAGTTTGAGACAGAAAATGAATATAGATCCAGCTGCAGCAATTAGAGGGGAAATCGATAGAACATCATCAAGAGCATCAGACGCGTGTAAGTCAGCGTCTCCAGGGATGGGTTGGTGGAGCAGTGTTCATTTCATTTTTGTTTTCCTAACTTAATCCCCAGCAAGTGAAGAGGGATAGGTGTGGTGGATGGGGCGGAGGTGGGAGGTGCAGGGGAGGGGAGAAGATGGGCAGGACCAAGGAAAGAGGAACAGGGATCCCTTCTCTTCCCGCTACCACCCCTGCCCATGGTGTGCAAGCCAATGGTAGCAAACTGAACCTCTCACACTGCACTGCTTTGAGATTCAAGCAGGTCTGGGTTTGAATTTCTGACCACCATGTGTTACTAGCAAGTTGTACATGGGAAGGTTATAGCGCCCCCCTGAGCCACACTGTACTCACCTGTAAAATGGGCCTTGTGAGTCCTGCGACACTCAGTTGTCATAAGGAGTAAACAAAAAAAATGTATGCAAAGGCCTGACAGAATGCTGCTAGTGTTTAGTAGATGTTGGTTTCTCTAATGCTCCCTTGCTCAGTACGTGACCCAGTCAAGGTACCTTTCTACCTTTTCAGCTTCTTTACCTCATATGAGGCTCTTAGCCTTTGTTGGGACACACATATCTTTGAGTCTTTAATAAAATGTAGAGGTTAAAGGCATAGATTTGAGATCAGAAAAATCTGGGTTCAAATACCCTTTCATTTCTTGCTGGCTGTGTGATCTTGAGTATGTTACACAACCTCTCTGTGCCTTAGTTTCTTCGTGAATAAAATGAGGAAAAAAATAGTACCCATCTTGTAGGGTGTGATAAGGATTAAATCACTAAATATGTCTGAGCTTTGAAGAGTGCCTGGGATACAGTAAGTTTGAGTAGATGTTTGTGGTTGTTAATAAAAGCAATGGAAGCCTCTCTAGTAAAATTCACACAAGCACGCACATGTGTGTAATCTTGTGAAGCCAATTCCCAATTCTTGTTTAGTGATTTTTGCAGGGTAGAGTCCAGCCTGGCATTCACTACTGTGCATCACCTGGCCCCTCATCTACAGAATCATAGCTGTAGGTTTATGGAGGTCCCATCTTCTCCTCTGCAAGAGGGAGCTTCCAAACTCTCCCACTGAAAATCAAAGCCATGGTTTTCAGCTCTGTCCACTTGAAAGCCTCAATGAGAGCTCTGCCTGGCAGTAATTTAGGGCAGAGACTCTACTTGGGCTTGAGAGAGGGGCCAGCAGTCCAACCCCAAATTTTCAGAAGCCCAATGGACTTTGGGCTGAGTCAAGGTCAACACCCAAAGTGTTGGTCCTAGAAGCAGGAATAAGGCAGCTGTTGGTGGCCCTGATCATGCCAGGCTGAGAATGTACTATGTGGGCCCATAGGACCCACATAGCAGCTCAAAGCACAGGGAAATGAGGCAAGTCTGGAGAGAGGCATGGAGGCATCTTGGTGGAGGGGAGGCAAGACCCCAGCCAACAGATCTGCCATGATTCAGGAGTTAGAGGCAGAAGGAAACACCAGGGACTGGATCAGAAGCCTGTCAGTAGAAACCAAGCACACACCCAAGACAAAGAGGCTGTGCTTGGGACTTGTGAGACCTATCTCCAATCCATGTGGCAGGCACGACTCCCTCTCAGGAGCCTCTGACCCCAAAGGGCTCCTACCCCACTAGTGGAAACAACTCCAAAAGACTGACCCATCTTCTCCAGATGCCCATGGAGATGCTACTCAGGGCTGCTGCTCCTCTAAGCCAGAGATCGTTGGGAAAGCCTGTGGCAGCCTGTGGGGTCAGGAGGACTCACAGCACAGAGTTGGTCTCTCAGATGTCACTATGCAAATTGGCTGGTAAGCAGGGGAAAATCTGGTTCCACCAGATGAAGCTGCCACCCTCCTCCCAACGGGCAGGCAAACCAGCTACTGGGATGGGCCATCCATGGGGAACTTTAGCTTGGATTTGTTATGTAGGGGGCAATGGAGAAGCAGGAAATGCCTGCATTGTCTGGGAGGTCCTATCCTACAGGGGGGCAGACAGTGATGTAGCTCCTGCATGAGGCAATGTCATGCACCTCATTAACCACAGATTCCAACATTTTTCCTTGGAGATAGTGGAGTGGGAAGAAGAAAAGACTTGAGCATCCACTAGGCCTGGGTTGAATCCCTGCTCTGTCACTTGTTAGTTGTGAGACTTTGGACAAGGGCCTTTATTTCTCTGGCCCTCAGGTGTTTTGTTTTGTTTTTTATCTGTAAAATGGAGAAGAATCATATCAACTCTAACAAGGATCCAATCTTGAGTCTAAATGAAATTCAGGTGTATGTGAAGTGAGCTTACCAGAAACTGGTTGGCATAAGAATTAATGTAACATCTCATCCAATCAGCCAGTCAGCCAGCCACCTTTCCACCCATCCATCCACCCAAGCTTAGCTACAGTTTCACCCTCTGTTCCAGTAGTAAAGCTGGATCAATACAGTGTGTATTTGAGGCCTCAGGAGTTATGTGGCTGTGCCTTCAATCCAAGATTAACACAAAATCTCTTTGTGTAGAGCAATCAATTCTCTCTACCATGAGACTGATGTAGAGTCCCTAGACTGAGACTTAGGCAAAGAGTGAGAGGAAGGACAGGCATGGGGAAGAGAACCAAGGTGGAAAGTGGCCTCCATAGAGCCACAACCTCTGTTCACAATCAGGTTGCCCTGGTGACAAGGGCATTCTGCTGGTTCCCACAGGAGCAAGGAGTAGGGCTTGCCTTTTTATATGTAGTAAACTTCACATGAGAGGGGAGGGGTAGAGGCAGGGTTGATAATTATGCCACTCACTCATACCTTTATTCAACTCATTATCTGTCCTATTCAGATCACAGAGATACTTGGGACTCATCCCTGCCCTCAAACCACCAATGGTCTTATACCACCAATCACTTCACACTGGGCATCTTCTGTGGAACTCAGGTGAGTGTCTCTTTGGCTATCAGTCCTCAGCTTCAAACATAAGACAGGTAGCAATGTGACTCACCTTGAAATTAGGGGTCCATTACTGATAGTCAACACTATATATGAGTTTTGCTAATTCTATCAAATCTGATTATTTTGTTCATGACATTTTATTGTCTAAATACAAAAGTAGTTCTTGATTAATTCAGAAGATTTAGACAACACATAGCAAAACACAAGGAAAATAAAAATCAGTAATTCACCATCAAGTAAAACATAAATATTTGGAAAGTACATGTTTCTAGATACACACACACACACAGGCACACAACATTTATGGAGTTATCTATATTGTTTTGTAGCCTGCTTTTCTCACTCATCCATATGTTGCAAACATGTCACTAAGTATTCTTCTATAACTTCAGTTTAATGGTTCCATAGTATCCCATAGTATGGATATTCCATAAATTGTTTAACCAACTGCCTATGGTTGAATATGCAGATTGTTTCCAGGTTTCATTAATGTAAATAATTCTTTATCGAATATACTTACACATTAATAGTTGCACATATATTTGCTTTAATCATTTAGATAAATTCATAGGAATACAATTACTAAGTCAAATACCTATATGCACATTTTTAAGGCTTTTGATAGGTATTATCAAATTGCCCTCTGAAAAGTTTGTACCAAACTACACTCCCTCCAGCAGTGTACAAGAATGCCCAATTTCCCATACTCATTGTGGAATTAATTTGCATATCTTTCGTCCCCAGTGAGGCTGAATGTTTTCTTCTATGTTTATTGTCTATTTGTAATTTTTCTTTAGTGAATTGTCTACTTATGTCAATTACCCATTTTTATGGGGGTGCTTATCTTTTCCATTTTGACTTCTGAGAGCGTAACCTATAGATCAGCCTTTTGTCTATAATATATGTTTATTACATTTTCCCCCACTGTGTCATTTCCTTTTAATTTTGCTTATGATGATTTTGACCCAGTGAAGATTTTTCTATTTAAGTAATCAAATTCATCAATCTTTTCCTTTATTGTTTTTGTTTGGAAACGCTTGAATGCTTGGTAATGCTTAGAAAGGCCCAAACACCCTAAGTTTATAAAAACATTCCTCTGGAATGTTTCTCTAACATTTTTCATGGTTTCAATTCTTTTATATTTAACTCTTTAACCTCTGAATTTTATTTTGTTGTATGTTACACAGTAATTGCTGTAACTTAAACTTTTTTCCCAAATAGTGAACAAACCCTCCCAGAGCCATGTCATCCTTTCTTTATTAATCTGAAGCACATCTATGCAATTTAAATGATACCTGACAGCTCTGGAGGGAACAGTGATTCCTCTGAAGGGAGTAATAGATGGAAGAGAAGATGGGAACAGGATGCTTTCATCTTTGTCTCAATTGGGTCCTGCGTGTCCATCATTATTTATCCAAGAATGTTTGCAAAATACCTACAATGTGCATTCTGGAAGGTGTTGGGAATAGAGGGAGAGTAAGAGCATTTCTGCTCAGCGCTTTCCAATATCTACATCAGATGTGTAGTGGATGCTGTGGTGTGCCACCCAAAGCCCCCTGTAGGATTAAGTCACTTATTCCCCCAAGAGGTCAGGAATGTTGGCAGTGGATGGCTCAAACATCAGAGGTTTCAGAGGTGTCCTCCTTCCTTCAAAGGGTGCTGCCTCATCCAAGGTGATATGCCTTCTCCAGGGACAGCCTATATCCCATAACTGATCTGTGAGTAGGGTCAAAGACCCAATCCCCTTGCCTTAATTCTGGCCAACTTAGAAGGGCCACTCTAGTTTCGAAGTGCCCTGTAGTATCTGCTGAGATCTCAGACACAACTACCACACCTCAACTCAAACTTCCCTTCTGTCTAATCCTGTCTCCCTCATTCATTCCCTTCAGGGGTTCCTGACAGCACACCCTCCCATGCCCCCATTCCTACACAATAGATTTCCTGTGTGCAAGTCTCTATCTCCCAAGACAGGTATAAGGTCCTGGATTTTGCTTGGCTGAAAACAATGGATGGATGCAAGGTGACTCCTGGGGCCACAACATGCTGGCATGAATGAGGCTCAGTGAGGCAGGCTTGGTGCCATCTTCTTTACCTTTCTCACAAGAACTTTAATTCAGACAGTGTATATTTCTCAAATTACAGGATGCGCTCCGAGCAAGAGAAGGACTTTTTGTATCAAAAGGATGAGCTTTAGTTTTAGAAACAGAATTATGTTTTCCAAATTCCTCTCTTAGATAAACTTATACCAATTAGGCCCGCGCTCAAGGACAACATGCTAATAAATGCCACAATTTAATTGGCTTGTTCTCACCAAACCTACCTGGTGGTGCTTCATTTCCTTGATCTGAACAAAACTGGGCCCTTGTACTTTGGACTTTAAGCATAACTAGCTTCTTCTCATAAGAATATTTACATAATTGCTTCCATTTATTGGCTGATTTTGGGCACGCACATCTGTGTTAGTGTCTATGAAGTGTGTGTGCGTGTGTGTGTGTGTGTGTGTGTTTATGGGAGGCATAAAGCTTGACACTGAGGACTGGATTTCTTTTCAGATCAATCACCGCAAAGGAGACAGATGTACAGCAGCTCCTCCTGAGATGTCTATATCTAATCACATATTTTGCTTTTTTCACTTTTGGCTGCAGCAAACTCAACTCAACAGCTCCAGACAATAAGAAGATTTATTATCTTATATTACAACCAGTCCAGAGGTAGGGCAGCTCCCAGGTTGATTAATTCAGCGGCCCATAGATGTCATCAAGGACCCAGGCTCCTTTTATACTTTCTGTCTGCTATCCAAAATATCTTTGCTTTGTCTTAAGTCTGGTTCTCCCCGAAGCCTCAGCCATTTCCATGCCTCCCATCTAGACCTGCTGACATTGAGAAAAAGACAATACCTTCTTTTCCATGGGTGTGATTTCAGGAGTAAATGAATCTCTCTCAGAAGCTCTTTTGCAGACTTCCCTTACACTTTACTGTCCAAAACTGATTCCCAGTCCCTGGAAGTGGAAATGGGAATAGCCAAGACTGGTTTAGACTCATTAGGACTTACAGCCAAGGCTTCTCCTCCGAGGGACAGGGCAACACAAGGAAGGTAGATTTAGAACAAACTAAGGGTTCCATTGGGGAGGAGCAAGGCAGAGGTGGTAATGGATACTGGGGGTAGGCAACAATTATGTCCTCCATACTTACCAACTCATGTGACAAAGTGGGAGCAAGAATGTTTTGCTTTGAGAAAGAGCTTGGGAGAAGTGCCAGGCAGGGAGGAAGATGAGAGGAGAGGAAGAGCCTCACACTCACAGGTGTGCAGGGACGTAGATTCCCTTGTGCCCAGTGAACAGCACTCACTGCTGGTCTGCTCCTCAGTAGCTGGCATCCAAGCCCTGTTTGGCATCAAACCTTGACCACATTCCCCTCTGCCTCCTTTCTTAAAGATTCTCCTATAATTGAGCAATCACAGAGAAGGGGCCAGCGGGGACCAAGATAAAGAGAGCCCTAAACAGCGGGGTTCTCTCTGAGCTGTCCACAGATCTTCAAAAGCCTTGGGTCTATCACACAAGGCCCCAATCCTTTGGACAGATCTTTAGCATAATCTTTAGACTGTAAAGGTTAGAGCAAATATTAGTAGGGATAAAAGACATCCAAAAGAGGAGGAAGAGGTCACTACAATCAAACACTGAGCTACTATGTTTGTCCCTTGCCTCTTGGCCCAGACAAATGACATGCTAAGGCATTTAAAAACACTTGCAAAGCCAATAATTGCCCAACTGTGATTTGTTGATCTTTGAGAAATCATGAAAGTCTGGTAGCCACTGAAAGCCTGGAAACAGGCAAACGTCATTCATATTTTCAAAGCCTTGGAAAGGATGAGTTCTCTAAACCATTGTCTGCACCCAGGAAAGCATATCCAGTGCTGGTAGGGGCTGGACGCTGAGTGCCCCGATGAGGACTCAAGGCTCCTGTCAGGCTGCACAAGCACATTTAGAACAAGTCATGTCATACTGACCTGATTTCGTTCTTTGTCAGGGACACTTGAGGATGAGAGCAGGGACATGTGGTAGACATGAGGTCAGGCCGTGGCTGCCCCAGCTGTGCCCAGCTACACAAAACAGAATGTCTCTCAAGCCAATCTCGCTCTATCTCAGTGGTGAATTAGGTGATGCAGAAACATCTGTCTGCTTCAGGCATTTGCCTCCTGCTGGGATATCCCAGCACTACTCACTAAAAACACCAAACAAACCAACAGAGCTCCTGAGCCCAGCAGTCATGCATTCACCTATTGTCCTCTTCAGTTACTCACTCATCTATCCCTCTGCCAGACATTTATGTGTGCTCACCAAGTGAAAGGGTGATGCCAGCGTTAGAGACACAGTGAGAATAAAACAGACACAGTCCATGCCAGCATGGCACTTACAGTCCAATGGGACCTTATAGGAGGGCCGCCGAATCCACCCCCTTGCATTTGGACAAGAAGAGTTCTTCTCAAACTTTGAAATACATACATCTTGTTAAAAATGCACATCTGATTGAGTAGATATGGGATGGACCTGAGATTCTGCATATCTGATAAACTTCCAGGGGGAGCTCATGCTGTTCATTATCAGACACACTAATTTTCACTAGTAGTGAAAAACTAGCACACCTCATATGGCAGGATGCTAATTCTCTGTCCTAAGAAGATAAAATCCCTGCCATCTGGGCAGAAGTCTTGTATCAGATGAGCTCCACTCTCCTCCAAGTCCAGGACTTCTTCCTACTACTGACATCACTCCAGCCAACTTAAGCTTGTTTCCTGGAGGTTCCTTTGTATACACATAGACTCTCTGAGTGCCAAGGAAAATGGAGAGAGATGATCCACATATAATCAATTCTACCAATTCCCACAATCTCTTCCCCTCCTGAAGCTGATCATCACCATCACCATTATTTTTATCACCATTATTACCAAAATCAATCGTGCTCATAATGGCAAACACTGATGAGACACTTAATATTGACCAGGCATTGGTCTTAGCATGTTACACATTTAAATCTCACAAGCCTATGAGGTAGGTCCTGCTAATAGGTAGGTACATGTTAATACTCCCATTTTCCTGACTGGGGAACATAGGCACAGAGTAGGTAAGTAACTTGCTCAAGTTCAGAAAGCAAGCATAAAAACCAGGCTTCCTGGCTCCAGGGTCCATGATTTCAGTCATTTTGTACTACATTTTACCAGAAAGGCTAAAGACTTTGTATTCCTCCATTGTGAATTCCAATGGAAAGTGCCAAAGCCAAAAGGGGGAGAGCCTCTGATCCCTCTGACAGGTCTCTGCGGTGATGTAGTTTAGGAGGAGGAGGAAAAGGAGGCTGAGAACAGGCAGAGAAAAACAGAGTTAGAATGCACTGGCGGGATAGACTTGAAGTCTTGGTGAGATTAGATCTCCCTGTTAAATTGCCTGTAACTTGTGGGTGGACTTGGGGAGCCAAGGAGAGGCAGAGGTTTGGAGGCAGGATGTGGCTGTTCTTGCATAAAGATCAGGCACCAAAGAAGACCATTTTCCTGCCTCTCACAGCAGAGGCTGGAAAGCGATACAATCTGGGCATGCAGACCATGGGTACCTAGGGGTCCAGATGGGGAGTTCCCTTTCTGACTCAGTGCAGGAACAGCCCCCTAAGGGTGCCCTGTGACTAGTCTGCCTGAAAAGGTACCCCAAGGAAGGCAGCCACATATCACTTTGTTCTCTACTCCATTTTCTCCATCCCAACCTTTTTCAGTATAAAAATGATGATGCCCTGAAGGTACAGGGGACACAGGAGATGAAAACCCCATGAAAAATGAAAAAAAAATCATTTAAAATATATTAAAGAGGCAGCTTGTTTACATTATTATTGTCCCCAAACAATTTCATAAGCTTAAACTGACTTCTAAATTTAGCCTTGGGTTTCCCAAACCCACTTTGATCCATTGGAGTAATTGACAATTACATGGAAACAAACTTCACTCTAAATGCACTACCCCTAGCTGAAGCCTCAGGAAGATCAGGCTGATAAAAGACCCATTCAATCATCCAGACCTCAGTCTGGTGCTGGATGACAGGTGAGCACAGTGGGGTGGGCCATCTGAGCCCTGGCTATTGTTGGGTTACATGATTTGGAGTGAGCCCAGTACAACCCCCAGGCTTCTTTGACATGAATGTCCAGCTCTTACTTATTCTATGCCAGGAAAGAAGATCATTTCAGGGTCAAAAGAGCCATGACTTTTCTTTCCTCTTATAATTTTTCATGTAACCCAGTTGGTGACTTCATTATTCTGGAACTCCCTTGTCCACTCTTGCAAAATGGGGGACAAAATTGATCCTGGAGTAAGGTGAAAAAAGTCTTGGATTGTCAAGACACTCAGGGTCTCCTAGTTAAGCCATTCTATACTAGGTTAACTTGAGCCAGTGGTGTCCCCTCTCCTGATACTTGCATCCTAATCTGTAAAATAAGGGAATTGGGCTAAACAGTTTCCAAACACACTCACCTTCAATAAATGAGTGAGTATCTTGAGTGGCAAAAACTTAGGATGGGGGTGGAAGGTGGCCAGAGGTCAAATGGTGATGGGGTTTGGGCTGCTGGGATATAGACTGTGCAACTGTCCTGGAGAGCAATGTGGTGGGACCATGTCGACTAAGAAAGCATATACTCTATGACTCCACGATTCCCCAGAAAAATTCTCACATCAGTCCACAGGGGACGTGCACAGGAATGCACATAGCAGCAAGGCTTGTGGGAGAGGAGTAAGAGGTCAGCTAGGTGTTCTTAAAAAGCATTGGAAGCAATGAAACCAGGTGCATGCATGACAGAGTGGAGAAAAGTTGACCCAGTGCTGAGTGAAAAGACAGGAAATATAAAAAGACCTTTAGCACAGTACCACTTCTGTAAATTAAAACAATCCTTATTTTCCAAGGATGCATAGGAATTCAAGAATACACACAAAATGTATTCATGCAGTTGCCTTTAATAAGGAGAGGATTAGTGAGAGAGGAGCACGCATAAATAAATGAAATCAAGAGTGGTCTTACATAGATCATGACATTAGCATCCCACAGAGCAAGGAGTGTATGTGATAACTTGACCTCTTGTATCTGAGATCCAAAAAAGATCCCCAAACAAAACAAAACAAAAAGCCCACTCTAATAATGAAAAGTATTCCTCACTTTATTCATGTAGGGGATAGGAAACAATTTTTTGGTTTTTTGTTCTATGTTTTAGGTTTTTTAAGCAGAAGGGGATGATAAAATTTTGTTTGGGATTTAAAATGACTTCTCAGGTAGCTCTGGGGAGCTCTCTTCCCAATAAATTGGGGAGAGAATATCTGGGGTTGGTGAGACCAGTGAGGAGGCTGCAGCCAAGTCTGGGAGTAAATGGTATGATTGAATGAAGGTCATGGCTGGGTGGGGTAGAAGAGGGGGAGATGCAGGTGAGCCTTTGAGGAAGGGATGAGCTTGTGAGCTGGTGGGTCACAGGGGAGGCTAGCTCTGGTGTAAGGAACAGTATGGACCCATCCAGAATCAGGGGCAGAGGTGGTACAAAGAGCAGAGCCTCAATAGCCCAAACTCTTTGGAAGAGCTCAATGGGAGCTCCAGAGCCAAGAGGGTGTTCCCCAGAGGCAGTGCAAAGAGATGCCCTCAAATAGGATAGGTGAAGCTGAGAAATAGGGCTAAGTACAGCATGGGGGGTAGAAGGGACACAGATGTGGTGCAGCTGGCTCACATTGGCTCAGGTATTTTGCAAGCCATTGACAGTGTGAAATTGGCCATGGTGGGAGTATTTACACAGCAGAAACCAGCAAATGCTACCAGAGTTCTTTCCTTTTCCCCAGAGAGCTGGTTAACCAGCACCCTACTGGGGGCTGGTGAGAGAGAGGCTGATCTCAGACTCTTTCCCCCAGCATACTTCACCCACATGTGGAGGCCACAGCCTGTGGGAGGGGGGCGAGATGGACAGGCCTGGGAAGAGCTCTCCACGGCAGTGAGATGGGCACAAACAGGGCAGGCAGGGCAGACGTCTCCCTCCTGCTGGAGCTGCAATGGGGACTGGAGGAGAAGCTGAAGCACCTCACCTCATGCCCATTGGCCAATTTAAAATCTTGGGGTAGGGTAGGTGGCACCAGTCAAATGGACATAGATGTAACTTTTATTTTGTCATGTGATGGACAGTTATTAGTACTTCATTGTCGCAGAATATGTAGAACCATGACTTCTGCTTTGCAATTTCTACAGCCTTTCCTGTACTCGGGGAAATTTTTATTTTTCAAACACTCAAAAATGGCTCCCTTTTGGGAACTTGGGAGTGAAAGGAACATAGGCCCCTTTCTCCATCTCAAGTATTGTCTATAGTGACAATGATTATAATGGCATTTTATAAATGTTTCCCATGTACCAGGCACCATGCTAAATACTTCACATGCATTTTACCCTGTGAAAATTGCTATTATTTTTTAAAAACTATCTTTAATTTTAATATACCATAACATGATAATTAGAAACAGACACAACATTCAAACAAGATGAAAATACCTGAAAATATTAACAGTAGTTATATCTAGATAGTGAAAGTAAGGCTGGCTTTGTTTTTTTCTTTCTTTTTCCCCACAGTTTTATTGAGAAATAATTGACATTTATCACTGTATGAGTGTAAGACCTATGCCACAATGGTTTGATTTACATGTATTGTGAAATGATGACCACAATGGGTTCAGCTACCATGCATCTTCTCATGTAGATACAATAAAAAAGAAAAAAAAGGAAAAAAAAACTTTTTTAGGGAGGGGAGGGTGGGTGATGGGTATTGAGGAGGGCACCTTTTGGGATGAACACTGGGTGTTGTATGGAAACCAATTTGACAATAAACTTCATATTTTGAAAAAAAAAACTTTTTTCCTTTTGATGAGAACAATACTAGTTCTCCCAATCTATAAAAGTTAAAAGCCTTTCTATTTGTGTCTTCTTCAATTTTTTTCCTTCATCAATGTCTTGTAGGTTTCAGAATAGAGATCTTTCTCCTCCTTCCATAAATTTATTTCTAAGTATTTAATTGGTTTTGATGCTATTGTAAATGGAATCAATTTCTTCCTTTTTCAGAAAATTCATTGTTCATGTAGAGAAATGCTACTGATTTTTTATGATAATTTTGTATCCTGTAATTTTACTGAATTCATTGATTAAGCTTAAAAGTTTTTTTGGTTGGGTCTTTAAGATTTTTCTCTATGAAATCATGTCCTCTGCAAATAGACAATTTTCTTCCTTTCCAGTTCTGATAGTTTTTTTTCTTGTCTGATTGTTCTAGCTAGGACTTCCAGTACTATGTTGAATAGGAGTGGTAGAAGTGGGCACCGTTGTTCTGAATCTCAGAGGAAACGGTTTTGACTTTCCACCATTAAGTACGACGTTAGCTGTGGGTTTGTCATATATGGCCTCTACTATGTTGAAATATGTTCCTTGTATGCCTGATTTGTTAAGAGTTTTTATTATGAATGGATGTTGAATTTTGTCAAGTGCTTTTACTGCATCATGATTGAGATGATCATGATTCTTTTCTTTCATTCTGATGTAATGTATCTCATTGATTGATCCACCTATATTGAACCATCCTTGAATCTGAGGGATAAATCTCACTTGATCATGGTGAATATTTTTAATGTGCTGATGAATTCAGGTTGCTAGTATTTTATTGAGAAATTTGCAACTATATTCATCAGGGATATTGGCCTCTAGTTTTCTTCTCTAGTAGCACCATTTTCTGGTTTTGGTATTAGGATAACAGTGGACTCATAAAATGAGTTTGGGAGTGTTCCCTTTTCTTCAATTTTTTGGAAGAGTTTATGAAGGATTGGTGTTAGTTCTTCTTTAAATGTTTGCTAAAATTCATCAGTGAAGCCAACTGGTCCTGAGCTTTTCTTCAGTGCAAGATATTTGATTACTGATTCAATTCTTACTAGTAATTGGTCTACTCAGAGTTTCTATTTCTTCATAATTCAGTCTTGGTAAGTTGCATGTTTCTAAGATTTTTTTCCATTTCTTCTAGGCTGTTCAGTTTGTTGGCATATAGTTGTTCATAGTAGACTCATGATTCTTTTAATTTCTGTGGTATCCATTGTAATTTTTTTTTCATTTATAATTTTGTTCATTTGGATCCTTTATCTTTTTTTCCTAGGTTAGTCTAGCTAGGGGTTTTTCATTTCTGTTTTCTTTTCAAAGAGCCAATTCTTTATTTGGTTAATTTTTTTCTATTGTTTTTGTCTCTATTTCATTTATTTCTACTCTAATCTTTATTATTTCTTTTCTTCTGCTAACTTTGGGCTCAGTTTGTTCTTTTTCTAGTCCCTTCAGGTGTAGAGTTAGGTTGGTTTCTTTGAGATCTTTCTTGATTCTTAATACAGGCTTTTATTGCTATGAACTTCCCTCTTACAGCTGCTTTTGCTACATCCTGCAAGTTCTAGGATGTTGTGTTTCCACTTTTGTCCATCTCAAGAAATCTTTATTTCCCTTTTAATTTCTTCTATGTTCCACTGGTTGTTCAGGAGAGTATTTTTTAAAAATTTATATGTGTTGATAAATATTCCAGTTTTCCTCTTGCTATTGATGTCTAGTTCCACTCCATTGTGGTTAGAGAAGATTGGTATGATTTCAATCTTTTTTAATTTACTAAGGCTTTTTTCACCTAGTATACAGTCTATCCTAGAAAATGTTCCATATTTGCTTGAGAAGAATGTATATTCTGCTGTTGTTGGATAGAGTATTCCATATATGTCTGTTAGATCCATTTGGTTTATAGTGTTCACATCTGCTGTTTTCTTATTGATTCTCTGTCTGGGTGATCTATCCATTGTTGAGAGTAGGATATTAAAGTCCCCAACTATTATTGTATTACTGTATATTTCTCCTTTTAGCTCAGTTAGTGTTTGCTTTATATATTTAGGTGTTCCACTGTTGGGCACATAAATATTTATAATTGCTATATCTTCATGATGTATTGCACCTTTATCTTACATAATGACTTTCTTTGTCTCTTTTTACCATTTTTAGTTTAAAGTTGAAGCCCTGAAGACAGGGATGTGTATGTGTGCCACTGGATGAGAACAGTTGGATAGGACTGCTGGCTTGATTCCCTGCCCAAGTGAGGTTGTAGGATGGGCTCCAAGGTTGCCTAGATTCTCCAGTCAGGCTTACTAGATGGTCAGGTCTGGGTACTATACTCAGTACTAGATGGCGCTATGAGTTAGCTTTCCTGCCTTGGAAAGGCAGCAGGATGCAACTCAGTGCTACGGTTTGGGGACCTGAATCAGGCCAGAGTGTACAATGAATTTCCTGGTCAGGTGAAACCACTGATTCTGCTCTGCAGATGGAGCAGGCCATGGGCTATGCTCTCTGTTCAAATGCCACTGTACATAGGGTCATTGAATGGGTTATGGAACTTCCTGTGTGCTGTGGTTAGGTTTTCTGGTAGAATAGTCTGAAGGTTGTATTCATCAATGAGTAGGGCTATGGATCACATTCCCTGACTGGGTACAGTGGGAGAAGCAGCTTTAAAGCTGGTACAGCTCTTAGTTGATTGTCTTAACTCAAGTTGACCCACACCCCAAGTTCTCTGATTGAATAGGGTCATTGGCTTTGCTCTGCAAACTATCATCTCTGCCTGCCCAACTCTCTGCTCAGGTGCCACTGGGCCACACAGCTTCCAGAGGTTGTTTCCAGCCCTTTTGGTCAGAAGAGGCCAGAAGATATTCTTCACAGTGGGTGGGGTTATATCACAGTTCCCCCAGCTGGGTGGGAGGAGAAGGGGCTGATTGCTCAATTTCCCAAATAGACACTCTCCCAGATGCTCCCCTTTGTGCTGGAGGCAATCAGCTCTGCCTGTCTGTTTCTCCACTCGAGCACTGCTGGGCTACACTGCTTCCAGGACTTGTCATCAGCCCTTCTGGTCAGATGGGGCCAGAAGGTACTCTCCACAGTGGCTGGGACTGTGAGTTAGCATTTGTCTGACATGGGCACACACAACAGGCTCTAGGGACAGCAAAACTCCTCATTTGAGGATCTGAATCAGGCAGATCTGCTCCCCATCATGTTCCCTAGTCAGAGTACACCTCTGACTTGGTTGTGCAGATGAGTAAAGCCTATGGTTGGGATTACTTCTTGGTCACTACAGGTATGAACCTGGCCTGCCACGATCCACTTGCTGGTTGTTGCAAGCCTCTCCCCACTTCTCCTTCACAGTCAGATTCTCAGTGGTCGAGCCCCATAGATTCCCCTTCAATGCCAGTGGTGTGAGATCAGAGTAAGGGCTCCTTCAAAGAGACCCACAATGCTGGGGAGGATGTTGGTTGTCCCCCCTTGGGTCTCCCACTGGAGGAGCTGGAGGCTCAGGGGAAGCCTCTTGACATGGGGCTGTGCTTGCATGGGGGAGGTGCAGTGCGGTCATTGTGTAACCACTTCTCTTACCCTTTTAATGCAGTCTGTCTTGGTCTCTGTGGTGCAGGGAGTGCTTCAGCCTCATTCCTGTGTTCTAGGATTCCCTCAATGATGTCTTGTTCTTGAATAGGTATTAGTCATTCTTCTTGTGAGGGGAAGTAAATTCAGGAACAATCTATGTAGCCACATTGATGACATCACTCCCCACTCTGTGAGAATTATTATTCTCATTCTCTATTATTCTTACTTTATAGAAAATGAAATTGAAGCTCATAGAGGTTAAGCAACAGCTGAAGATCACACAGCAAGGAGAGGGAAGGATGGAACTGACCTTGAGTCAACTTGCTCTTAACTTTTATATCCTATTTGCCTCTTTTCCCAGATGCCCCTCACTTTGGGAGCAGGATAGAAATTTTTGTCAGACCAGCATACTTCCTTTTGTCTTTTCTACGATTCCTTCTTTCCAGCCCTGAAATTCTCCTTCTTTCCTTTTTCCTCTGATTTGAACAACAAAATCCAAGCTGCAGTCTCCCAAAGCCCAAAAGGGAAAAGACGGTATTGCCTGAGCAGGACAAGAAGTCTTGAGTCTGGCCTCACCCACAAACATTTATGTACCTAATGTGGAGACTGGCAAACACTTTCTGTAAAGGGCCAGATGATAAATACTTCTGGTTTTGCAGGCCATATGGTCTTTGTTGTAATGACTCAACTCTGCTGTTGTAGCATGAAAACAGCCAAAGACAGTATGTTAAAGACTGGGCATGACTGTGTTTCGATAAAACTTTATTTGCAAAAATAGACATTGGGTCAGATTTGGTCCACAGGTCCCAGTTGCCTTAGGAAATCAGATGAAGAGCACAATACTACTTCAGGGGCTGCTGATAGGGAAGGCTTAGCTTGGGTTGCTGCTTGGGGCAGGTCAGCTCTGGTCGCACTTGTCACAGGAGCCCTGAGGTGTCCAGGAGTCCAGCAGAGAATCCATGTTTCTGAAGTAGGGAAGATAAATTTCAATTCATTCTTTCATCCTTTGACTCATATTTTTCTTCTAACTCAGCCCATTTATCAAGCCCTATGTGACAGGACTTCCCATTCGCTACCTCATGTAATCCTCATGCCATCCTTGTAGGGTCAGAGTCTCACTGATCAACCTTAACCCTAGACTTTTAAGCCAGATTTGCCCACCTCAACCAGGGATAGATAAACTTGGGCCTTGGGCATTCCAGACCTTCTGCCCCTTGCCTTTCCCATCTCCCAGCAAGCGTGGGCCTTTTTACTTTTTCCACTCCCTTCTCACTCTGTACCCACCTCCACCCCTATTTTTCTTGCTCCTTGCACTCTACCTTGGGAAACATTGGCTCTCTTGTGCTAACTTTGAGGGTCCCAAGGACACTTGTCCCTATCATCTGGCTTATCCCTATCCTGTCTACTTATCTCTGCCACACACTGGTGCCCCCTGGAAGTTATCTGGTAAGTCAGTCAAACAGGTGAATCTCCTCACCAAAGACCACAGAGCCAGGCAGCTGGGGTTGAACCCAGGTACTCTAAGCTCAGTGCTCTGGACACCATCGGGCTACAGGGCAAGAGCAAGGGATGGCCCCAAGATCAGGCTACTGATCTCAAGGGACTGATGTTTCTTCCCTGCCCAGAGTCTGGGAGCCACTGGAGACAGAGCTCAGAGGAAATGACTTTGTACAACAGATGAGCCTCAAAGTTGATTTCTCAGGAGGAATCCCACAAGGCCCTTGAAACGTGGACATCAAGGAGAAAAATCAATCATCTTTTAAGTCTTCACCTTGATGATTGAACTGCTGCTGCCAGACTCTTTTTTCTTTCTCTCAAGTCCCTACATGTGGCCTTTCTCTTTCTCTCGTGTCCACATTTTCCCTCTCTCATCTTTAAAGTGTGGGGTTTCTTGGTTCTGATCTGAAACCAAAATACGTTGCTTTAAATACATTACCAGGTGTCAGTCACCTACTTCCAAAGTTTGTATTTCCTCTAAAGAAAAAAGGCCCTGGTCAGTCTACTGGGAGAGAGGAACAGCATTTTGCTGAGTACCTGCTATGTGCCAGGCCCTCTTACTGGGATGACCAGAGTTAATTGCCACCCTCCCCCAAGTCTGTCCATGTGGATTTAATGGCCTCACATCTCAGGTGAGGATACCGCATTCAGAGTGCAGAAGTAACTTTCCTGATGTCAAACATGGTTTGCAGATGGTGATGTAGAACCCCACTAGAAACTCTGCTATTCTCCCTCCTTTCTACAAAGCCTGGGAATGAGCACCCCAAGTGGAATAGGCACCCCAACTGGGCATCATGAGACTCTCTCTTGACCTTGACCACAAAGAGATTGAATTATCTAGGAAACCATCTCCTGAATAATTTAGGGGCCGCAGAGTGCCATTTCTTCATTCAAGATGTACTGAGCGCTGCCTTTACTCTAAGTGCTGTGCTTGGCACCAAGGGCAGAGATGTGAACAAGATAGAAACAATCCCTTCTTTCTGGAAGTTACAGTCTGGTACAGAAACAGAAACTACTTATAGTACTTAAACTACTTATAACTACTAAGAACGTATAACACAGGGGGATGAGAGCTGTGACAGAGTAAGTGCCGGGTGCTTGAGGGCATATACTCCCAATCTTGTCCAAAGTGTGGTTGGATAAAGCTTCTTAAGGTAGAGACTCAATGATCTGAGATTACCAGCCTGCTCTAGGATAGGTAAGAGCTAGCCTGGCAACGTAGGGCAATGAGGTGGGGTGGAAGTGCCCAACAGGGTGGGTACTAACAGCAAAACTTCAGTATCTCCTCCCATGAACCAAACAGAATGGGGACTGTTCTAAATACTTTATGGGTCTTAATTCATTTGATCTGCACAGGAGCAAGTACAGAGGAAGAAAGGGAGGGAATGAAGGGCTTCATAGAGCTGGGGCAAAGGCTTATTGAAGATGGAAAATGCTGAGGAAGGCAGGGCCAAAGGCTTTGCAAATAGGGTTGCCAGCTAAAATTCAAGATACTCAGTTTGAATTTCAGATAAACAAGTTTGTTTTTATTATATGTCCCAAATGTTGCGCAGGACATAATTATATCAAAATTACTTACCGTTTACCTGAAATTCAAGTTTAACTGGGTGTCCTATTTGATTTGCTAAGTATAGCAACCCTCCCATGTTGGCCACTTGGAAGGGTTAAGATTTTAGCCTCAGAGTAATGGGGACTCTTGGAAGGTTTTAAGAAGGGGAGTGACATGGCCAGTTCTGTGCTATAGAAAATTGCTTTGGCTGCATTTTGGAGATAAGCCCAGAGGCAGGGAGGCAGCTACAAGGGCATACCTCCAAGTCCATGGCAGGTCATACAGGTGGCACATATCAACTAGTTGGGTGGCTACCTTTCCCAGTCCCCAACCCAATCAGCCCAGGTGCTCATAAAATAGGCACTGAGCACCTGCAGTATGCCAAGTAATGTCTGGGGAATAAAAAAGCCCATGACAGATCACCTGCCCTCCCCAAGCTCCCAGACTGGTTCTTTGACCTGCACAGATCAGTGGTGCAATAGTGTGTCAGTTACCTTGGGAGCCCAGAGCTTGGGCAGTAGGTGGCAAATAAGACCAAGGAAGGCCTGATGAGGTAAGATTTGAGTTGGGTTTGAAGGATGCATTGGGAATTTGGGTCTCTCTGTGATAGCAGTTAAACTAGATCCTAACTACTGCCCTTTTGGACGGGGCCCACTGCTACATCCCTTGCTCTGTGTAGTTAGCTGTATCCTTTAACTTATATTGAAGAAACTCATTTTCTTTTCCTATGGCTGCTGGCATCTTTCTATCAATCCTATCATTGTCACCGTGGGATGGTTACATCCCAGGGAATGAGGGGAGGGCATGCAAGCCACGGAAGGCATGTGCATTGGCATGGGCTGGCAAGATGCCTTTGGGAACTACTGGTCCTCTGTAGAGTTAGAGGGGTGGAATTGGTGTGGACTGGCAGACCCAGGAGGGAGGAGCCAGATCATGAAGGGCCTTGTCCTTTCAGCTAAGAAATGGGAACTTTTACTAAATATTTATAGAGAGCCGCTGATGGGTTGTAAGCATGAGGCTGACATGATCAGTTAAGATGTTCAAAGACCAGCTGAGATGACAGCTCTAGCTATGTGTTGGAGAGTGGGTTGAAAAGAATCTACTGCTTATGAAAACACATGGGAATGGTGGGTCTTGGAGGGAACTAGCAACAAATCAGATGAAGGAGGCCCTCCTCCAGGCAAGAGTTGTGATCCACACCTTTTGTCTTTTGGTATAGAGAGAAATCAAAAGTTAGAGGACCCCAGAGAACCCAAGTCCACTCTGTCCATATTCACAGGTCTGAATTCACATCTAGTGGATTCAAGGGTCTTTATCCACCAAAGAACTTGAAAGATGTTGTAAGGCACAAGAGGGGCTTCTTATTGTATCATATTGGCTAGGCTTTTACTAAAATAATGCTACTTTAAGAAATCACCCCAAAATCTAGGAACTTAAAACAGTACTTATTGATTTTCAAGCCTGCAGGTCTATTGGTCAGCTGGGGTGCCTCTGCTTTATACTCTAGGCTATTTACAGAAGACCTGTTCCATTTGTATCTTTCTGGAGCCCAGAATATTCTTCTCATAGCATAAGTGGGATGTTCCAGAGGGACAAGCAGAAGCATGGGATGCCTCCTGAAGCACATTGTCTTAAGACTTGGACCTCTCATACTGTCACTTCTATGGACATTCTGTTGGTCAAAGCCAGTCACCTGGTGAAGCTTATCATCAGTGGGTGAGACTCTATCCCTCTCACAAAGGTGGGGGCGACAGGGAGAAATTACCTGTGGAACAAATATCTAACTATCACAGTTACTATCAAGAAGCACTCACTGACCCAAGGGCAAACTCCCCCAGTTATAACAGGGAAAAGTACCCCCCACACACAGCCGTACTTCTTGCTGGGCTAGTATGAGATGCCAGGTGGGGAAGTCCAATGTGCCTACAAGAAGCCACCACCTCTCATCTTTCAAGGAGGCCACCTTGAAGGAAGGTCAGGAATGAAGAAGCACATATATTTCACAGGAGAAAGACTATAATAAGGCTCATGGCTTTATCATGAACTGTATCCACCCTGAGACTAAAGCGGAGCCAAACAACTGTTGGGGCTGGTCCACCAGAGATCTATTCTGATAGGAGGTGGAGGAGCCTATAGGGTGTGAGTCACCCTAGGAACGACTGGGTAGAGGTGTATGATGTGGTGAGTGGTCAGGGGTGTGATTATCAGAACACAGAAAGCCTAGCAGAGTGCCTCATCTATTATCCAGTGTCACTCGCCTCCATGAACTCCTGTCTGGATACAGGATAAAAAGACTTCCATGGACACTGAGAAAAATCTCAGGGAACTATCACTGTATGGTTTCCAGAAGCTTTGGAACCAGGAGTTTTTACAGCAATTTCTGTGTATAAGTTAGCAAACAGTTTGCTTAAAACACAAAGACCCAGTGAAATAACTCAGATAGCAAAAGACAGATACTGCCTGATCTCATTTATATTTGGATTCTGAGAAGGAAAGAAAGAAAGAAAGAAAGAAAGAAAGAAAGAAGAAAAGAAAAACCTGAACTCATAGATACAGAGAACAGACTGGTGGTTGCCAGAAGTGGGGGATAGGAGGGTGGATGAAATGGATTAAGGAGGTCAAAAGGTAAAAAATTCAAGTTATAAGAGAAATAAGTCCTGGAAATGCAATATACAGCATGGTGACTTGAGTTAACAGTGCTGTGTTGTATATTTGAAGGTTGGTAAGGCAGTAGATCTTAAAAGTTCTCATCAAAAGGAAAAAAATTGTCACTATGTGTGGTGGTGAATATTAACTAGACTTATGGTGGTGTTCATCTACAAATATCAAATCATTATCCTGTACACTTGAAACTAATACAATGTTATATGCCAATTATATATTGATTAAACACAATGAAGATGATCCTGCAAGTTATGGTAGATAACACCTATTTGTGTTTTCTAAGAACTTATTTAATAAATATGAAAGAAGTTACTTTGGCTTTTAAATGAATGAATGAACAAATACCAAAAATGAAAGTGGCTTACACAGGCTGGTGTGGTGGCTCCATGGTGTCATTAGGGAGCAAGATGCTATCATCCTCAGAATGTGGCTTCCATTCTCAAAGTCATGTTGGGGTCTTTAATGGCTGCTAGAGCTCTAGCCATCACATCTGCTGCATTTGGGGCAAAATAAGAAGGAAAGGAAAGGGAAATGGCAGGGTTACCTTCATACTCTCAGCATTTTGAGAAGTCTCTGAAGTCTCTCACAGAATTTCTGCTTAAATCTTACTGGTAAGAACTTACTTTCACAGTTACATGTAGCCACAAGGAAGCCACAATCTTCTTGATGGATGGCAATATGTCTAGGTAAAAGTTTGAGTTCTTTTACTAAGAAAAAAGATATATATATATATATATATATATATATATATATATATAGGTATTGGGGAACCACAGTCATTCTCTTCCACAAGAAGAAAACACCAGGGTAGACAACCTTGATACTGGGTGACATCAATCTTGATCTAGAATTGGAGGCTAGTCTGGATAGCAGTTGCAATATTGATATCTTAAACATCACTATAGGAGAGGATGTGTTTGCTGTTGGTGGCAGGAGTCATTTCCAGTGACCTATAGCAGACAGGAGGAAGATGATGGCCAAAAAAAAAAAAAAACAACAACAAAAAACAAAAAAACAAAATCTAGAGTATACATGGACCCTGGCAAAAAGCTTCCAGGGAGTCCCACAGAGTCTATAAAGACAAAACTAGGTAAATACTGTGTGTGCCTGAAATTGTGATCTCTTCCCTATCCCAGGTGGGACAACCCCAGAGACAGGATTATGCATCTTTGTCTCATCTCATTGATTCTTTTCTTGGTCACGTAGCATCCCATGCCCTTGGCCTCCTTCCCCTCCCCATGGCTGTGCCCAGCTCCTTGGCTGCCTGTGTTACTGAGCTATGAAAATTGTGTTCTGATCCACAGGGACTTCTTAAAGCTAAGAGCTGCTTGTAGGACCTGAAATTGTCCTCACAGTGATTTCATTCAAAGTAATAACAGCATCTGATGCTATAGAAATCTCATCCTCATGATCATAAGCATTTATAATAGCCCATCATCGAGCAAGTGCTTACATTGGAGAGGAATTTCCATGGAGAAAGTCAATCTTTTCAAAAATGTTAATTTTTTTTGTGTGAGGAAATCAAATGAGATGCCAAATTGTCTCTGTCATTATGTTGCCCTTCCCTCCTGAGCACTTACTGCTCTGATCAGTATGACATTTTCACATGTAGCTATGCAGATGGGGACATTTACCTCCTGATGGAGACCCCTCATTTGCCCATCCATCGCCTGCTCTGGTTTTACAGTAGGCAGAGCATAAAATTAGAAACCCCCAGGCCTTAAAGTTTTGGCCATCCCTTGGGAGGGAAATGAGGGAGACCCTCCCCATAACAATGAATAAAATAAGCCTCTCAGAAACAATATTGGAATATGTGGATGAGGAAATCCACTCAAGTCCTGACCTGTCTGTCTCCCTTCATAAAAGGCCAACCCTGGGTTATATCCCTTGACTCTTTAGCTGTGACTCTCGTTCCTCTTTATGACCCATTCCAGTTCATACACTGCTCTGCTGCCTCAGACCTTGAGAAATACCAATTTGGGGACCCCTGTGAGCTTCCTGCCCAGGTACACCTAAATTCTCCTGCCCTTTCACCTCACAAGTGAGCCCAGGCAGTGACGAAGGGATAGTGGAAATAAGGCTATTTTCCCCTCGGGTACTCTACTCATCATTTCTAGAAAATGCAATCTTCTCAAAGCCCTAAGACAAATGTGAGGTCTGACAAAGACTACAATTGGCCTTAAAAAAACAAAAAGAAAACAGCAAAACAAAAATGAATAAGTGTTTATTTAAATGTCTGTGAAGAGTAACATTAGGTCACATTCATTGATTATTAAATTTAATATCCACAAAAGTGTCATCGCACTTAACAAACTATTTGCAGGTTACAGTGTCTCACTTTGTGAGAATTCCTGAGTCTGCATGATGATTGCTGAGAAATTGTACTCAACCATAAATTAAATGAAGTTACTCAGAGCCAAATTATTTCAAAAGCAAAAATCATAAAAATCCTTTCAGTTTTTACAACAAAAATTTATATTTGATGTGGAATGTGGGTGTACTTCGGTGAGTACTCAGGGTCTATAAAAGTCACAAAATGCCCATGAATGTGTGGTCTTGGGGGAATGTAATTAAATATTAAAGAATCTGTTTTATTGTACACCAATCTGCCTTAATGCCATTGTGGCAAAAGTTCTAGAAATTGTAGTACGGTGGACTACTGTGCAACCATTCCAAAGAATGAAGTGTATTTATATGTACCAACAGGAGAGAGTCTCTAAGATTTAACATGAATAAAGCAATATTGCAGAACAATATTTGCATAACAGTATTGCAGAACACCATGATTCATTTTGCGTCAAAATACTTTATGTGTGTGTGTTTGTGTGCACGTATGTCCATACACAAAGAAATATGTAAATGTATGTTTGTATACGTGTAGAAAAATTCCAAAAGAATCCTCAGAAATAACAGTCATTTATCTCTCAAGATCAGACATGAGGGTTGGGAGCAGGGAGACTTCTATTTTCTGTTATAAATGTCTCTGAATTGCAGGGAAAACATTCAGCAGGTGCATACATTAATTTATAATTTTGAAAAACAGCAACAACACTGCAGAAAAAAAGTGGTCTGCAGGCAGACTGGAAAGGGAGAAGCTCACAAACCAGGAATTGGCACTGTGGATCCAGCACTGCTGGTGGGAGAGCACCAGTGAGCATAGGGACCTCAACACCTGTCACTACAGATGTGGGCAGGCAGAGCATCCAGGGATGGTTCAACAGACTCCCTGTGGTCTGGAAGAAACAGCCCTCCAGATGTGTTTCCTTCCTTCCCCATTCTTCAGACAACTTTCCGTTCCAATGTAATATCACAATTCAACCAATATTTATTGAGCACCGATGGCGTTAGTTTTCAGTGGCTGCTATAACAAACTACCACAAATTTAGCAGCTTAAAACAACACAAGTATATTACCTTACAGACATTCAGAAAAGATCAGAAATCCCAACCGGCTTCCACTGGGCTAAAATCAAGGTATCATTAGGGCTGTGTTTCTTTCCAGAAGCTCCAGGGGAGAATCTGTTTTCTTGCCTTTTCCAGCTCCTACAAGCTGCCCTCATTTCTTGGTTTGGGGCTCTCTCCAACTCCAAAGCCAGCAGAGTTGCATCTTCAAATCTCTCTCCAACTCTGATCTTCTGCCTCCTTCTTCCACCTAAAAGAACCCTCATGATTATGTTGTGTCCACGTGCAAAGTCCAGTAATCTTCCCTTCTCAAGGTCTGATCAACTTTAACCCCTTTGCCATGCATCCTACCATATTCATGGATCTCTGGGTTGGGACGTGTATATTTTGGGGGAGCCATTATTCTGCCTACTACAGCAACAGAGTGTCCAATGCAGTTTGGAGAGCTGAGAAGATAGCTGTGGATAGACACAACCCTTGTCCTCAGGAGCTCTCCATCTAGAAAGGAGGCAGATGACTGCCCATGCAGTACTTGCTAGTGGGAAGGGGTGGCCAAACCAGTTTTGAGAACTTTAGCTCATCATCCAGGTCAAGGTTATGCAGGGTCCAGTTTAAAATGTTGCAGGGGGAGAGCCAGAGTGATTTATTAGAGAGTCCATGTGACATGCATCCACCACCACCACCCTATGGGAACAGGAGGGACATCTTCCTCACCTTAAGCCAAGTAGGGAAGAGGACTTTGAGGGGACCTCTTGGAAATCTTGAAATGTGCTCCTTGGAAATAAGGGGAGATGATGACCTGGTGTCTGACACTCATCTGAGAAATCTACAGCAAGAGGTCAAATCTTGGCTGGTGGGGTGAAGGAGAGAGAGGGCAGATTGCACTGGAGACTAGCTATACTTCCATCAGTGAGGAGGAGGCCACATTCCCCGTGGGTCACAAGGACAGGGAGAGCACTGGCCTGAAGCAATCTTCAAAAGGAATTTACCCAGGGTGCCTGGTGGCTCAGTCGGTTAAGCATCCAACTCTTGGTTTTGGCTCAGGTCATGATCTCGGTTTTGTGAGTTTGAGCTCCGCGATGGGCTCTGTGCTGACAGCATGGAGCCTGCTGGGGATTCTCTCTCTCCCTCTGTTTCTGCTCCTCCCCCACTTGCACTGTCTCTGTCTCTCTCAAAATAAATAAAAGCTAAAAAACAACAACAACAAAAAAGGAATTTACCCAAGAAGCATCCTTGAGCCGGCACAGACATCAGCCAATCCCAGAGAGAATCCATACTGATTGCAGCAGGACTAGTAAGGCCTTGCCCTAACTTCCTCTCCCATTCCCTGCTTTATCCCTGGAGGAATCAGAGACAGCTTGCTGGGCATGGATGAGGCAAAGGAGATGTGCAAGCAGGGTAAGAGAGGACACAGCCCCACACCCTCCTGCACTTGCCCCTACTGTACTGAAGGAGGCCCAAGCTGGGGGAAGGAAGGAAGGAAGGAAGGAAGGAAGGAAGGAAGGAAGGAAGAAAGGAAGGAAGGCTGCTTAACTAAAGCTTTGGGTTTTAACTATTATACTGAGCTGGGCACTTCAGTTACTACAAACAAGATAATTTGGGTGCCTGAAAGTGCCCAGAGGCCTTGATGGTAAAGGAGTGATTGGCCCAGATTATGAGATCACCCAAGAGGTAGGAAGGCAGAGATTAAAAGCACAGGTGTGAGAGAAAGGAAGTTGTTTTCTGCTTTCACCCTGGCATCCTGCTCATTCGGGGCATCATCTTACATGCTTCACCTTCCCAGTGAGACAGAAGCCCACACAGAACTCCCCACCTGGAAGCAGACCCTGGCATCCAGGCTGCTTCTCACCAGGGCCTCTGCTGGGCTCAGACCCACACCAGGGATTCCCTCTTCGGTATGGGTACTGCTGCTTCAGTCCTCACTCTCCGTGTGGCCTTAGCTGCGTCCCACATCGATCCTGCCCTTGGACTCCCAGATCTCCTTTAGGAGTCAGCTCTGTGTATGAAGCAGGCAGGTCCTGACCCCAGCTAGGTTCTCCCACACCTCCAGGCTGCCCTTCGGACTCACCTGAGTTTGTCCTGTTTGAACAAAGCCACCTGCACTTTCTCCTTCAGGCCCCCGTGACCAATGGGGGCATTTGTGGGTGATTCTGTCATCTTTGGAGCACACACTGAGCCCACCAGACGGCCAGAGCAGGGGTTGAACCTGGGGCTCCGACTCTGTGGGAGCTTCTGTTCCATGGGTCCAGGGTACCGGCACGTGTAAGCCTCCCCTTGACTGCGCCTCTGGCCTGCTCCGGAGAATCACCGTGGAAGAGGAGGGTTGACATGCTTGCTGCTCTGCCATTCCCTCTCCGGTTCTGGTTTCTGACCACTTGTCCACCTGTAGCTTCACTTGAATCCACCCTGGGCAGCCCTTCAAAGATGATGGCAACAACAATAGCAATAATAGTAACAGCCACTACTTCCATAGTGCTTAACACATCAGATACTGTTCTAAGAACTTCATGTATAGTAACTTTCAAAATTGCCACTCCAATCCTATGAAGCCAGTACTATTATTACTGCCTTTTCTTTTAAATAATGAAGAAAAGGAGGCACAGAGAGGTTAAGTCACATGCCCAGACTCACACAGCTAGTAAGTGGCCATCAGATCCCAACCTTAGCAGTCTAGCTTCAGAGTCCTATGGCTTCATCATTCTGCTCGTCTGTTTCTGAAACAATGAGGACACCCATGCCTCCTTGACTTTGCTTATCCTTTCCCTGCCTGTGCCTCTGATGCTCTTCCCTTTCCTGTTTCCTTGAAGTTCTATTCAACCTTCAAGGTACAGCTCAACTGTTTCCTTCTGTCTCAAATCTCCCTGATCCCCTGCCCCCAGCAGGAGGACCCCTGCCCATCTGTCCTGTCATTGTACTTGTTATCACTTCTGTCAGAGGATCGTTTCTCGGAAGTCTGTCTTCTCACACAGATTGTGGGTCCCAGAAGCAAAGACTGTGTGTCTCTGTACCTGCAGAACTTACAGCACAACTGGTAATGAGATGAATTGACTTCTCCCTGAGTCTCACACCTACAGTTGTGTCCCAGCTTTTTGATTTGGGCAAGGTGATTGCAAAGATGTGGGCTATGCAGCTCTTTGATGCAGCTGGGGCCTTGAGAAGAGCTCAAGTGTGAGTTAAGTGCCAAGGCCAGAGCAATATTTCTGGCTGAAGGGCTTCATGGACCTGGATGGGCTCCACTTCTTCTGTCCCCTCCCTGGGCGACTATGTGCTTCAATTTTCTTTGTCCTCATGACCCCAGCAGAAGCCTGGCTGGCCCCACAGGATCAGGGACTGTTAGGTGCTGACATCTCTGTGTCTGGCCTCCTCACCTCTCCCAGCACTGGCCCCAGGACTCAGAATCCTGGGGAATCAGGCCACCATCTGGAAGGCCAACTCTTGGCTAAGATTCTGACTGGAGAAAAGGCGAGTCCAGGCCAACTACGGGGGTGGTATGGACGGAGGCCAGAGCCAGCACATAAGTTAGAGGTAGGGAATTCTAGCATGTTCTTTTCTAAGAGCCCCTCAGACACTCTTGGGCATCCTCTTGGGCTCCCCACTTGTGTGCTAGAGACAGAATCACTCCCCAACCCTCTTCATGTTTTTCACGAGCCTCTGAACTGCAAGCCTCTCTCATGCAGGGCAGTTTCCAACTGCTGACACCTCACCCCATTGCCTAACTGGGAAAGTCACTGTGCTCCTAACGTCTCCCAATGGCCGCCAGTGGCTCTTGGGACACATTTCAAAATCCTCTGTAAAGCCCTGCACGAGCTGGCCCCTGTTTACTTCTCCAACCATTCTCTCCAGTCATCTGCTCCACCTCACCGCACTCCAGACACACTGACCTCTATTCATACACTTCCTCCACCTCCACGTGGCCAACCCCCCTCACCCTTTCCTGGCCAACCTCATCTGTCAGAGAGGTCTGCTTTTTAATGACCTTTTTAAAAGAACCTGCTCCATTGACTGGTCTCCTGCTTCACTGATTGACTTCATTCATTCATTCATTTATTCATTCATTCACTTTTAGATATTCTACACATGGGTTGGAGCCCTGTGCCTGGCATTATAATTGGCCCATCAGCTGGGGAGAGAGAAGAAAATACTTGGGTCAGGAACTTTATGGACCCTGCTAGGGCCAAAGTACAGATGAACTTCTCCCAATGACCAATCCAGGGTTGAAGACCCTAGGAGCAGTGCAGCCCAGTGGTCAAGGGCATGGCCTCTGGAGCCAGAATGCCTGTATCTCAGTGCCTATTTGGTCATTACTGGTGTGAACTTGGGCAAAAGAATCATACTATCTATTTCTTAGGATTGTTAAATCGGGTAAAGCCACACAAACCAGTGCCTGGCACATGGTACTCGTTATATAATGGTTTGCTATAACACTATGGGAGAAATTTTATATTGCACAATTATTGTTTTTATTTAAAGGCCATAAAATGTATATGAGGAAAATTTTTTCTCAACTACCCTAACCTACAAGCTCTTTTCCTTAGAGGCAACCTCCATTACTACCTTCTTACGTATCCTTCCAGAGATATCGTATGCACCTCCAAACATGTGCATATACATCTGTATCTATCCATCCGTATATCCACCCATCTATCTATCATCTAACTATTTGTACCAAATTACAGCATTCTACATACTCTTCTGATGTCTGGACTTTGCTTTTATTAAGTTAAAGATACATCTCAAAAAAAAGGCTCCAGGGCTCCTGGGTGGCTCTGCTGATTAAGTGTCTGATTCTTGATTTTGGCCCGGGTCATGATCTGATTGTCCGTGAGATCAAGCCCTGCATGGAGCTCCATGCTGGGTGTGGAGTGTGATTAAGATTTTCTCTCTCTCTCTCCCTCTCTCTCCCACTTGTGCTCTCTGTCTCTCTAAACAAACAAACAAACAAACAAACAAACAAACAAATGAATGCTCCAATAAGCATTCAGAGGTGTCTGTCATTCTTTCCAAGGGCTGGAAACATGTAAGGATGATGCAAGGAACAGTGAACCACCACCTGGTGATCCACAGGGTCCCTCTTAGCCTGGTCCTTTCATTTCAAGGTGCTCTTTTCTCTGGAGATTTCATGCGACTGACATAGTGGTTCTCACCCTTCACTGTGTGGAGGAACCACCTGAGAGGTTCTTGATTATTCAGAGCCCAGGGACCCACTCCCTAGGGATTCTGATGCAGTATGTCCAGCATGGGCCAAGGAACATACAGGTGACTCTGGTGCAGACAGTCTGCGGAAGCCACACTGGAAAACAGTGCCACGTGGAGAGGCATGTGCAGGGAGAGGGAGCATGTTTGAGGTTTCCAGGATCCATGCATTATTCATTGCATGGCCCTGAGGCCCAACACACAAACCCAGCCTTTGCAAACTCCCAGTCCAGTTGGGGTGGCAAGACTCACTTATGGAAGGTAGGGGCAAGGAGAGGAGAGCAGTGCAGGAGGCCTGAGCTGTGCCTTCTGGAGAAAGGTTACTGTGGGCTCATATACAGGAGAACTTCCTGGAAGAAGGAGGATTTTAATGATCTTGAAGGTTGGAGAAGGTATAGGTAGTTGAAGAAATATTGACTGGGATGCCTGGGTGGCTCAGTCAATTAAGTGTCTGACTCTTTTTTTTTTTAATGTTTATTTATTTTTGAGAGAGGGAGAGAGATAGACTGTGAATGGAGGAGGGGCAGAGACAGTGGGAGACACAGAATCTGAAGCAGGCTCCAGGTCCTGAGCTGTCAGCACAGAGCCTGATGTGGGGCTTGAACCCATGAACCGCGAGATTATGACCTGAGCCAAAGTTGTAGGGTCAACCGACTGAGCCACCCAGGTGCCCCAAGCATCCAACTCTTGGTTTCGGCTCAGGTCATGATCTCTCAGTTTGCGAGGTCAAGCCCCTTGTTGGGCTCTGTGCTGATGGTACAGAGAGTGCTTAGGATTCTCTCTCCCTCTCTCTGCCCTTCCCCTGCTCTCTCTCTTTCTCTCTCTCTCTTTCTCTCTGTCTCTCAAAATTAATAAATAAACTAAAAAAAATCCCAGTGGATTGTAATGTTAAATATATATATTGATTGACTTGAAATACAAAGATATGCTGGAAAGATCACACTATAGGGGAGAGCTGGGGCCTGGCAAGCTGGCATCTTTGTACAAATTAGAAAAAGCTACCTTCTCTGGCAAATGCAACCTGTGGTGCAGGACTGGGCCAAAGAAAGGCACCCCTTCCTTTGGGGGAATCCAGCTTCATGCCGGATGGACTGGATTACTGAGAGTACAGTTTAGGTTTCAGCTTCCACTCATCTTCTTGGCCTTTGTGCACTGCACAAACTGCTCAACCACACCATCGATCCTGCCAGAGACAGATCCTTAAAGAAACAAATGCTGAGATGTCACCAAAACAGGAAACATAGGAGGAAGAGCAGGCTTGGGAAGGGGGAAAGTAATGAATTCAGTTCTAGATGTACAAAGCACAAGGCATTGGGGGGATGCAGGTGACTTCACTCAGTGACCAGCTGCATCAGGGAAGCCGGGACACTGCTTGGGAAGACCTCAGACCCCTTAGCTGTAGACTGACCAGCAGGATGTACCCCTAGCTTACCCATTGACTATGTAGCTTAGTGGAAGGGCAGGACATGTGTGTGTGTTGTGTGTGCGTAGCCACCCACATGTATCTGATGGTTTGTGTGGCACAGTCTGGGTGCTCTGGGAAAAAGACAGCAACATGGCCAAGTCCTCCAGGGTTTCCCAGAGGAGATGGGCCTGGTGGACAGGCATAGGCTGGGGGAAATAGGAAGTCTTGTGCTGTCTAGGATGGCTGGCTTCTCCAGCTCAATCATCTCGGCTTGGCTGTCAGCTGGCCTGACCTTCCATGGCCATCTAGAATGTGATCTCCAATCACTTTCATCTCATCACCTTGTTTTATTTTCTTCTGAGCACTTAGCCTTTTCTGAAATTATTGCATTATTTGAGTGTTGACCTGTTTGTCTATGTGTGTACATGTTTATTGCGTATCTAATTCTATCAGGCTGTAAACTTCCATTAAGGCAGGAATTTTATCTGTTTTTGTTCATCCCTATGTCTCCAGTGTCTGGCACATTTCAAGGGTTAAATAGATGTTTTTTGAACAAATGAATGGCTGGATGAATGAATGAATGAATGAATAGGTGAATTTAAAGACCAAATAGAACTACACATTGCCAGCAGGAGACTTTTTGGTATTCTTCTGCCTTATTTGAGAAGGAGGCAGCCTTTTATTTCCCTGACCTGATGACCATCCCCTATAAGATTTCTGAAGCTCTGCCCTTCTGGAAGGATCCCTCCAGGCTGTGGGCTTTGGCCTTGGGCATACTGTGACCCATCCATTGGTAGTCATCATGGTGGCTGCATTTCTGAAGCCAGCCAAACTTGACCTAACACCCCCTTCTATGTTTAAGCCCCTCTCTCCGCAGCCCACTTACCTTGCCACAATGACGGGACCAGGAAATCTTTGGATTTTCTTCCCTATTAGTGAAAACCATGGCTTGTAGAAATTCAGGAGATTATCAGTGGAATTTGTAGCTCCATCCAGACCAGCATACAGAGTTGGAAGCATTCAGACATATCACTATGCAACATCAAGACATATATATTTTAGCTGGAAAATGCACAGGGCTTCAGCCTCAGAACAAAACCCTTAGCCAGAGGGAGGACTTAGTGATCTAAGGAGTGTCTTTTAAGTCAGAGTCTCTCTGGACCAAAGGGTAGAATTATTCCAAGGTAAATAAATCAGCCCTATTCTTCTTCTGGGCTCAGGTAGCTCTGAGAACTTTAGTGACCTGGCAACCCTGGATAAACCATTAGGGCTCAGCTATAAATCTGAAAACAATCCTGTTTCTCTATTAAAAAGACCTTTTAAATGACATCAATTATCTGCCCCCCTTAAATAAAATTCTATTTTATTTGAAAATTGCATGTGCACTGAAGAAAATTTGAAGGCAAAGAATAATAAAAAGAAGAAAATTAGTATTATCATCTTTCTATAACCTTGATAGAGAAAACCACTTGTTCACAGCTTTCTCTCCACCCATCCCACTTCCCTGTCTCACTGTCTCCCTCTTCCCCTCCCCTTTCCTCCTGTCCCCTCCCCATCATCCCCCTTCTTTACTTCTTTTCACCCTCCATCTTCATTCCTAGGGAGATACATATGTTCTATATATGTTTTTCCCCCACAGTCATGGGCACATGTTTGGTACCCTACTCTCTCTCTCTCTCTGTCTCTCTCTCTCTCTCTCACACACACACACTCACTCACACACATACACACACACACTTACAAATGTACTGTGAGCATTTAGTGATGCCCCTTTATATTCTCTGAGAAATATGGTTTTGCATGGCTATACTACATTCATATTAATTTTGTTCCATGGCACGTGTACCCATCCTCTTCTGGGCATTGAAGTCATTCTAATCCTCCACCCCCTCATCTGTAAAACAGAGGTAAGGATGGGAAGGACCTCACATGGCTGTTTGAGGATAAAATGAGATAATGTGTGTGGAGGGCTTGGCAGAGCGCCTGGCCATTTTATGTACTCAATAAATAGGTGTTACATTTGTTATATCAATCCTGACCTGCCTCTAAATGGCTGTAAAGATCATCCTTTCAGGTAAATCTTAGTGCAAATCCTTGGACGTTTACCTAGGAGAGATTCCTAGGAATGGGATACCCAAGATCTTGAAGTTTATAAGGATTTTGATGTATATTGCTAAAACCTCCACCCATGGGTGTAAGGGAGTCTGTTTCTTGGAGCTTCTCCAGCATTCAAGCATTCAGTAATTGTATATATTTTAATCTTTTCCAATTTAATAGACATGTTGCTTGAATTTGAATATCTTTATTTACTATTGAGGTTGATATTGGTTGATTTTCATATTGATTGGCCACTTATGTTTCTTTATTTGTAATTCACCAGGTTGTGTATTTTGCCCAGTTTTTCCTGTTTGGTGCTTATATTTTTTCTAATTAATATTAATTTCTATATAGTCAAGGTATTAATGTGTGTGTGTGTGTGTGTGTGTAAACATTAGTTTTTAGTCTTGTTTATTCTCCTTTAGATTCATTTATGGGCTTTTTCAAAAAGAGGAGTTATTATTATTATTATTATTATTATATTTATATAGTATAATGAGGTTCTCCTACATTTTCTTCTATTGTGTTTTTTATCTTCCTGTTCTTGGGGTCTAGAAATCCCTTCTTTGCCCAGAGATCAAGCAAGCATTTATCTTTGTTTTACGTTTATTTTATTTTAGTTGTTTTATGATTCTACCTTTACATTTATCTTTTAACCCATCTGGTCTTCAATTAGGCATGTGCTATGTGGTAGTGATGCAATTTTTTATTAATTAGCAAATAATTAGCAATTTATTTCACTATGATGTATTGAATAACTTATTCTCTTTAAAAATTTTTTTAATGTTTATTTACTTTAGAGAGAGACAGAGTGCAGAATGCGAGCGGGGGAGGGGCAGAGAGAGGGAGACAGAATCTGAAGCAGGCTCCAGGCTCTGAACTGTCAGCACAAAGCCTGACAGGGGGCTTGAACTCACAAACTGTGAGATCATGGCCTGAGCTGAAGTTTGATGCTTAACTGACTGAGCCACCCGGGCACTGCTGAATAACTTATTCTTAACCCAACTGCATACAATGCTGCCTTACTTATGTGGATCTGTTCTGGGGTTTCTAGTACATTGCAGTGATATCTTCATTTTCATATCCATACACATTCTCTTAATTAATGTACCTTTAAAATATGTTTTAATATAAAAAATATAAGTGTTTCCTTTATTCCACTGCTTCATTTTTTTTAATTTTTACTTTGATTTTTCCCATGTTTATTCTTCTAAAATAACTTTAAACAATTTTGCCAAGTTCCAAAAAATTCTATTTGCATGTTTATTAGAATGATATTTTATGTATGAATTAATTAGAAATAAATTGAATCTTTAAGATGTTGAGATTGCTTATCCAGGGACATGGTACATTTTGTCATTAATTCACTTTCTTTTACATCTTAGAGCACTGTTTTAACTTTCCTGTGGTGTAAACTTGATGGATTTCAATTCATTATTTCATTGAGAGTCTTTTAATTTTAACAAAGGAGCTGAGCTCATTCATAGCTGTTTTCACAATGAAAAAATAGGTGGTTTTATTTCTGTTATTTTAAGCTTTTGTTTTCAATGGTTGTGTATTATTCTTTGTTCTCTTTTGTTGTTGCTCTCTGGAAATGCATTTTTTTTTCTGTTTTTGTCTGACGAATTTGAAATTTCCACCCTGTTTTTGTCCTGAAAACTTGTTTTCCAATGTAAAAATGACCAGCTCCTCCCTACTTCAAGTCAAAAAAGTAACACTTTATCAATACTTCCTCGTGAAAAGAGGAAAAATCTAATAAAGTTCAGCTTCTTTTCTATCACCCCCATTCCTCAGTTTAAAAAAAGAACCTGGCTGATTGGTTATTATCAAAAAGTCAAGAAACAACAAGTATTTGTGAGGTTGTGAAGAAAAGGGAACGCTTGTGCCCTGTTGATGGGAATGCAAACTGGTGCAGCCACTCTGGAAAACAGTATGGAGGTTCCTCAAAAAATTAGAAATAGAACTCCCATATGATCCAGCAATTCCACTTCTGGGTATTTATCCAAAGAAAATGAAAACACTAACTCAAAAAAGACATATGCATCCCTATGTTCATTGAAACATTATTTGCAACAGCTAAGACATAGAAGCAGTCTAAGGGTCCACTGATGGATAAATGGATAAAGAAGATGTGACACATATGTCAATGGAGTATTATTAAGCCATAAAAAAGAAGGAAATCTTGCCATTTGCAACAACATGGGTGGTCCTTGAGGGCATTGTGCTAAGTGAAGTAAGTACCAATACCAAATGTACTCACTTATATGTGGAATCTAAAACCAAACCAAACTCATAGATACAAAGAACAGACTGGTGGTTGCCAGAGTCAGGGGTGTGGAGGGTGTGTGAAATGGGTGAAGAGGGTCAAAAGGTACAAACTTCCAATTATAAAATAAATAAGTCATGGGGATGTGCTGTAGCATAGTGACTATAGTTAATAATATTATACTGTGTATTTGAAAGTTGCTAAGAGAGTAGACTTAAAAGTTCTCAGCACAAGAAAAACATTTTTGTAACTATTTGTGGTGATGGATGTTAACTAGATTTATTGTGGTGATTGCTTCACAATATATATACATATCAGATCATTATGTTGTACACCTGAAACTAATGTAATGTTATGCAGCAATTATACCTCAATAAAACCTTTTTAAAAGAAATGCAGGGTTTTTTTTTCTTTTTTTAATTGAAATAGCCTTTTATTATTACTTTTAACTCCAGTATAGTTAACATACAGTGTTATACTAGTTTCAGGTGTACAATATAGAGATTCAACAATTCTATACGTTACTCAGTATTCCTCACAAATGTACTCTTAATCCCCTTCACATGTTTCCCCATCCCCCCACCCGCCTTCCCTCTAATAAACATTAATTTCTTCTCTATATTTAAGAGTGGGGTTTCTTTGGTCTCTTTTTTCTTTGTTCATTTGTTTTATTTCTTAAATTCCACATATGAGTGAGATCATACGGTATCTGTCTTTCTCTGACTGACTTATTTCACTTAGCATTATACTCTCTAGCTTCATCCATGTTGTTGCAAATACCAAGATTTCATTCTTTCTTGTGGCTGAGTAATATTCCATTGTGTGTGTGTGTGTGTGTGTGTGTGTGTGTGTATGCCACATCTTCTTTATCCATTTACCTATCAGTGGGTACTTGGGTTGCTTCCATATCTTGGCTCTTATAAGTATGTCTCTGAAGGCAAGGGAAACAAAAGCAAAAATAAACTACTGGAATTACATCAAAATAAAAAGCTTCTGCACAGCAAAGGAAATAGTCAACAAAACAAAAAGACAACCTACTGAATGGGAGAAGATATTTGCAAATGACATATGCTAAGGGGTTAATATCCAAAATATGTAAAGAACTCAACACCAAATAAAACAAACCAAAAAAGCAAAACAAAAGACAAAATAATCCAATTTAAAAATGGGCAGAGGACATGAACAGACATGTCTCCAAAGAAGATACACAGATGGCCAACAGATGCATGAAAAGATGTTCAACATCATCAATCAAGGCTCAATCATCAGAAAAATGCAAAAGAAATGCAGGATTGCAAGCCTGAGTTAGTAGTAACTTATTTTCAGGTTTATTTCTTATATTTGCATATTGTGAAATGCTATTAAGGATAATCAGTTAGCTTTAACTCCATCTCATAGTTTATTTTCCTGTTCTTCAAATTATGTCTTCCACAGTCTTAAATTCTATATTTAATTCATTTCTTAAGCATTAGGCCATATCTTCAAGTGATTTTTTTATCCCAGTCCCATAAGAGGTGTACTTCTGAGTCTTTTCATGTATGAGAAAACCTTTCTGCTGCCCTCACAGGAATGATAATCTGGAATGACAATCAGAATTTTCCATTGTACATTTCTTCTGGTGTTGCCTCTCGTCCGCTGTTTAGTTTTGTGGAGAGATCTAAAGCAAGCCTGATTTTCTTCCTTTGTAATAAACTTCTTTTATATTTCTTTTACCTTCGGCAAATCTTTTTTCTTTGCTCTGCGATTCAAGACTTCTACGAGGATGTTTCTAGTCAGTCCGTTTTCCTTTCCTGTGGCTGTCAGTTCTTTCAATTTGCAGAAATAGCATAAAATGGTCTCTTATTTTATAAAAAATAATTAATCCATCTTCATTTGCTCTGTTTTCACCTACTCAACCTGCTCTCTCTGTCTTGTATCTACTGCCCCTGTGACTTATAGCTCTTTTTTTAAAAACACCTTAGTATTTTCATTTCTTATTACTTTTCCTTCAAATCAGAGAAGAGTCCTAAACTTGATTTCTACTCTGCAGTTGGTTTTCTACAGAATCTAACCCGCTGTTCTTTGTCCTCAGAGTGATCTATCCATCAGGCAGTCACATTCTGTTTTTGCATACTTTCTCAAGAGGAATAATGTGTGTTGGGTGCTTCTCGATGGCCTGGCATCGTGCTAAGAATGGATCCTACGCTAGTGTCTGGTTTAAGATGTGCAATGCTCTAGGAAGAAGCTTTATTTTAAATCCCCAATTCATGGGAAATTGATGAGTTCTGGAACTTGTCCAGGACCATAGACCCAGAAAACATGAAGCTGTTCTCAGCTGAGCCTCCTCACCCTCACCCAGCGTGGTCTTCTAGCCCAGTTTGTCCTAATTTGTCCTCTCTTCATAGTTTCACGGCTGAACTTCTGCTTTAGATTCATAGATGCAATGACATTTTGAATCTCGTTGAGAGGAATATTAAAAGTTGTCTAAAATTATCTCCCACTTCTTCCCGTAATTTTACTATTTAGGAAGACCTGTTATCCAATGTCCCAGACGGACACCTTCTTTTGAACTTTAGTTTCTTTCTCTGTGTCTGGTTATTTTCAGCCCCTTTGCCTTTCCGGGGGCAAGTCTGGTTCACTCAGTACTGAGAGATCAGTTCTGGCAGAGATGGTCAAGATGGGCCCCTGTTCTAATCTGTCAGGTTTGAGCAGAAAGAAGAAGAGGAAAGAACAGGTTGACTGTAAATGTCCTAGGTGATTAGAGACTCTGCATTTTGGAGGAGGAAGGGAGGAGAGACACAGATGCTTTGAGACTCTTTGTCTAAGCTCCAAAAGGTGGTCTGGATGTTTCTGGCAAGGTGTCCCAAAGTAATGGGGCAGTGGCTCTTACTTCCTCGGACCCAGTCAGGAACCGATATCACTTGTGACTCCCAGCACAGTGAGGCCCCCATGACTCTGGCATGCTTCCTGAGCCCTGGCTGGATCCGTAGAGGCCCCTGACATGCCCACAGTCCACTCTTACCTTCAGGCCTTCCCTTTGAAAAGGGGGAGGGGCTGATAATAGTGGGCTTTTGCCAGGATCTCTTGCTTTAACTTAGGAGGGCACTAAATCTATCCTTCAGAGACTGAGTGCTTGGTAAAAAATATAAACAAGTTATTTATTCTGTTTAAACCTTTCAATGTCTCCCCATCACTCTTAAAATAAAAGCCAGATTTCTCACCATGGCCTGCAGGGCCCTACACGATTGGCCCGTTTACTTTCTTGGCCCTCTTCCTCACCTACCTCCCCACACCTCGGCCACTCTGCCCTCCCCTCTGTTCCTCCAGCACTCGGGCTGCTTCCATCTCAGAAACCACTGGGAATATCCTGCCCCTTGTTGTCTGCATGACTGGCTCCTTCTTATCTATCAAGTCTTAGCCCAAAGCTCACCTCCCCTGAAAGGCTGGCCCTGCCTACCCACACACTCTTTCCGTTAGGTCTCACAGGGCTTCTTACTCTGAAATACCCCGTTTACATCTTTATGTATTAGTTTTCTGTCTCCCCAAATTGGAACAGAACCTTCATGACAACAAAGAAGGTGCCTTTCCTGTTCCTGCTTGCATCCCCAATGCCTAGAGTAGTGCTTGGCATATAGTAAGTGCTTGTTGGATGCGTGAATAGATGTAGCCCATTCCTTTGCAGGCACTGTCAGCCCTCCTTCCATCTGGCCAGCCTGCCTTCTATTTTTCAAAAGTCTCCCTACATTTCCATCAGCTTTGCCTACTTTACAGCACCAGTGTACGTTCTCCCTGCTTTTATATTCCACTGGTAATTTTAACCTGACCAGGGCTGGAGGGAGGAGGCGGGGCAAGTGGAATCTCTAATGACAGCTCTGACTTTCTTGCCAGTTCAAACTGAATCTAAATCAAACCCTTCTCTCTTTGCCTGACCTCAAAGGTCACGTTCAAGAAGTTGTCGAGATGTTTAGGGAACTGGAGGAGGCACAGTTCTGTCTCGAGTGACACCTGCTGGGTCAGGTGACTTCTAGAAGGGCCCTCCACAGCTCCCTGTCACTGTTGCCAATCAGGAAGGTCCCACTGGCTACTGAAGAGAAGTCCCTAGGTCACCTGGAGAAAACCAACCGTCGACACAGTGAGTTATCCTGTCAGATGCACCCAGTGTGTAAGCAATCACTGAGAAGTTGGTGTGCCCCTCTACTTGGTACCTCCCAAATGAAAGCCGCCCCCATTCCCTGAAGTCACCTGAGACACTGTCTTTTGAGCAAGGACTCCAGGTAGGCTTGCATGCAGATGCAAGATCTCTGCTCTGCCCAGTGGGGGGAGAGTGGAGCTGGGCACATATCTGTGTAGCCTGAATTCCAAATTCACAGATTAATAAACTCTGAGCTGAAGGGAATGTGCCCATCTTGCTCAGGCTCCTCACTTTATAGAAGAGGCAGCTCCAGTAAAGTGAAGGGAAGACTCCCCACCAAGGTCATATGATATGCAAATGGTGGAACCTCCACTTTATCCCCAGTCTCTTGATTCCAGTTCAGAACACTCCTGCTCAGTAGTGCCTCAGTTTCCCCAAGGATGCAGGATTCTAGGCTAGGGAGAAGGAAAACAGCAACTGCCTGCTACCCAGCCCCTCCAGCCTTGCCACCCAGGGAATTCATTCTCCAGGAAGCAGGTGGGCTGCACTAACCTTGCCCTGATCTGCTCAGGGAGGCCAGGACCCTTGCAAGGAGCGGGAGAAGCCTGCTCAGATGCTACAGGATGCAGCGGGGAGGGGCGTTGGTCAATGTCTCAAAAGGTGCAGCCTGGAGCCTGCCATTCCCGAGTGGCCTTGCCTGGCCTGCTAATGGGAGGGCTGACTCACAGAGACGGGGAGCTCTGGACTCAGCTCTGGGCAGAGTACGATTAGCTCAGTGTTCTGACTCATGCAGTGATGTCAGGATAATTCCAGGGCACATAATCAGGCACTCCGGAGAAGAAAAATGACCGTCATTACCAATTGGAGAGGAATATTTCAAACACCTTAAATCGATAAGGCTTAAAGTTGGGGGCTGTTTCTCCTCCTTTGTAAAGCAGAGACTATCATGGAAAACCCCAGTGCTATAAAGTGTATCCTTCTCTTAGCAGGGCGAGTCCTGTAGGATCGTGGGAGATGAGCTCTGGGAGGAGTGCCTCATTAGGAAGCCCTGAATTTTAAGTGTGGCCTCACTTCTCAACCCACGGTCGGCAGGGCCCATCCAAGGAAACAAGCCACCCGTTAATCTCCGTCACAACATTTCATTTGAGGGGGTGCGAAAGAAAACCACCTGATTGGCAAAGAGTAAACTCACTTAATAGGCTCTCTCCCTGCCAGACATAGATTAAAAGTGATTTTTTTTTTTTGCCTAAATTACATTTTATTTTCTCACCAGCTGCTAACTCTCTGAGACAGATTGGGAGATAAATTATCACAGCAGTGAATGAATCTAATTTTTCAATATAATTCACGGTAATTCTATATTTTCCACACAAGATGGAAATAGCGCTGGCTCTTTGCCAAGAACCAAACTTTAAAAAAAAAAAAACAAAAAACAAACAAAAAAAAACCCAATATCTTGGACTCCCAGAAGTCAATGAGTGTGGAGGATACAGACCGAGGGGTGACAGAGAGGAATCCTGTAGGCAAAGGAGGGTATGGGGACAAGTGGGGTGGTGGTTAGAGAGAGGATGACGAAGAGGGCATGTGCCCCATGGCTTCACCCCTCCCTCAGCCCACGACAGCTCAGCCCCCAACCCTCTCATTTCATCCCCCACATTCCTGGCTCATCTCTTCTTTCTGGACTGTTCTTCCCCTGGTTCACCCTTAACCACTCAATAGGACTCCCTCCCTCAGTGCCCAGTGATCCCTCTCACACCAGCCCATTCTGTTTCCTCTGCAGCCTTTGTCACTGCAGAGTGGCAAGTTTGTTTTTCTTCGTCTGGGTCTGTGTCCCTCCAGAGTATGATAGAATGTAAGTATCACAGAGGGAGGGTCCTTCCCAGCCTTGGTTGCTATGTGCCTGGCCCGAGGTGCACACTGCATAAATATTTGTGGACTCTATGAAATAGGAACAGGAAAGGAAAGGAGAGGAGTCAGGTTTCCTGCAAACACCTCATCAGATGCTTAGCCCCAACTGCACAGTGGGGATGTCATGTAGCAATTTGTCATTGTTAGTGGGTTATTGATGGGAACTGGGGAGAGGGAATGGACAGAGCAGCCTTTGATAGGGCAACCTGGCATGGCTGTGAGCATGGCTGCACCTTGTGTCCGTGAATAATCTCTCGAGGTTCATTTTTCTCCTGCAGCCTTCTCCTGCCGATATTTCAGGAGAAATTTAAAACAGTAACTATTAGGAAGGTTGTTGACTAACAAGTCTTTCCCAATCAGAATCAGACCGAACGCAGCTGGGGCCAGCCTGGTGCTGCCTCACCTGACTTCCTGGCACTCCTGGTGACCTGAGGCATCGGCCAGAGTGCCTATCTGGGTGGCTGAGCCCCAGCATTGGGTGCAAATGAGCTAAATTCTCGATAGAAGCAGTATCTGCCATAGGGGAGGAAAGTGGCCGTGCCGTTTGCTTTAAAGAGGCTGAGACCAGATCTGGCTTGGATCTGTAGGGAATATAAATGATGCAATTAATTCCCTGTAATTTACAAGTCATCATTTGCACAAAGCTCTGCGAGAAAGGGTTTGGAAGCCATATATTGAATGCTGTGGGCTCTGGGGTGTCATCACCATTCTCTCTACCTATGGAAAACCAGCTCAGGCTTGAGGGCTCAGTTGAAGCACTGCCCCTTCAGAGCCTTCCTAGATTGTCCCCCCTCTGCTGGTTTATCTAGTCTCCCTGAGTCATTTCACCTGCATTTAGACCTCACTTCAATTTCATTTTTAATTATGGCTGTTTGTGTCTGCCTCTTTCAGTGAAAACTCACTAAGGGGTGAGACCATGTCTAAGAAACCCTGATATCTTCCTCCTTCCTCTCCAGCACCATGGTTATTTCTTTGCCTATTGTATATAATCAATAAATATATACTACATGGCATTAAACTGAAGACGAGGCTGGTTAGCCACTCTCTGTTCATGGCCAGCCAAGAGCCATACATGTTAGGAAAAGAGTCCTTGATGACTTCAGGTAATCTGAGAGGGTAGAGAGAGAGAAGGGCAATTTATTTCCTCTGTGGTAGAAGCTTCCTATTTTTGCTCCAAAGTGATAATAGCACCTCAATGTCCAGTTGGGACTCCCCATTTTCCTTTTCCCTGTCCATTTCAGATGAGGCTGCCTCTACCCCTAGTCCTAAGGGCAGAACACATGCCCCAGATCCAAAGTAATGAGAGCCCCACCCTCCCCAGGCTTGGATCGGGATTGGTAGCTCAGCCCTCAGACTCAATGGCATGCCTGAGGCTTTGGGTGGGGTTTCCAGGCAGAGGCAGGTGCTTTTGCCAGCTCTGCTTGATGCTGAGAGGAGTAAGCTCTGCCATGGCCACCACCACAGAGGTACCATAATGATCCTGAGACCAAAAAACTGAACACTGTAGAAGCCGGAACTAAAAACGTTTGACAGTGACAAATGAAGCCCAGAAAATATCCTTTGAGTCCTGAATCCAATTAGACCTGAATATGGCTTTTCTACCCTTGGACTTTTCGATTATGTTAGATGGGTTGTTTGTCAGTTGCAGTAGAAATGCCCCGCCCCCTCACCTAGTCTAGCCTTCATGCCAGCACAGGTGAACTGTGACCGGAGTAATGACTAGGGAAGAGTCAATCGATGCAGTCAAGGAAATGTTCAACCTCACTTAAAATCAAAGAATAGCCAATTAAAGCAATGAGATAACATTGTTTGCCTAGAAACCTGGCAAAGATTAAATGCAATGATAATACTCTGTGGTAAGTAGATAGATAATGCTTAATAAGGGTGCTACGGAAAGGGTATTCATAATCTGCTGATAGGAGGATAATTTGGAGGGTAATTAATAAATGTATATTAACTTGCAAGCCATTTGTCTGCATCTAGGAAAGTATTCTAAAGAAATAAGTAGGAATGCATGCATTTAGCTAATAGAATAAACATATGTGGTAGGTGTTTATAAGACAGTGAAAAATGGGAAATAACACGAATGTCCAACAAGAGAGAATGAGCAGAGTAAAGTTTGGTGCACCTCATAATCAAATCTTATGTATTAATTAAAATTGGGCTTTAGTATAGAACTTATTTGTGTGGAAAAATGTTTGTCATACTTGAGAAAGTAGCAAATAAAATATCAGATATATGTAAAAAAACCAAAGATAGACAGCTGGTAATAAGAGTTTTCATTCTGAAAGAAGCTATTAGAAGTATTTATTAAATTTTCTTCTTTTGTATTTTTCCAACTGGCTTAACTCTCCAAATACATCCCGTATTTGATCACTACTCACTATCCCTATGGCTACCAGGCTGGTCAAGCTGTCATCCACTCTGGAATGGATGACTGTGATATCTTCTAACTCATGCCCCTGCTTCCCCTGGTACCCCTTCAGTCTGCTGAAGAGTAAACAACACATTTTTTTTAAGTTTATTTATTTAATCTCTACACCCAGCATGGGGCTCAAACACACGACCCCAAAAGCAAGAGTCGCACGCTCTTCAGACTGAGCCAGCCAGGCACCCCAACAACATGCTTTTAAATAACACATGGGTCAAAAAAAGAAATATCAACAGAAAATTTTTAAATATGAACTAAATGAAACTGAAAATATAACACCAAAATTTGTGGAATGCAGAAAAAGCCATACTCTGCGGGTAATTTCTAGCAATGTATGTATATACTAGACAAAAATAAATATCTAAAATCAATCATCTAAACTTCCACCCTAGGAAACTAGAGGAAGAAAGAAGAGCCAAATAAACTTAAAGGTTAAAACTTATGTTTTTTAAACATAAAAAATAAATAATAAAAATTTTGAAAGATACTAATGAAAGAGAAATAGGAAAACAATGGGGAGCAAATCAACAAAACCAAAAGCTGTTTCTTTTAAAAGATTAATAATACTGATAAGCCTCTAGCCAAGCTAACCAAGAAAAAAAAAGAGAGAAGGCACAAATTACTAATATTAGAAATGGAAGAAGAGCCATCAGTAGTGATCCCATGAATATTAAAAGAATAATAAAGGAGTATTATGAAAAGTCTATGCCCACAAATTTGCTAACTTAAATGAAATGGACCAGGTCCTTGAAAGACACAATCTACTAAAACTCACACAAGAAGAAAATAGATAAATTTAATATGTCAACATTTATTAAAGAAATTGAATGAATAATTAAAAATCTTTAAAATATAAAGCATCAGGCCTGAATGGTTTCACTGGTGAATTCTACCAAATATTTAAGGAAGAAATGATACCAATCTTCAACAGTCTCTTCTGGAAAACACAAGCAGAAGGTAAAATTCCTAACTCATTCTATGAGGTCAGCATCATCCTAAAACTAAAATCAGATAAAGGAAAGTACAGACTAATATCATTCATGAACATCGATGCAAAAATCCTCAATGAAACACTAGCAAATTAAATCCAACTATATATATATATATATATATATGTATATATATATATATATATATATAAAGAATTATACACCATGACCAACTGAGATTTATTCCAGGTATGTAAGTCTGTTTCAGCATTTGAAACTCAATTAATGTAATCTGTCACACCAACAACAGTCTAAAAAGAATCGTTTGAGGGGCGCCTGGGTGGCTCAGTCGGTTAAGCGGCCGACTTCGGCTCAGGTCATGATCTCGCGGTCAGTGAGTTCAAGCCCCACGTCGGGCTCTGTGCTGACAGCTCAGAGCCTGGAGCCTGTTTCAGATTCTGTGTCTCCCTCTCTCTGACCCTCCCCCGTTCATGCTCTGTCTCTCTCTGTCTCAAAAATAAATAAACGTTAAAAAAAAAATTTTTTTTAAATATAAAAAAAAATCGTTCGATCACATGGATAGATTCAGAAAAAGCATTTGACAAAATCCAGTGCTCATTCATGATCAAAATTATTTAAAAACTAGGAATAAAATGGAATTTCCTCACTTGATAAATAACATCTACAAAAAACCTACAGCTAACATCATACTTAATGGTGAGAATCTAAATGATGCCCCCAAGATCAGAACCAAGACAAAGATTTCCACTCCCACCGATGTATTCAACATCATACTGGAAGTACTAGCTAAGGAAGTAAAACAATAAAATGAAATAAAATGTATGAAGATTGGGAAGGCAGGAATAAAATTGTCATTGTTCACAATTGACATGATTTTCAATGTAGAAAATTCCAAAGATGCAACAAACACTGAAACTAATAAGCAATTATGGAAAGGTTGCAAGATACAAGGTTAACATACCTAAGTTAATTGCTTTCATACATGTAAGCAATAACCAATTGGAATTTGATATTTAAAATACAATACCATTTACGTTAGCACCTCCCGCAAATGAAATACTGAGATTAACTTAACAAAATAGGCACAAGAGCTATATGAAGAAAACTACAAAACTCTGATAAAAGAAATCAAGAAGATCTAAATAAATGGAGAGATACTCCACTTTCAAGGATACGAAGATTCAGTATTGTTAGGGTGTATCCTCAGACCCTAGAACAGTGATAGGTACACTGTAAGCGTCACACAAATAATTGTTGAAAACAATGAATGAACAAAGGTACCTGCATCCGTCATTTTTGTTCTACCAGTGCCTGGAAAAGACAGGTCAGGACCAGTTAAGAGAGCAGACGCACAGTCAACAGAAACAAGTGTTGTGACTCTATTTCTTCCAAGTCTGGTGGTCAGGTAAATAATGCTCTATTAGTAATATAAGTTAGAACAGACAAAACATTTTTAAAGCTTGCAAGAGTAAAAATCCTCTGCAAAATTGCATGAAGGTCAAATAATTGCAAATGCGGAAATCAATGAAAATAAAAACACTATATATAAAACCTCTGTAGTACAGCAAATTCAGACTCAGAGAAAATTAACTGTTCATTTTTTAGTATCATATAATTACATTTATCTGATTATAAAATAATGTGCTCTTATTGTTTGCAGAAAATAGGAAAGAACAAAAGAGAAAATAAAAACTGCGGATAACCACTGATAACATTTTGGTATATTTTCTTTTTTTTTCCTATGTAGATTTAGATACATATTCACAGAGATGCTGTAAGATTGTTTGCTTCATTTGATTTGTAATTCAGAGAGAGAGAGAAAGAATAAGATGAGAATCTGGTACCTTAACTATTTGTCAGAAACTTAAGACAATCATTATGAGAAAAAAACTGTGTCCTGCTATTGGCTGGTAGGTATATGGGAAAATGGGCAAAGCAAAGATTATCAAAGAATCATGGGGTATGAATGCTTCTGAGTAATTAGTGTGAGAAATGATGGATTAGTATTACTTTAGGCTTTTAATTTTAAAATTCTTCTATTATTAAAAAAATAAGTCAAATAAGCATGAAGCTTTAAAGCATAAGAAAATCTTAAGATGTGTTTAGTTGCATGAAACAGAAATTCCAGCTTAAGGACAAAATGGAATTATATAAAAATAGGGGGATATCCTCATGGAAATTCATGGTGAAGAGTAAAGTCAGGTCCTAAGGGGCTGGAAGAACAAAAGGCAGCTAGATTCTCTTCTTCCTCTCCCTGGGGCTACTTGGTCCCTAATCTCTGCTTATCTCTGCATGTCTCTGTCTTTTCCCCTACCAGCTTCCACAGCTCAGACTGGTATCCTTTTGTCCCTTAATTTTAGTTGACATGTCGCTTTGTTGGTGACAATATTGGTTCCTACACTGATGTTGTAGCTCAGCTCCCTACAGTCAGCAATCACAGTCTTTGGATCTCTTATTGCATTGCTAGTGAGCAAGAATATAATGGTCAGCCCTACCTTTTGGAAGACCCATGCTTGTATCAGCCAAACATCGGTGGCTAAGGAAAGGAAGTAGGGTCATATGGGCAAGGGCACTACTGGCAGAAATAACAGCAACTGAACCTCAAAGGAAGAAAGAAAGGAAAAACTAAGTAACTGACAAAATAAAGAAAACTAAACTAGTAAAGCTAATCAAAACCAAATTCAGATTAACAATATTAAAATCAGAAATCTGATGTAACAACCAATATAAAATATTTTTCTAATTATAAAGGCATATTATGCCAAATTGTCAGATAAACATAACTTCAATAAAATCAAAAAAAAAGGCTTTAAAACATGGCATTCCAAACTTGATGCAAGAAAAATTGGAAAACATTGTTAGGCTTTAGTAGAAGATTATCAAATATATGACAAAGGTCACTGAGATGTGCTGCTAATTGTTCCTAATACAAGTAATTTCTGTGTGCTATAAACTATTACAAAACAAAGAAAAGAATTTCAGGGTGCCCATATTAGTCTATGAAGTCAGTATGATACAAGGTCTGAAATCTGATAAAGACACCATAACAAAATAAAATCTATACCAACACAGTATCTGAATGCAAATAATACAAATAAAAGTATTGAAGTAAAATATCAGTAAGTAAAATCAGCCCTATAAAAGAATAATATACCAGGAGCATATATAATTTATTGCAGCAAAAAAAAGGTGGTTTATAATGAGGAAATCTATTACTCTCAGCCATACTTGGCATAACATATGCTGTTTGGGAAGATCTTAATAGTTATTAATATTGCCTATTTAATTATTTATGCACATATTCAATTGTAAACACAATTAATAATAATATTCTTGCCAGATATAACACTTAATGAATCCTGGAAAAAATTCTTGAGAAAGTCACACAGTATTGTCTGTGACTAAATACAGATGTCCAAGGGTATAGGCAAATTCTGTCAAAAGTCCATTCTTGTAACAGTCACAGAACCATATAGAACAAATCCTCTTAAGTTCAAAATAGATGAAATATTTAACATTACATATTATAGAAATGCTTAGGTTTATTTTCAAATGTTAAGTAAATAAGCACTCAAAATGCATTAAATTCTTTTAACTAGGCATCTAGTTGCTAGTCATCTGTGAATGTCAATGTTAAAAAGTGAATAGAAGAAGTTTTCATGTGACCTCACTTGGCCATTAGAACTTTCATGTCACCTCACTTGGCCTTTGTAAATTTTTTCACCACTTAATATATGTACAGAGGCTGTAGGCAGAGGCAGTAAAAGAACAAGATCAAAACCCAAAAGACACCAAAAGGAAGAAATAATAAATAAACAGTTTGATAAAGACACTGAGACTCATAAATTTAATTAACAACAAATGGACATCACTTCAATAGTTAAGCAAGAAACAACACAACTGTTTTAGTAGGTGATACAAAGCATTTGATACAATCTAGCAGCTATTTCTTATGTTCAGAATTCTAACAAAAGGAACAAAAATATCCCCTTTTTATATAAAAAATGATATTCGCTGCATACAAAACCCCCACTGTATGCTTAGTGATAACTATAAAAATGTATCAACTTTAAGCAACAGAACAATTATGCCAAATAACCTTATAATAGTTTATTATTATTGTGGGAGTTTTAGAGAAAGCAATAAGACATGAAATTGATTTACTTGAAAGGATTGGTTCTCAGACTTTGGCAAAGACCAAGTATATTGGATTGAAATAAAACTCACAATGATAAAAATGATGACAACTACGCATATAGCCCTTACTTACTGAATTCCTATGACAAACCTGTAATCTAGAATACTGTCATTCCCATCTTATAGGTGAGGAAACTGGCACAGAGAGGTTAAATAGCTTCTGAAGGGCTATACAGCGAGGTAGAGGTGAAGCTTGGATTCTAAGCCAGGAAGTCTGGGTCCAGAAACTATGCTCTCCACTAATCCTGTGATGTACCAGGTGCTGGATGAAGCACCACATGTAAACCTCTCAACAACTCTGAGAAGTGGATATTGTTCTTTCCATTATAGGCTGTGACAGCTGTGTGGTAAAACATAGCACATAAATTCAACAGACTTTTGTGAAACTCTTAAAACTGTAATTACAAAGATGTAGCTGCATAGAAAGATATTGGTAATAAACTTTGAAAAAAAAAGGTCAGATATCAAACAGTATGTTTGATTTAATTACAAGTAAGGAAAAATATATCCATTTGGACAAAGACTGAGTGTGATTGAACTAAAATAAATGTAGTTGTTGAGGCAGGGTAACAGGAGTACAAGTTATATATATTTTTTTCTTTACCAAATGTCCATAGTGAACATTTAATAAACAAGTTGAGGCTGCAAAGATGATATGTAAATGATGAAAATAGAAAATGCTGTGATGATTTGTGTTGAAACATGTATTAATGCACTGAGTCAGAGTAAAGAGATTTTTAATTCTGCAATTTTAAGTGTAAATCAGACTATAGTTAGGATAGATATTGGAGAGGATGGGGAAAGAGAGAAATAATTACCCATGCAAGCAACTGTTTCCTCTGCTACTCCGGGAGCTGCCCGTCTTTGCTCAAAGCAATCTCATTAAATCACTGTGTCCAGCTCCCTAACCCAAGGCATGACTGCACCTGAAGCAAACCAGATGGATTGGGAGCTCTCTGGCCTCCAGCATTCAGAGTCCACTTTATTCCTGGCAGCCAAGCTGTTGGCCACCAGTGTTTATGCTGAATTGCTTCATACACACATTAAACTTAGGTGCATTCAATTCTATCCACTAGAAAGAAAGAAAAAGTTGGAGAGAAAGGAAAAAAAACAAGCATATTAAAAATATATTCTTTATACAATATGGTCCTTAAACGTCAGTCTTCATTAAGTTTAACCAAAGATAACCACATTTCAAAGTTTGAAGAAAATACTGCTACATTGGATGTATTGAGAGTATTACAGCATATTTTGAGCGTTAATCATTTTTATCTAATGCCTTAACTTCAGAAATTAACCCCAATTTAAAATGCAATTGTACTGTATAGTTGAGAATAAAGATGAAGGAATAATCCAGTTTGTAATCCATGCAGTCAAAAAATCAAGGCTTATTCCCTGAAATAATTTTAATCCTTTCTGCAAGCATTATAAAGCCTGGGAAATCACTCTTTTGGTGCTGTGTATAGTGTAGATGTTAAGGTAGAACTACTCAACTTCTATAACAAAAATGCCCCAAGATGAGGCAACTTAAATGAAGGAGAAGTGTATTTCCCATTTATGTAGCAGTCCAGACAGTCTAGGATGATGGGCAGCTGTGCTCCATGAAGGATGGATCCCAGACCCCTTCCATCCTGTTGCTCTTCCTGTAGGACCTTCCCCTGATTTGCATTGTGGAAGCTGAATTCACTGGCACATCAGCATTCAGATCTCAAGAAGGGAAAAACAGAGCCACATCCAGGAAAGACAGCTTGTCTTTGTTGGAGATGACCCAGAAGTTATACATCTCACTTCTGCTCACACTTTATTGCCTTGTACTTAGTTATGTGACCACAACCACCTGCAAGAAAAGTTGGGGAAATAGTCTCTGAGCACATGTGTGCTCAGGAAGGAGAGAATAAATTTGGGGGAGGGAGCAATGGAGTTTAGGGGGGGAGGACAGTGGATTTGGAGGACATAACTAAATCTGCCTCTTTTGGGGAAACTGAGTTGCCATTTAAACCCATTTTCTGCCTGTTCAGAGATGAGATATTTTCCTGGCCCATAGTACTGCCATTGCTAGGAAAATGTAATGGCCATTGCACCTTCCTCATTCATTTGCAGCCCCACTCCTGTCTCCAAGCTTCATCAAGAGATCAAAGACTGCAGTGATCTCCACGCTTGGAACATTTGGTCAAGCCCAGTCATCATACAGGGGCTCACACAGGAGTCAAGTACTTACATATGTGATGTACAAGCACACACACACACACACACACACACACAGGAACACGTTGACAGCAACCCATCAGAGTTTGCTTACAGATACCCTGTGCTAGTTTCCTCTGATTGTAGAGGAGGCAAACCAGAAGGTTATCATCAGCAGATGGAGGAGGAAATGTTTGCAGGGGTGTTTGAACGGGGGAAGAGTCATTCCATCTTCTGAAGTCACTACTGTATTTCGTCTGGGAGTGTCCTGTCAGCATGCTTTAGTAACAGCAGGAAGATATTCCTCTTTCAGCAAACATAGCCAGTGACCACAGAATAGAGGTATCTCTTGTATTTGAGGGATAGAGATTCCTGGTGGCCATGTGGCATGTATAGGAGGAAGACCAGAGCTGAGTGCTATGGAGGGAAACCTTCACAGCTGTTTTCTCAGGAAGTGGTCATAAAAGAAGCAGAGATTCTGAGATCACATGAACCTTGGTTACAAATGCTTGCCAGGGTTAATTTCCTCTTCAGCAAAAAAGAGAAAACTATACCTAGCTGTATGGTTAAACAGAATCTTTGAATGGATCCTGGAACCAATAATAAAGTCTCAGTAGTAAGTGGTTATTGTACTATTATTATTTTTACATTTGGGGTTGTTGTGAGGCTTAAATAAGATACGCATGAAAGCACATTGGGCAGCACCTGACATGTAATAAGTGTGATTTTCTTGGATTAGAGCTCCTGAGGCTCTCCTAGGCATCCTCACATTGGAACCTGAATTGGTAGATTGCCCCTTTGATAGAACCTAAAGGTAAGCCTGAAGGGTCAGCAGTGGGGACGAATTGAAAATGGGGAGAAGGGGAAGGGGAAGACATCTGTTAAACACCTGCTATAAATCAGGTACAATAGTAAGTGTGTGGAGTCACTAGAGACCAGCTTTGCCTTCTCAATTTTATTCTGAGTTGGCTTTGCGTATTAGTTTCCTATGGCTTGCTGTAACAAATCACCACTGACTTGGTGGCTTGAAACAACACAAATATATTATCTTATAGTTCTGGAGATTAGAGGTATAAAATAGGTCGGCAGGGCTATCTTCCTTCTGAAAGCTCCGGGAAGAATCTGTTCTTTGCCTTTTCCAGCCTCTAAAGGCCATCCACCTTCTTTGGCTAACGGCCCCTCCTTGTACCACTCCAACCCCCTTCTCTGACTCTGACCCCTCTGCCTCTCTCTTATAAGGATCCTTGGGATTACATTGGGCCCACCTGGATAATCCAGGATAATGTTCCTACCTCAAGATCCTTAAGAAAATCACATCTGCGAAGTTCTTCTTGCCACGTAAGGTAACATATTCACAAATTCCAGAAATTAGAGTGTGTATATATCTTTGAGAGGCTATTATTCTTTCTATCACGCTTATTCATATAGTCTTTGTACACAAAGACCCCATGAATCTCAGGAGTGGTCAAGACAGATGAAGACCAAGAACAATATCTATGTCCTCCAACACATCTATACAACACATACATCATAAATAAAATCAAAGTGGCCTTTGAGACTAACAGTGAGTAGAGCTGGAGGTGGCACATACCCTGTAACTCAACAATTCCACTCTTAGGCAGACCTACTGGAAGCTCTTGCACATGTACTCTAGAACACAGGCTCATGAATCTTCCGAGCAGCATCCTTTCTACTTATGAAAAATTGGAAGATGATTCTCCATGCAAATGGATTTAGAAATTCACACAATGGACCACCATGCAGACCTGGAAGACCCAAAGCTATCTAAAAGCCTAAAAGCCTAAAGGATTCTGAGAAACATAACAAAGAAAGAAGCCACAAGAGAACACATACAATATAATAGCATTTTATATACGTGCATATAAAAGATACAAAGAAATATTAAGTTTTGCTTAGGAATACATGAATGGATGGTATAACACAAAAACTATGCATGAGAAGGTTAATCTCAAATTTCAGATATTAGTTTCTCCCGAGGAAGGAGAGGAAGGTGTTATTGAGGAAGAAGAATATGAAACTGGAAAATGAGTACATGAAAGTGCTTATTATATCACTCATTTTGTACATCTGATATATTTCACAATAAAAGTTTTCAATAGCAACCTTGAAATTTTTAAGCAAAATTGTAAATGCTTTCACCCAAGTATCTTTAAGACTTCAGGAGATGCGATTTTTGACAGGGACGCAGGGATTAGGTAGGACTCTATTTCTGGAAAGTGCCTAACAAGGAGGCAGAAGGAGTCACTCTGTCAATGTGTCCAAGAAGAAATCTGCAAGGCCGAGGAGAGGCAGAGAGGAGAGAGTTTGGGGAGGAAAGAAGAGGTGGCATTGTTTTTGAAAACTATCAGTTAAGATTCTATTTTAAATCACAAGAAAACCAACTCAGACTGAATCAAAAAATAAAGGAAACACATTGGCTCATATAATGGAAAAGTCCAGATATAGTACTGGCTGTAGACCAGGCTTTCTCAATGGACAAGCACTGGTGACATTTGGGGCTGGATAATTCTTCATTGTGGGGGCCTCGCCTGCGCATTGCAGGATGATTAGCAGCATCACTGGCCTCTACCTCTGGCTGCTAGGAGTAACGGCCATGTTGTGGCAACCAAAAATGCCCCCAGACGTTGCCAGATGTCCTCTGGGGGGCAAAACTGCCACCCATATCCCCTCATTGAGGATCTGACATTAGGGAATGCTAAGCAGTGTCACTAGGACCTGCTTCTCATGGTCAAGGCACATGCTTTCTGCAGTCCTGGCTTCATCCTAGGGTCCACTGGTGGTCCCCTGGCAGCTCCACACTCTCATCTTGTGGTAGCAAAATGGCTGTCACAATTCCAGACCTCACTGCTTTATACCCCATTGTTCAGGCAGAGAGAGGTTGCTGATTTTGGTCACTTGTACAGAACAGAGACCACATGCAAATCCCAGCTTGTGTCTCCTCCCCCTTCTCTGCTCTGATTGGCGAGGCGCCCATAGCTTAGCCAGTCCCTGTGGTGAGAAAGGACAGAGTAAGCTGATTGGCTTAAGCCACAGGACCCACTGCTGGGGTTGGGATGAAGTCAACCCCCACCAAGACACATGGCTAAGGAGGGAGGTAGGGTGGCTCCCCCAAAATGTCTGTGCACCATTCCCCAAGCAGGGCATGCAGCCCTGAGGCTGTCCAAATCCTGCCAAGGGTCCATTTAGACCCAGGCAAAGGCGCTCCAGTAAGATGATGCTGCATGGCAGAGACACTGCAAAACCAGAGGCTGAGGGGTCTGCAAAAAAAAACAAAAAAACAAAACTGCTCCCACCTGAAAAACCATGCCCTTTCCGCATCCTGCCCACTCCGAGCCAGACTCTGAAAGGATCAGAAACCTCAGCAACTCCCAGTTCAGCTGGGAGAGAAGGAGAAACACTGGGCTCAAAGCTGAACAAAGAGCCTTCCCCTTCTCCATGGCAAAGGACCTCTGGCGTTGGCCAAGCTGGGAGGGGCGAGGGGGGGAGCTGGCATTAAAACGAGTTCAGAATTTTTATTATCTCGAACTAGACCATTTTAATTACTGAACTGAGGCTGTATTTGTGGTTTAAAGTGACCAGAGATCTTTTTATTACTGAAAAGCCAGGAGAAAATTATGGGCCCTGCCTGAGACAGAGATCTCATCCTCAGGCAAGAAATGGTTCTCACTGCATACATTTTAAAGGGAGAATGGTAGCAAAAATAAAACTGTACTTCAGCTGTATCCGTGGGTTGTGCTGGCTCAACATACGGCTGCTCCTTCAATGGAGCCCAGGGAAGAGGCTCCAGCAGGACTGGGGACACACACATAAGTGTCCAAAGGGTCCCAGAGGCAGGTAATCCCCATTCCCCAACCCCACCAGGGAATTTGGCCAGACCCAAGGATCTGCAGAACCCAGGGAAAGAGGCCACAGAAGCGATGAGAGGAACAATGGGTTGGATGGCAAGCCCCAGTGGCAACCTCAAGGTCAGGTAGGGGCAGACAAGTCCATAGGGGAGACAGAGGTCCCAGCAGAAACTGCCACCCTGGAACCTGTCTTGGAACTGTGATTTCCCTCTCCCCCAAGGGCCTCATCTAGATGATCAGGCTAACACTGCTATTACTTACCATCTGCCCTGATTCTCTTGCCTTCTCCCCCAAAGCTGTGACTCGGAAAGCAAGGGTTACACAAAGTGCTAAACCAGAGGACTGATGGATCCTGGGCTGGGGTCTTCAGTTGCCCTTGCCCCAAGCAGAAAGTCACAGGCAGGCACTTACTTCCTCTCTGTCCTCCATGAAGAAGCTCAAGGGTCAGGCCTGTGCTGCTCATGAATGCTCCCCACTGACTTCCTGTTTATTGTACTGGTTTGGCCATTAATGGGGCAAAATGCAAATGGAATCGCAGGAATCAGCCCAGTCTTACATGGGGCTCACAAAACCGGCTCCCATTCTGACAAGTGTATGCTAATTGCATTCTGTCTCCTCGCAAATTACAGCTATTCCTCTGGTTTTAAAAAATTTGACATTTCATTTTGATTGCAGCAGCTTCTTGTTTCCTCCAGCACCGAGAAGGGGAGGGCAGTGGGGGATTGAGGGCAGGCACTGACCTCACAGCTTGGGTACAGATGCTACTGGAGGGTTCACGTTCTTTGAGTGGAGTAACCACAACAAGCTTGGACCTCAATGATACCTGGGGTCTTTCTGCTTCTGGTAGATTTATACAAATTGGGTCCAAACCCCTAAATCTCACAGCTGTCATGGATGCAGGCCTCTTCTGTGCTTTCTGCAAATTCCCGCCCATACTTCCTCCTAGGTCCCTCTGGTTTTTCTCCTCTGGCTGGGTGAGCCATCCTGACTTGTCTGCACATCAACAGACACCCATAGTTCAAGAAATCCAATCATGGTTGTGATTCCACTGCTCAGTGTCTTAGGGTCTTGTCCGAGGGCTTGAGAAATTCCATTAAGTACAACATTCTGTGTGTAGATCAGAGGTCCTCAAAGTGGAGTCCAGGGACCCAGAGAGAGCCTAAGACCTTCCCAAGGCGTCTGTGATATCAAAATTCTTCATAACTACACTAAGACACTATTTGCCTTTCCCCCCGAAGCATACAGTGGAGTTCTCCAGCACCCACCTGAAGTTTGATGATGTCACTGCTCAGAGAGGTGAGGGAGTATGTGCCTGTGTATTCTGCTGTCCTAAAATGCTCTCAGCTCTAATTTCTAATATGCTAATATAATAAATATGATGTACATAACAAAAGCTCTTTGGGATCCTCAATAATTTTTAAGACACCAAACAGCTCCAGTACTTTCCCTCAAGCCCTGTTACCTTTCATAGCTGCTCCTCCTGCTGAGAGACCCTCATCCTTGCATGCAGCCCCCTGGGAATTGGGGTCCAACTAGCCCTGTGCCCCTAAACCAAGAGCAGCATGGGGCTGATTTATCTTCCACAGCCCCCCGGAAGTCTGGTGAGTAACTCTTTCTCCATCTCTGTGCAAAGCTCTCTCAAATCCAGCAAAAGACTTGACAAGTTTTGTGACCTTCTTGGGAAGGGAGGGAGATCCTGAGAAATCACATCCTTGAGATCATATCTAAGTCCTTCTTTGTGGCAGAGTCTAGAGTAGGGGAAGATGTGTTACTGCCTATTTTACAGGAGGCAAGACTGAGACTCTGGAGACAGATGGTGGAGATGAGAAGAGAACACACTAACGGGATTGTTGGTTTGAACAGCCAAGCCATGGAACCTCTTGAAGTCTGTTTTAAAATATTCTCTTCCTCTCCTCCCGTTTTTACTTTTCCCCCCATCTTCTCCTCCCTCCCTTCTCTCCTTCCCTCTTGTGCCCTCTTCTTCCTCCCTCTTGTTCTCCTTCCTTTATTTTCTTCCTCCAAGCTATTTAAGATGGGTCTGTTTGTACTTTTGTCATTCTCTGGGAAATAACACCAAATTTCAATAAATGCGAATGGCAGAGAAATCAGACAGTGATGCTTGAGCAGAAGTGGGGGCGGGGGTGGGGAGCCTGGGTGGTTCAGTCGGTTAAACATCGGACTTCGGCTCAGGTCATGATCTCACAGTCTGTGAGTTCAAGCCTCTTTGGGGTCTATGCTGACTGTTCAGAGCCTGGAGCCTGCTTCGAGTTCTGTGTCTCCCTCTCTCTCTGCCCCTTCCCCACTCACACTGTCTCTCTCTGTCTCTCAAAAATGAATAAACTTTACAAAAAAAAAGAAGTGGGGAGCCATCAGCCACATTTCATCACACCCCCAACTGGCAGAGCCTGGGTCCTTGTGTGAATTTTCCAGCTCCTCAGTGGGATAGTGGACTGCTGCTCTCCAGCCCTATCCAGCCAGCAGCTACGGACACATCCAGCCCTCTCTGGTCCCCTTAACCTTTTCCATTGGTTTTATTTCCACCCTGTGCCAAAGAAGGGGTTTTCCAACCATTGCTACAGATCGACTCACTCCATCATTTCTTCCTTTGAGTCAGGATCTGAGGAGAGGAAGGTGGAAATGCAATCTCTGCCCTAAAGGAGTCCACAGGCCCGTGAAGAGATGGAGACACATCAGATATAGACAGTGTGGTGAAGGAGAGAATAGAAGCCCAGGCCAGTGTCACGGGGCACATGAGGAGTCGCTGGACTTCTGTGGCTCCTGGAGAGCTGACAGGGGAAGGAGGTGCAGTAAGTCAGGAGAGCAGGAGGCACTCAGATCACCAGGTCTGGGGTGCCACAAACTCCAAACTAAAAGTAATATCTTAGGGGCCTGAGTGGTGGGTGTGTGCATGTGGGGGTGGGAATGGCAAGAACTGAAACAGGAACAGAAACTCCTAGTTTGGGGGGAGGGGGTTGCTTATTTTTTAAGTTTATTTATTTTTGAGAGAGGGTGAGAAAGCACACACATGCCCAAGTGGGGGAGGGGCAGAGAGAGAGGGAGAAAGAAAGAATCCCCAAGCAGGCTCCACACTGACAGCGCAGAGCCCAATGCAGGGCTTGAACCCATGAACTGTGAGATCATGACCTGAGCCGAAATCAAGAGCCAGACATTTAACCGACTGAGCCAGTCAAGGTGCCCCATAGACTCTTTTAATGAAGATAGCACGAGATAGTGGGTGAGGACATTGGCTGTGGAGTTAGATAAATTTGACGGTCACTCACCGATCTGTATGACTTTGGGCAAGACCTTTAAGCTCAATTTTACCATCTGTACAATGGATAATAGTACCTATTTGTACATTTATTTATGGGGGTTCCATAAATTAATATGTGACCAGTTTTTAGAAAAGAACCTGAAATACAGAAGGCCATACATCAACATATAAATGTCAGTTACTCTTAGTACTGTATTCTAGAATGAGTGAAATAATGCACATGAAGCATTCAGTACAGCGCCTAAAACATGGCAGACCATCCCCAGCTGTTAACATGTCCCTGGGTACCAGGCTCAGTTCCTCCCAGGCCTCAGTTCCTGGGAACAAGTTTCCAGCCCCCCCTTCATCAAAGGGAGTGGGGCTCCAAACACACCAGCATGCAGGAACATGAGTGTCAGATGAGTGCGAGGGCTAGAGGTGAGCTGGAGGTCGGGGTGGCTGAGGCAGGCAGCAGGTGGCAGAGGCTGCATTCCGACCGCCATCACCAGTGGTCACCCTCGGATGAGGCACAGAACCAGGCCTGGGAAGATGAGGACAGCCTTCCCCATGGAGGTGACATTTCAGTTAGACGTGAGAAGTGGGCGTTTTCCAAGATTATGTACAAAACGAGTCACATAAATGTCATTTCTGCCACACTTCTTGAAATAGCTTCACATAACTTTCTAGAATACTGGTCCGTGCTTTTTAAAGCTAAGCTTTCTTATTATGTTGTTGCAATCTAACATATAATACAACTACAGATGACTGATAATAGATGAGGAACACCAGTCTTATCGGGGAAGACATTTAGAACTGGAGGCTGGTACTTAGAAATTATTTTATCATCTCTATGAGAACGAAGCTGATACATCTGAGCAGTGCATTACCGCTTACAAGTTATTGCCGGCTTATTTAATCCTCAGAAACACCCTCTGAAGTAAGTATCAGGATTCCCATGTTATACCGGAGGCAATGTGGGAGCTCAGTTCTTTGGGATTTCTGCCTGGAGGCTATGTAAATCCTTCTTTTGGACCTCTGGGTAGATTCGCATGATCCCGCAGCCAGACTCCTCCTTACCTCAGGTGGCACTTGATAAAAAGCTACTTCTGGAGTTTGTTATCCTGTTGTGGTCACCAACAAGCAATACCAAAAGCTTCTGTGTGCTTCTCTAGTGAATCTTCTGCAATATCAGTCTCTGGTATAAGGAAAATAGACAATGCCCTTTGGGATAGTCAGTTTTATGTGTCACTTTGGCCAGGCTACAATCCCCAGTTATCCAAGCAAATGGTAGTTTAGGTGTTGCTGTGGAAGTATTTTGTGGATGTGATTCAACTCCATAATCAGTTGACTAGAAGTAAGAGAGATCATCCCCCAGAGAACCTGGGTGGGCCTGACTTAATCAGTTGAAAGCCCTTAAGAGCAGTTAGGTCTTCTTTGAGGAAGAAGAAAGTCTACCTACGTGGGCAGCAACTTCACTTCATGACAGAAAGGACAAAGTTATGAGAGGGAGCACAATGGTGCAAGGAACAGAGAAACCAAGAAAGCTTTCTCCAACACTTACTCCTCTTGGGGACCAGGAACAAAGTCCTCTCCACCCGGCACAAGCAGGGGACAGGGAGGGTGCTAAGGGCTCCCCCACAGGGGCACCACGTGTGAACACATCTTCTTCTCTGCACAATGCTCAGTCGTGGCTCTAAGTACTCAACTTTAACAAAGGTATTTCAGACTGAGCCCTTCCCACATCGCAATTTCTTTCAAAGTTCCCTCCCATCCAGCCTCCTCCCTTTATGTTGGCACGGAATTCTCTAGAGAGATGGGAGGTGGCAGGCAACTTGAAACTGCAGCTGTATATCCTCTCCAGAGACTACTGTCCTCAGGAGTCTGACCACAGAAGCCTATTGCCCGCTCTTGTCTCGTGGCAACGTGTGATCTATAGCCCTGAGAACGGCCTCTGGCACATCTGGGAGCTGCCCAGCTCTTGGCATCAGTGCATTCACTTGTATGTATTGTCTCCAAAGTACAACAAAAACTAAGATTCCATTCACCCTAAGAATCCCAGCTCAGACGGTCTAACTGCACCCTAGTCAAAACAGCGGGTTTTAAAAATCTTATACTAAAAGGGAGTGCTGGATATTACAGAGTTATAAAAAGCATTATCCAGGGAAACAAAGACAATGAAGGCTGAGGCCAGCTGACTGCAGGCCCCTGCTTGGGAAGCTCAGTGCCCAATATAGCTCTCCCCAAATCCTCCCGGGTATTTCCCTTTTAAGCATCTCCAGCGCTGGGCTGCTGAACCATGCCTGCTGCCTGCACATTGCTGGAGGATAAACTCCTAATTCCCAAGCAAGACTCACAGGAAACTTCAGAGTGAGGCCACCTCACCCTCTTCTCCCTTTTACCACCCACCACCCCTGGGTTCCAACTTTGCTGTGTCCCCAGGGCTCCTGGAGCATGCCTCCCATTTTTATGTCTCCATGAAGCCTATGAGCTTGGAACATCCTTCCTTATTCTCTGCCTCATTATCTACATCTCTAAGCCCTGTCTCAAGATTCTACTCTGTTGAGTAGTTCCAAACATTCTGTTGGCTGTCATGAATGCTGCTCATCAGATATTTCATTTTTCCTACATGCTGGGCACGCAATAGGATCGCACTTCTGGGCCTCTTGTTTATGAAGCCCTGTAACTAGTTCTGGCCAATGGGTCCTGAGCAGGATGACACATGTCCCTTCTGCGCCTGAGCACCTGCTTGTCATGTGATGCTCTCTAGCGTCTTTTTCTTCCTGTGACATGGCAAGTAGCAACATTCCAGATAGCAGCTGCCCTGATAAACTGGATCCCAGTAAGAACAATCATGTGGAGCAGAAAGCCTCACCAACCCATAATGGAGAGACCTTTGCTCAAAACCTCCAAGGTATGGAGGTTGTTTGTTACTGCAGTATAACCTAGCTTGTGCTGACAGATACATGCTCCCTGACCAAGCTGGCTGGTCTTGCCTCCTCTAGGCTCAAACAGCACTCTGCCTTTTCTCCCATGGATGCATGTTTTATTTATGTGTTTACAGGTGCCCCTCACTGTCAGCTCTAGTCCGGGACCAGTTCAGAGACCATACCTCATGCACTTTCATATCTCATTATTCAGTACAAAACCTGCCACGTAGTGGGCATCAATACACGATCATTGTGTTGTTATTGGCTCATTTTTTTCTCCTTTTCCCTGTTGTGCGGGTGAGAAAATGACCTTGACAGTTTCCCGTTACTCTTGCTGGCTTTCTCCTGCTGCTCAGGTTACCAGAATTGATTTCACTTCTCCTGTTGCCAGTTCAATGGGGGGTCAGGGAGTCAAACTTGTTCTGGATCATACATTCTCATCTCCCATAAATGTCCCAAAGATCTGGCTCCTGAGCAGTTGTTGTAAGTGAGGGATAGGGCCCCTGGGACCACCAATAAGTCTGAGCAGCATTAGCAGGCAGCTGGGGTAGCCAAGGCTGCTCCCATCCTCCTAGAAGGTGGAGGAAGAGAAAGGAAGCTCTCACCTAAGTTTCCAGCCTTCTGGTTCTTATTTCTGTAGTACTTATCTGTCCTAGGCCCACTGAAGTAGAGTGATAAGACCGCAAACACACACACACACACACACACACACACACACACACACATTTGAAGGCTTCACCCCATGGCCCTAGGCCAGTGAGAGTTGGGTCTAGAGGCAACCAGGAGCTTCTCCGGATTTGGGGATCACCAAGTGCCTCATTTCCACACTTCTCATTCAAACATGGAACCAGAACCTTTCTCGCTGCTTCTCCATTTGGTGGGACTTCTCTCTATCACGGGCTTGGTGCCTGGCTCTCACCCCAGCTTTCTGTGGACTTGGACCCCAAGCTGACTTGCTGCCTGACCAGCTGGATTCTGACCCCTGGGTCTACTTTCATGCCAGTCCCTCCTCCTTTCTTGAGACAAATATCCTTCTGGAAGTCTTCACATTGGCCCAGAGAGGCCTCCCTGTCTGACACTTCACCTGATGCTGAGAACCACCATGCCCAGAAGCCCAGCCACTGTGCCCATCCTACCCCACTTCTGCAGACAATCTCACTGAAAGCAGCCCTGCCAGGAGGAGAGTCTACCAGGGTCCGATGTGGTGACTTGGGCAGGTTGCCATAGAAAACACTGCTTCCTTGATCATTTCCCCCTGGCAGGTCAAACCCATCAGTTTCTCCTTATCAAGAGTCCAATGTGTCTTCTGGCCCTATGCCCTCTGCCATAAGAACGATGCAAAGAGAAGTCAAGCTGATCACCTAAGCTATATCCTAACACCCCACCTTGACTGGGAATTGTTTGGCTGTAAGGGAAGAAGGCCCCACTCGTAAACTAAACTACAGGGAGCACAACTAACCCTCACAGGAACTGAAAGTTTGCATGGTAGAGTGCACTCATGGCCCCAAATCTTCACCTCTCATTTCCTCACCCTTTGCCATGTGACTTGCTTTGGCCATTGAGATCAGGATAAGAATCATGTGCCCAAAGCTGCCGCAAGCATGTGTGTGATTGGACTTGCTATCTTGTGCTTTTTAAAAAATGTTTATTTATTTTGAGAGAGAGAGAGAGCAGGGAAGGGGCAGAGAGAGAGAGGGAGAGAAAGAATCCAAAGCAAGCTCCACACTGTCAGCACAGAGCCTGATGTGGAGCTCGAACCCACGAACCCCAAGATCATGACCTGAGCTGAAATTAAGACTTGAACACTTAACCAACTGAGCCACCCAGGTTCCCCTATCTTGCACTTTGCCACTGCCATGAGAACAATATGCCTGGGCCAGCCCATTAGTCCCAGGGGAAAAATGAGAGACATTCAAAGCTGAGCCAGTATCAACTGAGCCCATCCCAGCTGACCAAGAGAAGCATAGGCTACATGAACACTTGGCCCTTGACACTGAGATTTTATGGTTGCTTGTTACACAGCATTTGGGGGCAATTGTTAACCAGCCATAGGTGTCAAGCAGGATTCTCCCCATTTCAGTTTCTGCTCTCAGATTCCTCATGGTCTTTTGTCTCTGCTTTTCTCTGCTCTTCTGCTTCATCTATTCTTCTCTGAAAGGTCAATTTCGTTGGTTTCTCTTCCTCTTACATGTGATTTCCTCATAGATTCCTGAGCTGGTTCTCAGGAATCTACCATCAGCCCTAGAATGTCTCTCAGCCTCAGACTGTGTCTTTTGTCAAATCTCAGGCACAAAGGACTTACCCACCTCTCCACTCCTCAGTGGAACTTGATAGCCAATCAGGAAGAAACACAAAGGAGCGTTCCATGTTTCCCAGGGGGTGCGGTGAAAGTGAAGGAGTACTGTTCCTTTCTGTGAGTCCCCCCTAGGGAAATGTCTTGCTGCAGTAATGAAAAACCAAAAAACAAGCTCCTTAGTAGGTCATTCTGTTATGCAAATAATCATCTGTCCTAGGGAGGGGAGCCTGCTAAGATTGTCCCCCTAGGTATGTTGGGTGGGGAGGGAGGGGCGGGAGATAAGTAGCTGAGATTAAGAGGACCAGGGAAACAGGCAGAAATAAGTGTGGCCCTGATGGACCAGCACTAGAAATGAGGGAGGAGCCCCGTTACATTTGGAGTGAACTTAGTGAGGCCCTAGAGGTGGACTCATATGGTGGGCACATCCCCAGACACAAGGACACCAGACAACACAACTAATTCTGAGTTCTACTCATGCTGATGGGTGACTCTGATTAAACAGGGCTACGTAAGTCAGGACAGGCAGATAAAGAGAAGGGTTCACAGACACCACAGAGCAGGCAGTGGCAGGGCCAGTGCATGGACACTTCTGGAGGCCAGGAGCCAAGGTGGTGCTGATCCTGAGGTAGGCGACTGGCTCAGTTCTGTGGTCTTGTAATCCCCTCCCTTGGGTGCCAGCCAATCTCAAGGGAGTTACACATGTAGAAAGGTGGATGGAACCAAGCGTTAGAGAAAAAAACAGAGAGACAGAGCCCCTGTTCGTGACCACATACATTAGCAGAGACATCCTGGAAAGTGCTGTGGAAAGTCCATAACCCAACAATCCTCTCCTGGGTGTAGAGCCTGAGAGGTTCCTGACCAGATTCCTGAGACACGTGCACCATGGCGACCATCCTGGTGCTGCTTCGGGTTAGCTAAAGCCTGGCAGAATGGGCAAGAGAAAGGCGGTAGGCACGCCTGAAGTTAACTATGTAAAAAGCAACAGGAATAGATCTTTAAAACATAGCGCAGAATGAAAAAAAATAAATAAGAAGAAACAGAACAAGATTTATGGCACAATACCATTAGTGTAAATTAAAAACACATACACACCACAAAACAACGTTATATTTTAACAAGGATCCATGAGGATGTTAGGCCATATATCAGACACACTGGAGTGAATACCGAGGGGAGGAGAAGGGACAGGCATGAGGACTCAGGATAAAGTAGGAAAAAGCCCATAAAACAAGAGAAGGCCTCGCACAGACTTTTTGTGATAATGAGTATCATAAACATAATTTCCATATCTGAGATCTGTTGTTTGTTTTTAATCTCAAGTGAGTCTACCGTGGGGCTATTTTGGGCTGGGACCATCTTAACACTAGCTGTTGGGATCCTGGGTGGGGGGTGGGGGTGGGGGTGGGGGGGTGGGTATGCAGCGCCACAAAGATTCCTGGCAGGGGCTCCACGGTCAGGTTGGGGAGGCAGGGAATGGAGGGGCTGTCGGCACAGGCTTTGGAATCACACAGTCCTGGGTTTTAGCCTTGACTTTGCCACATACCAGCCGTGTGACCTTGGACAAGTTGTGTGACCATTGGAAGGTTACTTCATTCTGCAAACTTCCATCTCCCCATTTATAAAATGGAAATAACAATATTGGGTGTGGAGGTCAAATGAGCTGATATCTACAAAGCACTTAGCACAGTGCTTGGCTTCATAAACAGCGGATCCTACTATCCTGGAGGGTTTTTTGTTTTTGTTTTTGTTTTTGTTTTAGGTTTATTTATTTATTTTGAGAGAGAGTACACAAGTGCGAGCAGGGGAGGGGCAGAGAGAGAAGGAGAGAGAGAATCCCAAGCAGGCTCTGTGCTGTTAGCACAGACCCTGACGCAGGGCTTGAAGCTACGAACCGTGAGGTCGTGACCTGAACCAAAATCAAGAGTCGGACATTTAACTGACTGAGCGACCAGAGATCCCTTCTCACCCAAACCCCACTAATTCTCAGAATCAAAAAAATAACTTCATTTCCATGTTTCTCAGTCAGCTGCTTTCTGATGGGAGGGGAGCTGGATCAGCAGCCCCTGAGACCTCTTACCGGAGCTGCATCGAGTGCCTGGGGCAAGGCTGGGGGTCTGCTGGAAGCTTCCGGGGTGGGGGGGGGCGCTGAGCAGACCTGCAGGCTGCATTCCAGGAGCACACAGGCCAGGCCAGCTGGGGGCGGGGCATAAAAATCAGCAGCTCAGAGCATGGGGTGGGGGGAGGGCAGAGGGGATGGGAGGACGCTGTGACCTCAAGAGAGAGAAAGGTCAGGTGGAATGGAGACCCAGAAGCCCTTCTTACTGCTCCGTTTCTGCCCATGCAGAGTCCCCACCCTAGCCCCAGTCTTAAAGCTAGTGCCCTGCACTGGACCGCTCCCCTTTGAAGCTTTCTTCCTCCAAATAAGGTCACAATTTGTGTTTTCCCCATGTTGGTGGAAACCTGACTACAGCTTTCTTTGAAGGAAGACAGGACCCTTGCCCTCTGGGCATTTCGCTCCACACTGTGTAAATGCTGTATGCGTTTTACATCAAAGCCTCAGACATCTATGTGCATTCCTTATGTGGGGGTCCTCCTCCTTCTTGGCATAAGCTCCCCTGGGAAGTACGATCCAGCCTCTCTGGAAATCTCTTGGGCTAGAGGCCTGCCTGAAATCCTGTCTGGCTTTTTCTTTCATTTCCCAATATGCCCTCAATCATGCAGTCTTGTTGTAAATACTCCCCTACTCATCTGCTTCTCTCCACTCCCTGTGCCTTGACTACAGTGTAAGCCATCATCTTCTTTACCTTGGACCATGACCAAGGTTCCTCCTGCACCTCCCCATCCCCATCCCCTGGCTGCCTTCTCCCATCAATTCCCCGTGCGGCTCCAAGAATAATATCTCTCTAATGTAAATATGACTATGTCAGTCCCTCGCACAAAAGTTTTCAGTGTCTTCCCATAACCTGAGGACAGGATCCAAACCCCTTAACACGTGGTACAGGGCTCTGCACCAAGCACCCCCTGTCAAGGTCTACCATGTCACTCCAACCTCCTATGACTGCCCCAGCCACACTGCATGCCCATTACAGCCTTAGCGCTCCAAACCCTCTCCTGCCCCTGGACTTCACCCATGGTTGTCCCTCCTCATTCTTTACCTGGCTAACTTCTACTTGCTTTTAAAGGCTAATTTCACTTCTTCCAGGAAGTCTGCCCTGATGATCCAAGTCTATACTAAGGGTCCCGTGTGAATTGAATTGTGTCCCCTAAACTATATTCAAATCCTGAAATCCCCAGTACCTATGAATGTGACCTTATTTGGAAAGAGTCTTTGTAGATATAATCAAGTTAAGATGAGGTCACATGAGAGTGAGATGAGCCCCTAATTCAATGAGTGGCATCCTTGGAAGAAGAGGGTAAGATGGACATTGACACAGAAGGAGATGCCATGCAGTGATGGAGGCAGAGACGTGGCTGGGAGCCTACGACACCAGGGATTACCAGCAACCACCAGACGCTAAAGAGGCACACAAAAGGATCCTCCCCTAGAGCCTTCCCAGGGAGCACGGCCCGGCCAGCACCTTGATTTTGAGCTATACACTTCTGCTGTGTTAAACTCCCAAATGGTGGCAATTTGTGACAGCGGTCCTAGGAAACTAATGCAGGCTCCAGCTAGGTGCTCCCAGAGCTGGTGCGCCCTCTCACCAGAGGATATGCCCTTTATGCTTTTATGGGATTGCTTGCCTGCTCCAAATTAGTCAGTAAGCTCCTTAAGGACAGGGACCTTGTTTGACTTGCTCATCGCTGGAGCCCCAGCACACAGTAAGGAGGTATGTACTACATACATACTATGTGAGTGGGTGAAGAATGCACGAACCTGCAAGAGGGCGAAAAGGCTGGGGCCACAAAAACGTGGACATGGTGGGAGTGGGAGGTGGCGGGCAGGTCAGGAAGTCTTCCCGCGAGTCCAGGGAGTGCTGGACCCAGATGGGGCCTGCAGGAGGCAGCAGAGTCTCCGTGCTTCGTGCAGACAGGAGGCTGGACCACATCTGGGGCATTCTGGGGCAGTTCGCACCAGACCAAAGGTGTGGTCCTTGGTATGGGAGAAAAAGGCCATCCCGCAGGCCTGTGGAGGTGTCTCCACTGGTACCTCTGAGAGGCAAAAGCTCAGGCCAAGGGAGCTGGCAGCAGGGCTGTGTTTCAGTGTTTAACAGGGTTTCCAAAGAGGGGAACAGCCAGCCAGCTGTTCTTGGAATGAAGGAACTGAGCTGTGACCACAGGGCCCAGCCTCACTCCTTGGGTCCCAGCACGGCCACTTGCTAGAGAAGCACCCCCACACCCACACCACAACAAGCCCTGCTCTAGGGGGGCAAAGCAAGCCGGCTCAGTCCCCACCACCTCTCTTCTCTGTGTCTGCTGCCCTGCCCACATGAAGCTGCTTCAGTTCCTGGCTCGGTCCGTCTGAGGCTGCTCCCAGCATCCACCTGGCCTTCTTTCCTCCCTGGTGCATTGACCCCCAGGATGGGTGCTTAACAAACCCACACTGAGAGTTCATTTGGCACACACTCTCTCAGCCCCACACCCTTCCTCCTGATCTGCACATCCTGTCTCCTGGCTTGTCCTACCACCCAACCCCCTGATGATGCAGAGGCTTCTCAGTGCAAATGCAAAGAGACAGTTTGGTACAGAGAAGGGGATTCCTGACATTTGACACATCTTCCTAAATGGCATGTGTGACCCAGCCCTAGTTGCGAGCAGGTGGGGGTTAGTGGGGGCTGGTGCGGTGGGACAGAGGAACTGAGTGGGTTCCTGCAGAGCTCAGGGCAACCTTCTGAGGTAGGAGAAGAGGGTCTTCCTGGTAAGTAAAGATGGCTGTGATTCTTCTGCTCACAAGTCCAGGGACATGGAGCAAGTTCAAGTGCAGCCTTGGTTTTTAAGGATTCTGGCCTAAAGGGGAGGGGCGAGCGGTGGTTTCCAGAGTTCTAGGCAGTGTTTGGGTGCATTGCATTTACTAGAAGATACAGGAAATGTCTGAAAGCAGGGTCCAGCTTCAGCAGAGGAGCCACCAGGATCTGGAAGAGGGCCAGCATCCCAGGAGGTCCGAAAGCTACTTTCCCAGATTGCCAAGAAAGGGCCCTTTCCTCCTAAGAGAAGGCCAGTCCCCACTCTTGTCACCCAAATGGGGAGAGTCCTCTCCCATGGTCAATTACTGTTGATGTCTTTTGTGAGCTATGTGTGTGTGCACACACCTGCACTACATTTTTCACATCTCTTGGCAAGTTAGTTGCTCCAGGTTTTGGAGCCATGAAGGGTTATTCTGAAGGGCAGTGAGAGAATCTAGAGTGAAGGAGATGATACCCAAACCCAGGCTATAAAATGGGGGAAGGGAGGAAGGGAGGACAAATATGGCAAGACCATCATTTCCAGCACCGGGGAGCCTGCCCTGCCAGTGAGGTTTTAGGGCAGCCACTGCATCTCCGGGGTCTTGGGTCTGGCATGTGTCATTTTAAAGGCTGCCTCAATCTGTGCAGCCTGAGCAAGGGCCAGGCAGAGTTACAAATGACAGGAAAAGGTATGTTGCACGCATCAGGTGTGTGCTTGTTTATATATTTCGCTAGGGCCTCAAGTCCATTTCCATCAGGAAGCAAACTGAATTCTGCAGAATTCTTTGCCTGGAGGCAGAGGGCAGGCAGCCTAGGGATGAGATTTTGGATAATAAGCCCCTGATAAAAGAAACGGCATCAAAGCTTCAGGGTTGGTCAAGTCTGGTGTATTGTAGGTGCCCAGTAAATAGTACTGAAATGCATACCTCTCCTCTTTCACAGACATTTGCCGACTCTAGTTTCCCGGCCTTGAGCTGACCCCTGTGGAGAATGGGTATTGGAATCGATGTTTAGGATGAGGGTAGAGAAGTGGTTTTTGCATTTGGCAAATGGTCCAATCCCAAAAATGCCCTAATCTGCTCTGCTATGACTACTCCTTGTTAGACACCCATCTGGTTGACAATTGTCAGACTGACTTGCAAACAACAGATGGGGAGTGACTCCCACAGGAGAGCTAAGAATGCAGAGCAAGAGACCCAGGACTTGATGAGTTGCTCCCTGGAGCTGGGGGTGGGGGGCAGGGGATGTGGGCGACTCACACACTACTGATTCCCTCTCCCCTTCCTCAACAATCAGAGTTTATTAGGACAGGAAATGTAAAGAGAAGCTCCTTCCCTAAAACGTGAGAATCATCTATGGCCTGATTCTGCACTCTGTCCATGAATTAGTGATTCTGAAAGGTGCCCCCAAAGAAGGAGGATTTAGAAGGACCAAGAGATCCACCTTTTTTTCACAATGGCCTTGTGCTGTTGGCACACTTGTTCCCAAAGTCATGCTGACTTTGAGCAGGCCTTGTCCAGCTGGTCTGCATACCCAACTCAGGGCACTACGGAGTAGTGGGCATAATATAGGTGTTTGGTTGCTCAAAAAGTTGGAAGTATGACTATGCCATTTACTCTTTGAGTAGGGTCTAAAACTCTCTGAGCTTCAGTTTCCTTATCTGTAAAATGGGTACTATTGGACCCCCGCTCTCTGGGGCCGTAATGAACCTTAAATGAGGAAACGTACGTAACACACCGAGCACAGTGCCTGGCCCTGTGTAGAAGCTCAGGACATTCTAGCTAGAATTGTTACTATTTTCTAGATGAGAAATCAAACCTTAATGAGTGAACCCTTTTGATCATAGGTAATAGAAACTAACTCAAACTAGCTTTATCAAAATTGAGAATTTGTTGGTTTTATATAACTGGAAGTCTGGGGACTCCAGGTCTTGACAAATGACGTTGTCACCATCATTGCCATTTTCCTCTGAATCTTCTCCATCCTCTCCATAGCTTTCCTCATGCCCTTTTTCTCTCTCCTACTATTTTCTGAACATTTGCTTCATTGTTACCTTAGTCAAAGGAGCCTCCATGACGAATGGCTTGGAGTTGCACTCTGGCTGTGGGTAACCTCAGGTTTACCTCATCCCAGTTACCCAACCCCACAGTAAAGAGGGAAACTTATCTCTTCTGTTGCCCATATGTTAGATCCAAAGGAAGAAGACTGGGTCACTCAGCTTGGGTCACTTGCCCATTCTTGGGCCAAATGTCATGGCGGGGCTTGTGGGGATGGAAGTACAAACGGAAATTTGACCATCCAGGCCTGGACCAATTGTCCATTCCTGTGGCCAGGGGGCTAGAGGTCTGACTGGCATCCCCACCAGGCAGTTTTCCAAAGGAAGGCATGGTAAACTAAAAGGGTCAAAATTTCTTTGGCATGCCTACCATTGAGAGGTGGAGATTATTTCCCTTTCCCTTGAATCCGGACTATTTTTAGTAATCTTCACACCTAGCGTGGAGCCCCCGCAGGGCTTGAGCTCAAGACCTTGAGATCAAGACCTCAGCTGAGGTCAAGAATCGACACTTAACGAACTGAGTCACCCAGGTGCCCCATAATCCAGACTATTTTTGGCTTGTTTTGACTAATAAGATGCTTTTATTAGTCCGCTAATAAGCAGACATAGTGCTGCTTTACTACAAGGCTGGGCTTAACACACCCACAATTTCTGCTTTCATGTACCAGGATGTTCCCGCCAGGAGCCCAGCAACAGTGCTACAAGACACCTACACCACATAGAGGGGCTGTGTGGAAGAGAGCGAGGTGCTCGGGCACCAGCCCCTGTGAGCACCCAGCTCCCAGCCAGAACCACCTACGAGCATGTGAGTGAGCCACCTTAGACCTCCCCACCCAATCAGGCCTCAGGTGACTAAAGCCCAGCCAATACCAGGAGGACAGGAGCCACCCAGCTGAGCCCAGTCAACCCATAGAATTGTGAGAGACAACAAATCATGGTGTTTTTAAGCTGCTAAGTTTTATAAGGATTTGTTATACAGCAACTGGTGAGTGAAAAGATGATGCGGTTATAAGGGAGAAAGGAACACAGAGTAGACAAAAACAGTAGGTGTCCATTACTTCTGGTAAAGAAAACCAAGAACCTATCCTTCCCAGTCCCATCGCCCCTGAGGGTGAAACCCTGATAGCAGAACGATGGGGTCATCTGTTTAGGCAGGGCATTCCTTTTTTTTTTTTTAATTTGTTTTAATGTTTATTTATTATTGAGAGACACAGAGAGAGAGAGACAGAACATGAGCATGGGAGGGGCAGAGACAGGAGGAGACACAGAATCTGAAGCAGGCTGAGCTGTCAGCACAGAGCCCAACGTGGGGCTCGAACTCACAAACCGCGATATCGTGACCTGAGCTGAAGTCAGATGCTTAACCGACTGAGCCACCCAGGCGCCCCCTAGGCATGGCATTCCTTAATGGGGGCAGCAAACTGTGGCTGATTCCCAGGGCAATAAGGAGGCACAGACTTGCTTCAAAGTCATGTTCACTCAAGTCCCAAGTCTGCACTCTTTCTGCTATTCCAGTGGCCCAGAAGATCCACAGACAGAGACTCTGAGCAGTTCTGAGCAGCTCCTACCTTGTGGTGAACGCAAGAGGAAAATGGAGTATCTTACCTGAGACCCCAGAGAACGTCAAGACTGAAAGACCGTACGAAGCGGAGAACAAAGCCAAAGTTGAATTCTGAAACACACAGAGAGGGATGGGAGGAGCCACCAAATTGCAGGGAGCAGGTGTGAGTACCACTGGCCAGGGACCAGGCTCTGAGATCAAAAGGCTGAAAGCACGAGGGAGGTGGATCCAGCCAGCCCAGTGTCCAGTTTGTGGCCATGTCCCCTCACTGCTGGGCTGACACAACGCCTCCCCCCTGTTTGTACACTACTGGCCACCCCATATAGAGGTCACACGCGCTCAGGCTAGGCACCTGACTCCCAAGACACGACATGCTTCCAAATTCATTCCTTATGAGACCTTGTGGGTTAGAAAGATGAGATGCTTGCATCAGGCTGGGGATTGTCATATTGAGTTAAATTTGATCATGCTAGTAAAAGGATTTGTATTTTTGTACCAGCAAATGGATACCTCCAGAATTAGCAAACAAAAAAATGACTGGAAATAAATTCATCCAACGCAGTCTGTCGAGTTATAAGCAGGAGGGAGTCTGGGATGACTCCTGCATGTCAGGAGGGTATGACATGAAGTCAGTGTTGGCAAACGCTGGCATGGGAGAAGTTGCTGACACTGGATAAAGTCCCCACTATGAGCCACAGGTCACCCTTGTATACAGTCAGCCAGCAGCCTACTGTCTGTGCCCTCATGCCACGGCCTTCCTACTTCTCTTTAGACTTAGATATATCCCTGCAGGGTGTGGCCCCCTCAGGCCCAAGCCCATCCTGACCCAAGCCAGCCTGGGTGAGAATCCCAGTGGATCCAGGCTTAGCCACACTGCTGTCAGCCCAGGATCTCGTATGCTTAGAATGGATTTTGAAGCCCACTGCTCCTGCTACATGCTCAGAATGTGACGATTACCCCCATACTGGGGCTTGACCTAGACACAGAGAAGTCCCCTGTTAACACATGCCCCTCTATCATCCAAAAAACAAAATCGCTCCATGCTGGGCATCGGTCGAGATGCACTGGGGCATGCAAAGGACACTGCTGAGACCCAAGGCAGAGGCCAGTGTGCCAGCCAGGCACACAGGCTGAGGAGGAGGAAAGCCTGGTTCCATGAACACAGGAGGCCCAGGAACACAGCCTGAGTCCGGGCCTCTCTGGCTGGTGGAACCAACCCGGGAGCCAGAGGGGTCAGCATGGGCTCAGGGGCGGTGTGGATATTGCTGTTGATGGGTCAGGACCCCTGTTCATGGAAAGGGGGAGCTGTGGTTCCCAGTGGGGACTTCAGTGGTTGCAGCCACCCCACCCCTCCAGGTGTTTGCTGATACTCCTTTGCTGTCCCAGCAGAGACTCCTTACCCTCTTATTGGATTGACTGGGTTTTTTTAAAATCCAGTAATCCTTTCCTGTGTTCCCTCCAATGCTGTTTATTGTGTAGCAGGAAGATGGAAATCTATTTACTAATCTGTTCAATTTTAACTCAATGCTGCCATCATCCTGGGAGGGGCGGGGAAGGTTGGGGCTGATGTGGAATCCTGGGGGGAGCACAATGAGAGCCCAGCTGAGTCAACCTCCAAAGTAACTTTAACACAGTACGGTTGGGTTTCTGTTTTTTCAAAAAGCAATTGAAATAGCGAAGGTAGGATTTTTAAAGGGAAGGTGCCACTAGCATTTTCTCCGTCTCAATAGCTGCATTGTGGGACTTCTGCCTGAATAATCTGGCTAATTGCTTCAGTTCCCTGCTTTGCTCAGGCTGGCTGAGGAGGGGGCCTCCTGCTGGGTCTTCAAGGGGCCAAAGGAGGGGAAGGAATCTTCTTCTCTTGTCAGAGCTACAATCAGTGGACAAATGATGAGTCTACCAACAGCTACCCCCTTACACATCACTTGCCATAGATTTCCCCCAAACCACCAGCTGTGTGGGTGCCAGAGTCTATGGGAACACACTGCGTGGCCACCAGCTGGCGTGACACATCAGTCATTTGGGTTCAGGAGTTGGCAGCCTGCGACCAGAAGGCAAGACATTTGCTGAGGGTGGGGCCACCCAAGGACTGGAGCATACCCGTGGCCAGCCAGACCCAGAGTGGCCCAAGTGTCGTTAGGCCACCAGCTCTTCACCAGGGCCCAGGACTCACAGCACCTCAGCCTACACTGTGCATATTGGTGGGTCAGGACTTCACCTCCCTGCTGTCCCCATGGCCAAAGCCCTTCGAGCAGCCTGACCTCCAGGCTGTATCCTGGTCTCCACCGGGAGGAGTCCAGGGACCTCCCCTTTTGCCCTGTGTGGCCACCATGCCCACTCTGACCTGTGGTCAGGTCCATGGCCAGAGCTTTGCCCCACCTAATGCCCAGGGTAGACAGGAGCCGGCAATGGGCACTTGTCAGGTCCAAGTGCAGAGCCCCTCTGGACCCTTGCACCTGACAAGGACATTTGCATGATGACTCCTTATGGACACCTGTCTCTGGCCTTGGCCCTCTGTCACAGGGACACCATTCTGGCCCTTGCTCCCAGGCTCCAAAACCATGCACAAGAGAAACCCCTCCTTTCCAGTCTGCCCAAAGGACTTCCTGGCTGAGCTTATTTTCTATCTGCTTCCCCATTAGAAAAGAGGGTATGAACTTTTTGCAAAGAAACCGTCCCTTCACCAACTCCTGCTTGACCCAGCACCGCCTATTTTTTGCATCAAGATGATGAAGTCCGCTCCCTTGGCTGGGAGTCTCACTATCCTCACTGACATCTAAAGAAATGACCGGGCGGCATTGGGGGGGCGGGGTGAGTTGCTCCTGACTGCTGGCTCCTTGACCCAAATAGGAATGCCTTTGAAGGGTCCCGACCTCCCTGTTCACTGACGGCATCAGGCTGTCATCTTAGGTGTGGCGGAGTTAGTAGAGACGGGAAGGTGCTCGACTCCGTGGGGGGGGGGGGGGGGGGGGGGGAGGGTCTACCTGGCACTGAAGTGCCAGTGAGGTTGGCACCCAGGTCTACACAGGCCACAGGTGTGTGTGCTGAGCCATCCGTTTATAGAGCTCGTGGATGCCCTGAGTGGAAACGCTCCTGATTTCAATCACAGATCACATCCGCACCAGATAAAACCAGCTTGCTAAATTGGGTTTCCTGCACCATCCTGATGTGTGTCCTGGCATATAAAATCAGTCGCTTAAAGGCAAATCAATGAGCCAGATGAGGTCTCCAGGCTCAGGAATTAGGCTCAGTGCCTCTGCCTCGATTTTTCAGATTCCAATTTAACTAACATTTATTGAGCAACTATATTTGCCAAGTGATGAGCTCAGTGCTTCCACATATGCTATTTTATGAACAGTTATAAAAGCTCTGCAAGGGAGTAATATTATGGCCACAGTAAAGAGGAGGATAAGTGACGGCCTCAAGGTCACCCAGCTGTCAGTGGCAGAGCTGTGGTTAGAGCTGGGAACTTTTCCATCATTTCATCGCTACCCAAGACTGATTTACAGGATGGAGTCCGTACTTCTCATCAGGGCTGTGGCTTCAGCTGACACAAGAGCTCCGGAGTGAAAAGTGTGCATCGTGAAGCTCAGCTCCTGAGGCCAAACTGTCCGCACTCACCTTGGAACCAGGCATCCAGCTGGCAGAGTGTTCCCCTAGTGGTGACCATGAGGAGGGACTGGCTCCTTTGGGGACAGACCAAGGCGCTAACCCAGAGCTGCTGCTGCTTGTGGCTCAACATCTCTGGACTTCGGTTTTCTCACCCTGAGGAGGGAGGGCTTATATCCATTCCACCAGGGCTATTGGAGGATCGCACTGTAAACCTTCGGGCAGACAGTCTCACGGCAACGTGAGCTGCATGAGGGCAGAGAATCTGCCTGCTTTGTTCAGAGCTATAGCTCTAGGTCAGTGCTGGCACATAGGCGCTCGGTAAACACTGGTGGCATGAATGAACTCCGTGATGCTGGTTCCCTTCCGTGCTCCTCCCCGCTGTGAATAGACATGTTCTACAACGGTTTGGTACGTGCCTTGTGCCCAAGACACAAGGGGCTCGGCTCAAGGCTTTGTGGAGTTTTCCACACACAACCGGGAACAGCCCCTCACACGCAGCAGGCCGTGGCCACCTCATTTCCTTTCCCTCACTGTCACCCTCCACACGACACTGCACAAGCCCCAAGCCCCCACCCTCTACATCAGAGTTTTTAAAAAGCGTGACTTACAATTTTTTTTTTTTACTTTGGCAAACAAGGGTATTTTTTAAAAAATCTACGATCGCCATCATTTCATGGACATTTTAACAGCAAAACTAGAGGACATATCAGAATAAACGACAGTCCTTTCTAAGAACAAACAGCTGGCAAACTTAGATTAACGTATCTTCCCCAAAGGTTGGGCTTTACACTTTTTTTGGGGTGCAGAACAGTGATAGTGTGGAATTTTATTTTATGATGTCACATGGCAGTTTTTTTTCCTTGATATAAATTTGTCAATTTGAGGATCTATATGTCACTATACTCATAGTGACAGCAATGGCAATAGAAAACATTCAATGAGTACTACTTGTGGGCCATATGCTCAATAATTTTCAAGCCTTAACTCCTTAAGATACAGCCCGTGAGGTGGAATGATTGGCCTCAATACCCAGATGGGGAAACTAAGGCTCCTGCCTTCTCCCTGATGGAGGCAAGCTGTATGTGGCTTCACGAGGGCTACAGGAAGGGGACCTCCCAGTTTACACCCATCACAGTGCATCCTGGAGTACAGATCGGCCAACCCAGCACAGTCAGGAATGTATCAGGGAAGCAAGCCACTGCCAGGTGACTTATCCCAGCCCGACAAGAATCTACAGATGGCACCTGGGACCCACAGCCCTAAATCACCATCTACCAACAAAAAGCAAGGCACGTGACAGATCTTTTCAGGACCTTCAGAACATGATACCTCAAGGCCCAAGTTCCTCACAACGTCGAAGTATCACTCCGAGGTATCCCGAGGTAAAAGCTAATATTTATTAAAGAAAAGCTGGTCTAATCTCTAGTAAAGGTATCACAATGGCTTTATTGATTTTTTTTTAAAGAAAAGTTACATTTTAAAAAGAAAAATGCCAATTTCACAAGCAACCTCCAGCCAGATTCCTGGCCCTTTGGGATAGCTCACAGCAATTCTGGTTTAAAAAAAAAAAAGAAGAGAGAGAAAGAGAAAAAATCTTGAAAAAAGGGCTTTTCATACAGACATACAAGAAAGTAAATAAAATCGATTGAAAATACTAACAGAGAGCCATTCATTTTGTTAAGTGTTATAAAAATGCCAAAAGTGCATCCTCTTCCCAGGCTCTAGGGCTTAGGATGTTTCCTTTTCTGAAAACTGACATCTGTAAGGAAGAAAATACAAATAAAGAGAAAAATGATGAACACCATTTTTTTTTTGAAGGCTCTGAGTGATCACGGAAATGCAAGGATGTAATCTCATTAACTATATAGCCAGGGTCTCATTTTCTCACTGTCTCAGGTGCTGGGGCATAGGAGTTGTGACCTCTTTGTAGAGAATCTTCTGGAAGAAACAGTGCCCTAACTGGGACTCAAGGTGGTATCCTGTGACTAAGATTCTCAACTAGTCAAAATACCTGGGCTCTATGTACCAGTCTGGGTCTCAACAGAAAATAGGTGGCACACTCAGTTTGGATAAGTGAAGAGAGTTTTCAAAGGGGTGGGCAGGGTGCAGGGACACCATAAAAGATGGTGTAGGACCTCAGCCCTGAAGGGATGAGGGGAGGAGAGATGTACAGGAATCTGGAGACAGAAAGAGCTGTGGTTTTCTTTCATGGTGTCAGCTAGCTCAAGGTAACCCCACAAAGAGAGAAGCAGGGGAAAACAGTATCCTCCCTTACTTTCCTCCTTCCCTGGGATCTACTGGTGTTCCCTGTTGGCCAAACCCAACTGGAAATCAGAAGACAAAAACCTTCTTGGCCCATACCCATACCCAGAGCAAAGAGCTGGGAATCTTGGGGCAGAGTATCTTCATTCATTGGAGCTTTGATTTATATAAGAGTTGAAGGGGTCAGATATTAACTAGACCCAGAAATACATACTTGAAAATGGATATGTAATTTTCATTTAAATAGAAGTTACAGTAAAACCTTGAATTGAGAGTAACTTGTTCTGCGAGTGTTCTGCAAGACAAGCAAACATTTCTAATAAATTGTAACTTGATAAATGAGCAATGTCTTGCAATATGAGTAGTACGTGATGCCAAATGTCACGCGATCACAAGTGAGCCAAAGCTTCTCTCTCTCTCTCTCTCTCTCTCTCTCTTTTGCTGCAGGATTCTGGGTGATCATCTCCCATGCTCAGATGCTTGGTCTCAGGCCATGGCATTCAGCAGAAATCAGTGATTTTTCAGAATGTTGGAAGGTGCCCACACCTGACGCTAGTGTATTTTTTGTCACTTCAAAGCACCTATGGACAACAGTCCTTTGCTTTTCCATACAAGACTAAGCTTAGGAATACTTTGTTTCATTCTAGGTCAGGCTACCTGCTGATGTAGACCCTTTCCTCTGCTACCTTATTGCCAGTTACACTAAATACAGTAGATGACAAGAGTTTATTAACACTGTACTATAGTCAACATCCATGAGAGCATGTACATGGCCCCCATCCATTGAGCCAATAGGTAGCTCATTAGTGATTCCATTAGTGACAGTGAAAGTGGTCCTACACAATAACCCTCCTCTCTTGTCTCCCTCACACCAGCCATGAAGGTTTTCAAAGGTAAGTGCAAGTTAATTTGTTTATTTTTCTTTGTATTTTGTATTTACTTTCCTATTTTATATTATATTACAGCATTGTAATCATTTTTATATGAATATTTTTGGGTTGTGGAACAAATCATCTCAGTTTCCATTATTTCTTATGGGGAAATTTGCTTTGATATACAAGTATTTTGCATTCCAAGCATGTTTCCAGAATGACTTATGCTCACAAACCAAGGTTTTACTGTATTTAAAATGTAGCTATTTCTGGTTAAATTCAGAGAGGGTACTTTGGATCTGGTATGGTACCCAACAATGTCCTCAAACCCAGCCCTGGATAAAATTTATCCAAGTGCCTCAAAAAAATGGCCAGTTGGGCCTATGAGTTCAAGTCCAGTAGAAATGTTAGAACATAAAGGGAACTCGCACCACTGAGAGTTAGATGGGCATTCATATAGCAGTCAGAGGGGACGCATAGGAGCCTGATGACTAAGGTCATGATGGGGCTAATATCACTTAAACGCAAAGGCTGTAGTGGGAAAAACTTCACAGCCATTAAGGAGAATGTATGGGCCCCAGAGACTTTCTGGGGGGGGACAGGAGGGATATGGGAGTGTTCAATTTAAAAAAGGGAAACCTCACTAAAGTGGACTGAGGAGGCTAGAAGGGAAGTCTGTAAGGGGGAGCCCGACCACTGAATGCCAATTACAGGAAAAATTGTCCATTACAGACCCTAACAGAGGAATTTCGACAGGAAAGAATCATGAAATACAGGCCCAACTGGGAAAGCTATACACAGTATCTTCAATAAGAAATTGACTGTCCCTGTAATTCAGCTGGTGAGAAACCATCATCACCCTGAACTCTTGCTTTCTTCCATTGGGCTTTTATTCAAAACAACCCCTCTCAAGTTCTTTCTTCTCCACAAAGTAATAGTGTTCCTGTCCTTTGTTTATTGGACTTGCCTATGGTATTGCCCCAGCTTGCTTGTCCAGTACTGTAATTCTTTGCTATTCCCAAATGAGCCCATCTTTTGCTGGTCAGACAACTGGGAGCTTTATTTTTAAGGTTAACAAGAGTTTAGGGAACCAGACAATCCATCGGCGGGAGCTCATGGCCAAGCTCATGCTCCACACCCACCCCCCCCCCCCCCACCGACTCCACGCACACTCATGTGCACACACACGCACTGATGCTGCCCTATTGGTCTGACCTTGCCAGAAGCTATGAGAAATCTACCAGTGACCTGACCACGTGTCCTGCTGTCACTAACTTCAGGGAAATTTGACTGCAGTCATGGAGATTTCAATGCCCCTGGTCCCAATTTCACAGCCTTCCTCTCTCACTCCTCAAGCCCCTTTGCCCACAGCTCGCCCTGGCCTCCCGTGGAGACCTCCCAATAAACTGGCAGCCTTGTTTGATCATCTCAAAAACAACTAAACACACATACTGTGGGCCACATGCTCTCGCTTCTGCGCCAACAGTGCTCCAGGTGGATCGTTATTGCCACATGTGAGATGAGAAAACCGAGGCGCGGAGTAACGGAGCAAATCTGACTGCAGCAACAGGTCCTTTATGATCCCAAGCTCCCATTAAGATCAGAAGAGGAAGTTCCTCTGGGCTTTGTCGTTCAGAGCTCCCGGTCAAATTATGTGCAGTGGAGAGGCGGCACGCTGCTCCCAAATTGCCGAATGGCAGAGCAGAATTTTGCACCCTCGTCTTTACATGTCTTCCACAGACTGCCTCAATCAGATGGGAATGGTACTTCTAAGAGACAAGTAAAGAAGGGGATGCTCCTGCGCCTGCCTTTTGAGGAGCAAAGCGGCAGCCCTCTCTGACAGCACAATGTTCCATTGTTCCTTTCAACTCAGGGACGGAGCTGACAGGTCCCCAGAAACTGTGCCTCCCCCATCCTTCCACACCCCTTGAGAGTGCGCCCGGGAAGAAAGAGGCCAGCTCCAATAGGGGTGGGGGGTGCACCGAAGAAGTCCTGAAGGTCAGGCTTAATGAAGGGCAGATGGGTGGGGCTGGGTGCCCCAGAACCAGACTGAGACAAGGATTAGGTGGCTTACGTGGGGCGTGATTCCGGGTGAAAGAGTTGGGAGTAACCCAGGGAAGGAAAGGAAGCCAACACGCTTTCTGACGTGAGCACCTGGGTCTCAGCCCCTCAGGAAGGCCCTGGGAGACTGTGTGGAACACGCCTTGGAACAGAAAGTGAGCGTTGAGCTACTCATCCTCTCCAGTGACTGCTTGAAGGCTGTTCCCAAGGGTGGGAACTCCCCAGCCATCCTGCCCCACCCCCACCCCCACCTCCCGCCAAGCATGCTCCGACTAGAGAACACCCTCAGGGAGAGGGCTTGCAGTTGCAATCTGTTACCAGGAAGAGGATGGTGACTGCAGAGGACAAGGACAGGGCCTCCACTATGTCTGCCACCCCGGGGAGACTCCATTCTAGTATCAGTATTTCCAGGTCAGGAGAAGTGAGGGCAGAGGAAGATGGAGAGTACATGGTGGGACTGTGTCCATTCGGGCAGGATATTGTTCTCTTCACCATCTCTGCACCTATGTCCTCATCAGTTCGGTGAGGCTGATCACATTCTCTGTCCCGTGCAGTTGGTGTGGAATCACATGAGTTAATATGTGTGAAGCACTCAGGACAGTGGCAGAGTAAGTGCTCTCACTAAATGACTCTGCTTTGCCTGGTCCACAGGGTTGAGAACATATTGGAAGCCCCATTCCCATCCATGATGTAGAGACTGGAATTGCTTTTAATGCTTTTATCCTGGCACAAGAACCCCAGGAGACTCCTTCCTCAGTAAGTTGGGCAGACCTCAAGCCCTGAAACAGGCCTCACCACCTAGATACCTCCTGGTCACTTGCCTTCCTGTAACCTCCAGTCCTGTTGAGTGGTCTGCCTCTAAGGCCAGCTTCTGCTTTGTTGTTCTTCCCCGGGTTTACGTCTTCCCCTGAGGCAGGAGCTTTGCTCTGCACCCCTGCCTTCTGGCCTGATGGGCAGACCCTGAGCTCTACCAGCCCCTCTGCTGGAGGGGTTGAAGGTGGACCTTAAATCCCACTCCCTGGCTATGCTGGGGTCCTGCTCCAAGGAGATAGCTGCACTCTCATCTTCCCTTTGCTGGGGTGAGACCTCAGAGGGTCAAGGTCCTGAGACACCCTTGGCAGCACCAGGGTATGCCTTCCTGAGCCACCCACCCAAATGGGATGGGGGAGGGAGCCCAGCATGAGCATCTGAGCACCATCAGCCTTGTCCTCTGATCCCATGACCAAAGCCCCCAACTACACAGAGGCTACGTGTGGACTCTGTTTCTGACACCCCAGGTCCTGAAGACCCTTTGGCAACACCAGGAGCTCCCTCCAGCCTCTTGTGAGTCATACTTGACGAGGACCAGCTCTGCTCCTGGCACACGGGCCACCTCTGCTTTGCCTCCTGCATTGTCACAGCCCTGAGCCTGCCTGAGTTAGTCCTCTCCTTAGGGCGTTGTGGCTACCAGTAGTGGCTCTTCCCAGGACAGGGGTGTGGCAGGGAGGTGCACCTGGGTCACCATCAGAAAACATTGTGTCCATCTTAGTGGCCCTTTTCCTACTCAGATTCTAGAATACAGGTTTGCTGATGTTAGTCTTCTTTGGAAATGCATTCACATTTGCTGGGACATGATAATGGACAGAAATTGCTGCAAAATTGACTGTTGGGGAAATGTAAGGGTGACAGATTCTCTTAGGGGCACGTGGCCAACAACAGGCAGTGCCCATACTCGATGCATTTAGCATCTTTATTAAGGATCTGGTTGAAGGAACATGAACAGTGTGGTTCATCATCTTTTTTTAACTTTAAAAATTTTTCACAAATAATTTATGTTTATTACAGAAAAAGCAGATGGGCCAAAGGAAAATTAAGAAAAATGACTCTCCATCCCACTATTCGGAAATAACCACTCTTTTTCACATTTTGGTGCAAATCTGCAATACCTACATGTGCATATATAAATATGTGTCAAGCTGAAATTCTGGACCTAAGGCTTTTTTTTTTTTAAATCTTGATGTTTAAAGCTTTGATAAAACAGTTTTTGGTCCAGAAAGTGATACAGACTAGCATTGACCTTAGGAGTAAACTGTTTATTTGGGAAAAACCCTTTGAACAAAACATTAAGCAAATTCCTCCCTCCTGCAGCTCTAGGGGAATGAACTGATATTGAACTATTGTACTTGATGCCGTTGTCCATTTGGAGGCCATTAGACAGGGCCCGCCCAGTTCACTGAAGGAGAAATGAGCATTTGTGCTGTCAGCCAGGAAAGAATAATCCTGGGAAAGCAAGAGAGGCCCAGACAGGTGAGCCTCAGACAGGGAGAAGAATATCTTTTTTCTTCTCCCTAGGTCCTAAAACAACCAGGACCTCGGAAGCCTGGACATCACAGAGACTTCTGGCAGAGACAAAGATGGCCTCCAGCTTGGTTGAGGTGGCAGCAAGGCAGTGAGAGTCCATAGGGGTGCCCAAGGAGGGGTCTGGGGGAAATCAAAAGCAGTCATTTCTTCTGGGACTTGTCAGTTTTGCTTGGAGGGGTGGTTCCCTTTGGTTATCCCCAAATTTAGTGAAAAGGCAGAGACCAGTGCTAGCTGTGCCACGTAACTAAGGGAAGAGCTCTTCCGGGCTGGAGTTAGAATGGTAAAAGAAGAGCAATGCTGGTCCTCTGAAGGCCAGCCTGGAGGTACCAGCAGGGTCTGGCAGAAGATCACCAGTCCCAGATACAGGACGCTGAGCCTGTCTCCTGGAGCTTGCAGGGAAGCAGAGGCAGGGCAATGCATGCAGACCGTGCCCTGGGGGACTCTCAGAAAGGACCACATGACCCTCTGAGGGAGGCTCTGTTCCTGACATCAGGCAAAACCAAGATGTGGAGCCTAGTCATTTACAGTATTAGCTGAAATATGTTCTTACCAGCTGGTGAAGTCTGAGACATTCTATTTGTAGACATGTACTCTACCTGCTCTCCTGACATTAGGCAAAACCAAGATATGGAGCCTAGTCATTTACAGTATTAGCTGAAATATATTCTCACAAGCTGGTGAAGTCTGAGACATTCTATTTGTAGACATGTACTGTCTACCTGCTTTTTTGAAATGGGCTTCCCCACCACCACCTCAACAATATATTGTGTGAAACTGTCCATATCAGTAGATATGGACAGTGTCACTTTAATAGATGAATCATGTTCCTCTTCACACATGTATTTACTATAATTTATTTAAACATCCCTTTTTGTTGAAGCAACTTGAAAGCAGAGTGGTTCTGAGATAAGCAAGGCAGGGATGTGGAGAAAGGTGAGCACTGGCCTTTCAAATCACTGCACTGGCAGTGATTTGGAGCTCCTGGGGCAGTGTCCATTTGGCTTGTCCTCAGAGTCAGGCTTCTGTACTCATGTATCCACTCTCAGCCATGCTGATAGTGCTCTGATACTGCCCATGCTGGTTTGCAGCTAGAGACTATGCCACTTTTTCCTTGGCTTCTTCTCAGAGAAGAAAAGGATCAGAAAAAAGTGGCGTGCCATAACATCTCTATAAACCCCATCCGTGTTGAAGGCTTTCAGTTGAAGATGGTGGATGGAACGTAGTGTTTATGTCCTCTACTTCTCCGGGGTCCACTGAAAAATAACAGTGATAAAATCTTTTAAAGGATAAAGAGAATTGGGGAAAGAACAGCAACAAGCAAGAGATTTCAACAATTTTTAGAGGATGCAAAGCAGAAGGAGGGGTGGTAACTGTTTTTTTCAGAGAGGAAGAAGTGACACCTGCAAGTCCTTCTAGAGAGAAGACAGCTCATGTGCTCTGCCCAAGGGCCCCTGGAGAGGTCAGGGCTTGGAGGCACTGGGTACCATGGAGAGCAGAGGTGAAGCTCAGGGCTGCACACAGAGACCCAAGTGGATACACTGGGCGAATAGACTCTCCAGTAAGATGTGAGGAGTCTGCACACTTTTCAGTTTCCTCCTTCCTAACAGAACCCTGCCTTGTTAGATCAATCTGTCTTGCACACAGCATGTGCTTCAAGGGGAGACCTAATCCCAGGTAGGTCAATCAGATGAGACCTGATTGGCCTGAGCCAGTTAGCACAGAACGGTTCACGTGGGCTCCAAGAGTGGCCTGTTGATGCAGGATGACCCCATCAGAGAAAAAAAAGCACTAGCAGAGAGATTTTCTCTCACTTTCTTCAGTTGGATATTGAAGTATATAACAAAAAGAGTGCTTCTCAAACTTTCATGTGCATTGAATCACATGGGGATCTTATTAAAATGCAGATTCTGATTAGTAGGTCTGGGAACTAGCTTTGGATTCTGCATTTATGACAGGCTTTTAGGTGATACTAATATTGCTGGTCCAAGGACCATGCTTTGAGTAGTAAAGGCATAGCTCATTTCCTTGTGGCACGATATTCTGGTCATGAAGGGAACCAGCTCATTTGAATCAGATGTTGAGAAGAGCAAGGTGAAGAGCCTGAAAAACCTAAATCCTGGATGGAATCATTGAACTACTGATCCATACCATATCTAAAGCACTCCCTACTTTTGAACTTCTAGTTATATGGAATAACATTTTTGCTTAAGGTAGTATAAGTCAAGGCTCTATCCATTACAGCTATACCCTGGAGGTGGTGAGGAGAAGATTATTCTCTAAAGAAGGAAATGGGAGAGGATAGGATTCAGAGGCATTGAGTGTAGGGGAAGGGGAGGCTGGGAACCAGGTACAACACTGAAAACAGGAAGTAATTAACAGCCTGTGCATGAATGAGGCATGAAGGAACTTTCAGAGTGGCAGAAATATAAAAATTCATTCAACATACAATGGAGATTTTTACATTTTACTATGCATAAATTATACCTCAATAAAAAATATTTTTTAAAGCTGCACATGGATATTTTGGCCCCTTCCCATGCCCCATGTCCAACCTTTTAGATGCCAGAACATGAGAACCAGGCAAGGGATTGAAAGGTTCTTTTCTGGGTAAGTGGAATGGCCCCAAAGAGAAGACTCACACATTGTCATTTGAGACTTTCCAAAAGGAACAGTTTGGCATCTGATCACCCTATGGTGAAAACCTACCAGTTGTTAATCCTTCTGCCCAGCCCCACACACAGAGATTTCAGTCATCTATTTAATACCTATTTCATGATTACTAGACTCTTGAAAAAATGCACCAACATAAAAAAAAAGCATTAAAAAAAACCTTGACAATTCTGATATCAAAACTAGTGTGGGAAGAACTGAAGAAAGTAGAGATAATGCAGGACTCAGAAGAAAAATTAAAAATGAAAGAATTAGTACACTTAGACCCACAAGAGAAGACACTTCTTTCATTAAAGAATAGGGTTTAGTAAGAAAGGAACAATTAAGGAATAAGAAAGAACTGTTAGAAATTAAGAATAGGGTAGAAAAAATACAATAATCTAGTAAAAGATTTGGAGGAAAAAGATAATGAAATTGATTACAGCACAGAACAAAAAGAGATGGAAAATGTGGAAGAAAATGCAAGAGCCTTAGATAACCCATCAGCAAATCCAATATCTGACAAAGAGAAAAATTAGAAAGAGAGAACAGAGAAAGGAAATGGTCAAAGAATTGAGTTAAGAATATTTCCTGGAACTAGACTACATTTTCTACCTCAGGGCTTATATAAATTTGGGGGACATCAGGGGTAAGAAATAAATCCTAAAAGATTCCAAAGAGAAAAAAAATTATGCAAAAGATAGATAATCAGAATGTCATTTAACTTCCCAAGCATAGAATTGAAAGCTAGAAGACAATGAAACAATGAATGCAATAACATTTTGAAATAAATACTACTTTTAGTCTTGAATTTTATATTCAGCCAAACTAGAAATAGTGTGAGGACAAAATAAAAATATTTTCAAACATAAAAGCTTGGAAAAAATTACTTTTCATGCATCCTTTCTTAAGAAGCTCTTAGAGGGTGTGTTGCAGCAAAATTAGGGAGTAGTTCAAGAAAGAGGAAGATGAACAATTAAAAAATGGTAGATCCAACCCAAGACAGGAGTAAAGGAAATCCCTGGAGGATAGCTGTACAGGAGGTCTACAAATTAACCAGCACAATTGGAAGATAGAGGAAAGAATTCCCTACAATGGAGGTCTCCAGGAATAAAAAGGGGCATAATAAAATATGTGATATGATGGAATTTTTATAAACACTAATGCTATGCGGATGACAGGTCTGATTGATTTTTTTAACTTTAAAGATATAAATGTAGAAAAGGATGCAAGGGAATACTAGGCAATTATAAACTCTAAGGAAAAACAAAAACTTCAAGAAGGAAAATATAATTGCAATAAACTCTGATCATTACCTAAGTGAAAATGATGATAGGACTAAATGCTACGATGGGGTTGGGGGATAAGATAGGGAGAGCTTCTGTAAGAAAGCTACATTATCCCAACCCACAAATCATGAAATAGAAGTACAGGCATAAATGTAGAGGTAGAGAATTAAAGTTAAGGAAATATGCAGAAGAGTTGTAAATGACCTCCTCTGGGGAGAATAGTTCAGCGACTGCTCTTATTCATTATAAGCCTTTTGTTATTTGATTTATTTTTAACTATATGAACATATTGTTTAAAATTTTTTTTAGAAATTAGAAAATATCTTTAAAGTTGATGAATGAATGAATGAATGAACGAATGAATGAGAAGATCACCAGGCACATGTCAGAGATTGGGGTTCTGTTTTGGTCCCTCCACTAACCAACTGAGTGGCCATGAGTAAGGCATTGAATCTCTGAGGTTTAGTGCAACACAGAAACTCTAGGCTTTCTTCCATGTCTCAATGACCTGAAGGCCCATCAGAGTCAGACAGGCCTGTACCCCAGACCTGGTGTCATCTCTGGGTCACCAGACCCCAGTCTCTCTTCCCATCCCCCAGCCTCTGCTTCTGCAACATGGAGGTAATGATACCACCTTCAAAGAAGGCATCAAGGGGGTCACACGTGGGGCTGTGCCCATCATAGGGCCTTGTAAGTGTTCAGTAGATGTCAAGGACTTGACATGTGGACTAGAGGGAGATTAGATCAAAACAGGCAAGATAGGGTCAGGCAAGCTGTGATGCCAGGCAAGACAAGTCAGATGTTGGCTGGTTATGACACCTGTAATGGCTCCTACTCCCTCCCTTCTGGGGACTTCTCTTGTGACCGTGACTGAGCCCAAGGATCCTCCACTAAGTGGCCAGAGCAGAGGATGGGCCTGATAGCATGGAGTTCCTTGGGCTATATGTGCCCCAGAACTGCCTAAACTCAGAGGAAAATTTTCCCCAGCCCCTTCATTTTTATAATCAGCATATGCTTAACACGGTCAAAAAGATTTTCCTTTCTGAAAGTTCAGTCTGTGATTTCCATGCCCCCAGTGGCCTCTGGGATCCCGTTTGCTCAGGTGAGAGTGCTCTTTTCAAGCTGTCAGTAGGGGAAAGATGACAAGGCTTTAATGAAGTCAAGCCATCATTTTTTCATGGCACATGAAGCTGCAGGCTCAGCTGGGGAGGGAACATGGAGATGGTTCCTTTGGCCTGCTCTCTTCTCTGACCCTCCCCCACTACACCCTGTCCTCAGCATTGCTCAGGAGCCACTCCACATAAACAAGCCAGTGCTGCAGGGTTCCCTGAGGCCACTGGCTGGACTGCTAAGGAGGGCACTGAGGTCTGATGCCATTAATCACCCAGACACACACTTGCGGATTCTTGGCTCAGCTGGGAGCTCCCTCCCCTCCCTGCCCCCAGGAGAATGAATCTGTCGATTTTCTTCCTATGATTCAACAGGCAGCTAATATTAATAGGGTTTAAATCATTGAGACTCCCAGAAGTCAGGTTTCTGCTGGTTTTCCTACAAATGAGCCACCAAATTTAACCAGAAATGCTTTCTATTTAAATAAAGACTACGCATCCATTTGGAAAAATATATTTCAAGGTCTAGTTAATATCTGATCTCCTGAACTCCTCCCACAGTCCTGTATAATTCAAAAGCCCCAGTGAAAGGAGATACTCATCTGCTGATATGTATTCACATCCCTGAAAGGGGAAAAAAGGCTCCTTTCATACAGAGGATTGCTTTAGCTACAGCTGTGAACATCTTTGAAAAATCTGCCACCTGTGTGGCATGGGGAGAAAATGCAAAGCATTAGGCTATGACCCCAATCTTCCTAAGGGAACCCAATGATATCCTAGTTGGTGATGTAGGCCAGTGGTTCCTAAACTTCAGCCTGCATTGGAGTCACCTGGAGAGTTTATTAAAACACAGATTGCTGGGACCCAACTCCAGAGTTTCTGATTCAGTAGGTGTGGGATGGGCCCCAAGAATCTACATTTGTAACAAATTCCCAAGTGATGATGATGCTCCCGGTCTGGGGACCACACTTGAGAAGCAGTGTCCTGGATCTTCCTGAATGGTTACACCAGGAATTCCCTCTGAGGGGACTCTGTTGCCAGTCTCCCCCTTCCCACCCTCCCTCCCCACCCTGCTGTCCCTCTTACCCAACCAACCCCTACACCCCCCCCTCCCGGGCCCAACCAGTTGATTGTGAAAGTCTCCCTTGAGCTGGTCCTGGGCAAAGCTGGGAACTAATGAAGAACTCCAGCCTCTCCCTTGCAGGCTGAGCTTCTGCTGAACTTGGCCCTGCGTCGGCAGAATCTAGTGGCCTGAGATGAGCCCAGGGCATGTGCCTGCCCAGTGAGTCACAGCTTTCCCAGCCTCTGCAGAGTGGGTCAGCCCAAATAGCACCTCAGTCCCCTTGCCACGGGAGCCCTGTTTCCTATCCCATAACACTTGATGGAGGTCCAAGCCCTTACCCACTCTTCCCCTTACCAAGGGCTTAGAGCTGGTATCTTGCCTTCCTGTCCCCTCAGACAGGGGCTGAGCAATGCTCCCTCTGGATGAGAAACGCTGTACCTGTCTGACCTAAAGGGCTGTCATCACACACACATCCACCCCATCCCACAGTGAACTCCTCTGGGAAATAACACCTTTAACATTGCCTTGGTCATAACTGAGATTCCCATGGCAGTTTTGATCCCTGGCACCCTTTTGAGGGGTAGCAAACTTCAGATCAGTAACTCTACTCCCAACCTTGCTCTGCCTGGCATCCCAACTACCTCTGCTTCCCCATGGCAGACTCCCATCTACTTCTTCCCACCACTGGCAACATCTTGATTATGACACCTATAACTACTCCTCCTCCTTCCCTTCTGGAGGCTTCTCTCCTGACAGTGACCATGACCAAGGACCTTCTAATAAGTAGCTTCAGTCACAATTCCATGATTTCTTAGCCCAGCTTGCAGAAGCTGCCTGATTTGCTAGCCACCTTTACCATGGCTGATACTGAGTTGTAGCTGCAAGTCACATAGACTCACAGTGAAGAGCATGAGCTCAGGAAAGACTTGAGTTTGATTTCCTGCTCTTCTACTTGCTAGCTCTGTAACCTTGAGCAAACCTCTCAGCCCCTCTGAGCCTCAGCTTCATCTGTAAATAGAGACTGGAATAGTACATGGTGCAGAGGATAGATAAGGGTTGAATAAGTGAAGGTATAGAAGGTATTGCATTGGTTTACTACTGCTGTTGTAACTAACTACCCAAACTTAGTGTTCTAAAACAGAAATGTATTCTTTGACAGTCCTGGAGGCAAGGCACTGGAAGCGTCTTCTGGGGCTCAAGTAAAAGGGTCAGCTAGGTTGGTTCCTTCTGGAGGCTACAGAGGAAAATCCACTCCTTACCTCTTGCAGCTTCTGGTGGCTGCCAGCATGCCTTGGCTTGTGGCCACATCACTATGGTCTCTTCTGCTGTCACATCTCCTTCTTTTCTGAACTGACTCTCCTTCTATCTTCCTGCACTACCTTTAGGGCTTACCCAGGCAATCCAAGAAAATCTCCCCATTTCAAGATCCTTAATGCAGTCACATCTGTAAAGTCCCTTTGCCATCACAAGGTTCCAGGGATTAGGACCTGGATGTTTTGGGAAACCATTATTCAGCATAGCACAGGTGCAAAACAGAGTGCCTGGTGTCTAGAACCTCCATAAATTACTGCTTCTCTTCACCTTACTGCTAATGTTACCATTATGATGTCTGTTTGTCACCTAATTCTGCCCCAGCACAATTGCTCTGATAGCCACCCAGTCAGCACAGAGTTGGGTTTCTACAGCTCCAAAGAGCATGATTATGTGAGGCTTAAATAATGCTCAGAGCACTTAGCCACTTATACTCTCTATAAAATTCTTCCTTCCCAATAATATGTGTCTAGAAAGAGGTGGGAATTCTCAGTGGGGTGCAGTAAAGCCCCCCACCCCCGGTGACTTATAACTAACAACTTCTCAGAGCAAGATGATGCTCTAATGAGTCCTCTGAGCTCTCCAGATTAATTCCTGAGCACAGCTTCCTCTGGTCATTGCATCTGAGATTCCTTTCAAGAATGAGGCTGAGCACTACTCTTCTTCCAACCGGCAAGAGCTGAACAAGAGCCCCCAGGCTTTTACCCTAGTGGACAGCTATGAATGAAAGGTCTCTGTCCTAGGGGCACCTGGGTGGCTCAGTCGGTTGAGTGTCCGATTTCGGCTCAGATCATGATCTCACAGCTCGTGGGTTCAAGCCCTGCATTGGGCTCTGTGCTGACAACTCAGAACCTGGAGCCTGCTTCAGATTCTGTGTCTCCCTCTCCCTCTGCCCCTAACCCACTCATATTCTCTGTCTCTCTCAAAAATAAATAAATATTTTTAAAAATTAAAAGAAAGGTCTCTGTCCTCACATCTGTCCACAGGCTTCATCTTACTGGATCAAACATTACCTAAGCCACTCTTAGAGACATGCAGCTTATTATCTGTTTGGACACTGGACACTGATAGCAGTGAGTTTCAAGTGCAGGGAGCATATAAAGCTACAACACAGGTGACTGAGGCCCAGGCCCAGCCTTGGTCAATTCTGGACCAAGTTCAGTTCATGATTCCAGAAACAGAGCCATGGAGCAACCAAGGCCAATGAGAGGAGATCATCAGATAGAGAGACAAAGAGACCAAGAGGTGCACCAGTCAAGGCTAGTAGCCACGGTCAACCCCTGGAGAAAGAGCCAAGACAGAAAGAGACTTGTGAGACATGGGAGAAGGGGCTACAGTCATTTGACTAATTCTGGACCTTTCTTACCAGGGTCTCTTCTGAAGGGTTGATTCTTACTCCCAAGGGTTTAAAGACCATGAATACTTGGTATTGGGAAACCTATATTCAGTCAGTTCCCCATAGCTGGAGCTGACCAGTGGTCAACTGTGCCAAGATAAACATCTACCATTAATACCCCCAAGGGCACATTCTTAGGGGTCTCTCTCCAGAACTAACAGCCTCTTTTTTTCCTTGGGATCTTGTCTCAGTCATCATGGGCTGCTATAACAAATACCACAGACTGGGTGGCTTAAACAATAAATATTTATTTCTTACAGTTCTGAAGCCTAGAAGTTCAAAATCAAGTTTCCAGGATGATTGGATTCTGGTGAGTGTCCTCTTCCTGTTTGCGGACTTCTGACTTCTCGTTATATCGTCACATAGAGAGAACGATCCTTCCTCTCGTGACTTCTTCTATGGGCAACAATCCCATTCATGAGGGTTCCATCCTCCCGAAGGCCCCACTTCCAAATACCATCACATTGGGTAGGGAGGGGGGAACTCAAATATTCAGTCCCTTGCAAGTCTCTTCTCCTTGTACAGTCCCTTTTATCCATCAGATGCTCTCAAATCTAACATGGGGCCCACCTGCTCTTGATCCCTGAGACTCAAGGACACATGATCTCTAGCCCTGGGCACCCAGCTCAGGCCTGAGGCTGGGCTCTCTGCTGAGGACAGGAAGGGAACTTCAAGCTGGGACAGTTAGAACAATTGCCACCGGGTCTGCCTTGCTGCCCACTCTTTGGTCCCTGAGCCCTGTTCCCACTTCCTGCTCTCTTGAAACCTTTCCACCTCCCTTCCTCCTTAGCCTACCTTCCAACCCCATACTACCTCCAAGAAATTCCTTTACCTCCACCTTCAAGGAAACATGGATGCCAGCAGGTGGGAACTTCCCACCTCTGCTTCCATCATCCTTCACACCATATTCTCACTGAAGGAAAAGAGAAGTGAGGAACATGGGTCAAGTGTCGGGCTCTGGAGTCTGTCCATCAGAGTCAAGAGCAGGTGTTGCCTCTTACTAGCTGTGTGACCTCAGGCAACCCACTGCATGTGCAGAACAGGACAGCAGCCATACCCTCTACTTCATAGAGCTGCTGCAGAGGAAATGAGGAGTTAGCATATGTAAAACAGTGTCTAGCACAGAGTATGAACTGAAAAATGTAAGCAATGCTTATTATTTTAATGTAAGAAGCACAACATGTAAACACAGATAAAGCAGTGTTGGGAACATGAACTCTCAAGTCCTGGCTGTGCCATTTTTTACTTCTGGGACCTTGAGGAAGTCACTTAACCTCCTTGACCTTCAGATTTTTCACTTGGACAATGAGGACATGACAGTGCCTGTCTGAGGCGGGAAAGGACACAATCTGTGTGAAGTTTTCAGCATGACATCTGGGACAGGACGAGCTCTCCATAAATAACGCTTCTTTTTGGAGTCCGCCCTCCTTCCTTTCCCTTGTCCAGGGGTGCCAGCCTCCAGCACAAGCACCCAGGACCCACCCTTATCCCGAGGGAGCCTATCCCCTGATTACCACCCATCCCCACTCCTGTGCCCTCAAAACACTTCTCCTCACACTGCCCCTCAAAACACACAGCCCCTCAGGCTCCAGACAGGTGCAAGTCTCCCCAAAGAAAACCCTCTTTCAATCTAGGTTTTTAACCCCCCACCCTATTTTCCTCCTCTTTCACTGGGAACTTCTAGAAAGGGTGGTCTACCCTTGACTGCAGGCTTCATTTGCTCACAATGGGGCCATTGCAAGCTTTTATTGCTTCCTACCAGATGTCTGGGATCTCTTAGGGACATCTCAGGATAATGAAGTCCTGAGTGCTTGTGAGTTCTCCATTGAGATGTTTGTCTTCTGTCTGCTGAGTTTATTTGAGCTGTGGAATATCCCATATCTTCTCTACAAGTGTAGGAAGTGATTTACCATTGGTGGTTAGTACTGCTTTGCTGGGTGACTGTAATCAGCCCCAGGATACAGCAATCTCTCCAGGCCTCTCTTGGGAGCTCCCTGGGGATGAACCAACCCATTCAAGGAATCCTGGGTAGGGCTAAACGTGGGCAAACAGAAGTCGGCTGACTGGGGAGGGCAGAACACAAAGGCAGACCCAGAGAAGAGATAGAACTTAAATCCTGAACAAAATGGAGAAGAAAGCCGCAGTCTTGGTTTTTCCACTAAATTCTGAGGGGAAAAAAAATCTACAAGACCTCAAGCTTCAACAAAGATGATGAGAAACAGATTAAAGAAAGCCCTTTCTGGTGCTGAGGTGGGAGGGCAAGAGAGGGCAGGGAGGAGCATGGCTGCATCCTTTGGAAGAAAATCTGGGAGAGGAAACAAGCCTCATTCTGGAGTAGCAAAGACCTTCATGCCAATGTCCACTGACCCAATGAGCTCCGTCCACACGCTTCCTCTAGTGCCACCAACATCTTGGTGAGATTATTCCCTTGCCAGGCAAGATGCCCTGTTGCTTGGGGCACCATGACATGTTGTGGGGTCTATGGCTCCTGGGGTCCTGAGGGGACAGTGCTTCATGTGTCCCCAGTTGAGAGATGCTTCCCTATCCAGTCTAGTGTCCTGTCACAGACCAGGGGGCTCTTCACCTTCAAGATTGCCTCAAGCACAAGATATAACTGAGACCTCCCCTTCCACCCTCAGGTAGCAGCCCTATATGCAGCCCTCTGGGAGGGCTGGGGTGCCTGTCCCCTGTCTATCCTGCTCACACATACCCAGATCCCTTTGAATGGTTTGGACCTGCTCCTGCTTCCTTTCATACTGGCAGCTCCAGACATCCCCTATTCAGGCTTTGCAGAGCCTGACACATAGTAGGTTCTTAATAGCTGTATCTTGAATAAATGGATGAATAAACAGCTCTTTGGCCACAATCAGTGTGTGTAATACAATAGCTAACATTTACAGAGTGCTTCTTATGCACTAGAGCTTTTTTGTAACATTTTACATATAATAACTCATTTTAGTCTCACAAAAGCCCTAATAGCAGGCATCGCTATTATCCCCATTTTACAGATGGGGAAACCAACCCCCAGAGAGGTTCATTACCTTGCCTTAGGATGTACAAGTACAAAATGACAGAGCCAGGATTTGAATCCTAGCAGTCTGACACCAGAAGTTGGGCTGTTCACTGATACATTAACTGCTCCTTAAAATATTTAAACCAAGTTTTCTCACCAGGATTACCAAAGGCACCTGTGAGCAGATTGGCGGAATACTTAAGATTTGGGGAAGATGGGATTCTTGTCTGGAACGGCTTATTGCTCAGGGAGGTCATGGAGTCTGGTCGGAAGCTGACATGAGGAAAAGAGGGAAGGGATGGAGGAGACAGTTGACAGACCAGGAATGACAGAGGGCACTGGGGGTAAGCAGAGGGCTTGGCCCAGAGTGAGCAGAAAGAGGGAAAGAGATGCTCATCAGACCCTCCCAGGACCAGAGGGAGACTCGTGAAAAAGAAAAGGTAAGAAAAGGAGGTATCCTGGCCTGAGCAGGCTTCATGCTCAGGGAGGCCGATGGCTCAGTGAGTCACCAAGGAAAGGGGAGAAGCTGGACCACATGGGTCTGGCATCTCAGGTGCCTAACTTGGCAGGCAAAGGGTGACCAATGGTCAGTGCCAGTCACTGGGATCTGGGATGTAAAGGAGTATGGCAGACGTGGGCTGGAGGTGCAATGATGGATCCAATGTGATACTTAAAGGGAAGTGGCAGGAGCCCAGAGATTATGATCCCAGAGGGTCCAGCCTAAAGCTGGAATTACAGAGGCAGGGCTCAGCCCCCAAGGAAGGGGGCTGGAAAGAGCCAGGTGGGATGGCAGGGTCCTAGAAAGACAGGTGGGTGGGGGGGCGGTGATCAAGGCAAGTTTCAGTCCATGCAAGGGACTGGTGGGAAACTGGGAAACTGAGTCAGGCATGCACTCATACAGAGAGGGCTTGGCTGGGGGGAAGGAGGCACAGTGGAAAAGGAGAGGGTAGCAGCTCAAGGTTGATGAGGACTCAGGACCAGCCACTCCTCCCCCTCCAAAAACTGCACTGAGAGCAACAGAGCTTGCCCCAGATCCTGCTGCTGATGTGACTGGGATCCTCAGATGCAGCCTGGCTGAGTCAGAGGCTGAATCTGTGTGTTGGAGGTCATTAGTGTCTGTAGCTAAGCAGGCCTAGGCCAGCAGGGACAGACAGAGGGCAGGGAGTTAGTGTCTCATTCATTCACTCACCCATACAACCATCTATCCATCCATCCATCCATCCATCCATCCAACATTTACTGAAATCTAAGTGTCAGGCACTCTGCTGGGTACTGCAGAAATTAAGAATTTTAAGATCCATTCAGTGCCTTCATGGAGGCCCCAAGCAGCAGACTCCTGACACTGAGTTACATTGACAACGCACAGTAAGCTAAGGACACGTATCGATAAATGACAGGGAGAGTCAGACTGTGGCTGTGATGATGGCCTGTGTAACCAATAGGGGACAGTTTAGCACACCATCCACATGGGTGTTCAATAAGAATTGTATAAAGATCAGGCTGATGGCTGCTTTCTAAAATAAGCTTCATGTCAGGCCCCCTCACCTGTTCACCCTGTGAATGAGTTCAGTGAAGTGGCTCAATAAACCATTTCTCTTTACACAGTGAGTATCAGATGATCTTTGCCCGGACTGAGCCATACCACCACGACAGGGCTGCAGCTTACCAAAGGACTAAGGAGGGAACTGAGTGGCTCTCTGAGGGGGATGGATTTGTTCTGGGGGTAGGGGGTGATTACTGCTAATCCCAAGACTGGGCCTGCCCCCAAGCTCTGCCCTGCTTCCAAGAACTGAAGGCTCCTACCCACTGACCTCAGGTGGGAGCACCAAGGGGGTGCTGACGACCACACTGCCTGCTCCGCGCCAGGAGCCCTTCCCAGAACCCTGACTACATGCTGAGTCAGATCCTCCCTCACTGTGGACCACAAAGGAATAGCTGACCAAAATCCACGTGCATCTTTTAATTTACGAGCCATGTCTTCCCTCTTCCTCTTGAATTTAAGGCCCATGGGAGTAGCTGTCTACTCTGCCTCGTTCATTGCTGTATCATTAGAATAGTGCCCATAACTAGAAGATGTTTAATATATTTGTGTGCAATGTATTTATTATGTGTAAATGAATGAATGAATAAATATTTTAAGACCACGACTGGCTTGGGTTCCAGTCCTAGCTCAACTACTTAGTAACTCCATGTTATGTGGCCTTGGATCAGTTACCTAACCTCAGTTTCCCTGTGGGTAAAACAGAAGAATAGTGCCTTCCTTACAGGATAGTTGGGAAGATTTGGGAAGATAATGCATGTAAAGCACTCAGCATGGTGTCTGGCTCATAGTCAGGGGTCAGTAAGGAGAAGCTTGAGCACGATCAACATTGTAGTTGAAGTAACTTAAGAGCCCCCTCCTGGGCCCTGAATCCTCAGATGACAAGAGAAAAAACAAACAAAACAAAACACACCAAGCTGACTCAAGAGTGGGAGGAGAAGCAGCATAAAGCAGTAGTTCTCAAATGGTGGTTCCTAGACTGGCAGCTTCAGCATCCCCTGGGAACTTGTCAGAAATGAAAATTCTCAGGCCTGCCCCAGACCTACTGAGTCAGGAACTCTGGAAGAGAGGCCCAGCAGTTCTGTATTTTAACAAGCCTTCTAGGTGACTCTGATGCACACAAATTTGAGAATTCTGGGCCTACAGCACAGGGCAGATGGAGAAGGCCAGATTCCTGGTTGGAATGCCAATGGCTTCCTATGATGTATACAGAAAGGCAGAGAAGGAATCTGGGCAGCTCTAGGTCCAGTGCCAGGGAAGCTCCCCATATTACAGCCATGAGCCTGGCCTTGACATCTCTGTTGCTGGTGGAGAAGTTTGGCCTCCATCTACTGTAGGGCAAGTGCTGTTGGCTGCGGGGAGAGCAGCATTTGCCTGTGTACTGTCATGGGGGCTGCTCTCTATTCAGCATACCGGTACCTGCGCCACTGGGGCCCTGGGACAGAGCTACAAGGGGAAGCAGGACTGGAGCAAGACACATAATACCACAAGACCAAGTTTTCCCGAGCATTCACGTATGCTGGGAACTCTGGGGCAGGAGCTTGAAGGGCAGTGAGAAGGTCCTCATGGTCTATCAGAAGGATCACAAGACTTGGAATGGCAGCAGCCACAGGCCATTGCAATTGTCTGCTTAGTAAACAGCCCTCAGCTGCTACTAGGATCTCCAGGATGTCTGTGGGAGTGAAATTTGGAGCTGTACCTGGGAGCAGGTAATGTCAAAGAAAGATTAGGACATAGAGACCACTGGGGCCCCCTGTGGAGGCAAAAGTATGTGTGAGCCTTTGAGTGTTGGGAGGTGAGTCTGCTGCCCTTTGAGATCACAGGGGAACTTTCAAGATTACCACTGCCTGGGCCCTCACCCAGTGGATTCTGATTTAGTTTGTCTGGGGTGGGACCCAGGCCTCAGCATGCATTTGTCAATCTTCCAGGTGATTCTAATGCCCAGTCAGAGTTAAGAACTGCTCTTGTAACCATGAAGGTACCATCTCATCTATGTGCCCATGCTAGTGCCTTTGAACATCTGTCCGTGTCTCTGTTTTTTTCTATCAGTAGGAATGTCTGGTGTTGGAACCAGGGAAAGTGATTTTGAAACCATCTGAGAAATAAGACCCATGAGACAGAAGATGGAAATCAGAATGTCAACTCTACCAGGTAAAGTCAAGTGGAAAGTGTGACTATATATCTGTAGCCAAATGGGTTTGCAAATCCTTTGCCAGTGAAGTAGATGGACTTGTTCAGCACATCAGGTAAGTCCCGAAAGGGAGCTGGGAGTATTACCCTGGCTACCCAGTACCAAAGAACTGGCAAGGATGCCATTTCCTCTCTGCAAGTGGCCAGGGCAGAAGACAGAGAGGCCCTAGGAGGGGATAAGCTGAGCATGCTCACTTCTTCTTCCAGCTCCCCAATCAGATAAGTTACTTCTCTGAGGAGAAATGGGAGAGGGATGGAACAAAGCATAAAGAGTTTCTTCCATACTTTTCTTTCCTGGATGGTGCAATAGAAATGTCTTCGCCTTCTTGGAAACACGAGTTGCGGTGTATAATTGTTCCTCCCTCACATCTGGGCATTTATCTGAGCATTTCTGTCATTCTCTCTGAATATCTGAGAGTTACTATCTTCCTGTAGGTATGTCTATAAGTGTGGCTGTGTGTCTGGGAGCATGTTCGTATTAATAAAAGTGCCAGTGTGCTTCTGTGTATCTGTCTGATTCTTTGGGTGTCTATGTAGCAAAGCTTGAATCTGCACCCTTCTTGCCACCCACTCCCTCAAAACTCAGCCACTTCACCTGCTCCCTGCAGGCTTCCTGCATCTGCTGCTCATACAACCTGAAAGATCTCACTGACATTCCCAGTAGTCACGGCACTCAAAGAATATGCTGTCCTATGTGGTTATGACCACCCTTTAATCAGCTAATATGATTCATCATCATTGTCAATACTATGACAAGAGAGCAATGAAAATGGTTTTTGTCCAGATGGGACTTCTCTGGGTGGGGCTTATCTGAGGCACTGTGCTCATGAGCTCCTGGAGGGTATGAGAGAGGCAAGGGGAGACCAGATCTCCATCCCTTGGTCCATAAGGCCTTAAAAACCCTTGGGACAGACTCAGCCATGCATTGGTTCTCCCATGTACCTAGTCTCTAACTAAGCCTTGTTAGTCTTTCTCCCCCATGTAGAGCCCCATGAAGGACTGGCCATGGGTATCCCCAGTCCAGGTCCAGGCCCTCTGCAACCTTGGAGAGTCATTCTAGTCTCCAGGGTTTCCCATGAAAACCTTCCTTCTCATCTTCAATAACTTTTGCTAGGGACCCCCCACAAACTACATCTTTCAAATAGTAATGCTTTGAGAGCAATGACTTCAAGAGAGGTAGAACAAGAGTAGAGACCGTATCCTACTATACATTCATTGTGCAACTCTGGGCAAATCACCTCTCTCTGACCCTCATAATTCTCATCTGTGAAGTGTAATAATAAAGATAGTATGAACTATCTATGAGGGCTATCTATTAATGAGGGCTTACTACGCACTAAGTCCTACTCTAAGAATTGTACATATATCATATTAGTCATCTATCACTGTCTAACAAATTACAAAACAGTGACTTAAAGCAACAAACACATTATTTCGATCTCTGTGGGTCAGGAATATGGGCATGAGTTAGCTGGGTTCTGTGATTTAGAGTCTCACATGGGTCACAGTTAAGGTGTTGGGGGGAGCTACAGTCACTTCCATGATCAAGGAAAAGGATCTTGATCCAAGCTCACTCACATGGCTGTTGGCAGGATTCAGTTCCTCACTGGCTGTTGGACTGAGGGCCTGGTTCCTAGCTGGCTATTGACCAGGGGCCACCTCAGGTGCTTCCCAGATGAGCTTCTCCACTGGGTAGCTCACATATGCAGTGACTTCCATCAGAACAAGAGAGAGAGAGAAGGCATGCAAGATGAAAGTCACAGTCTCTTGTACCTTAATCTCAAAGTGACACCCATCAGTTTTGCCATATTCTCTTATTAGAAGCAAGTCACTGAGTCCATCCCTCACTCAAGAGATGGGGATTACACAAGGATATGGCTACCTGGAGGCAGGGATCACTGAAGCCATCTCAGAGGTTGCCCAACATGTGCATTAAGTCACTTTATCCTCACAGTAACACTATGTGGGAAGTATTATCAATATCTTCCTTTATTACCATTCTTCAGATGAGGACACTGGGACACAGACTTTCCTAAAGTCATAGAACTGGTATATGAAGAAGCCTGGAGGCTACCCCAGAGGCTGTGCTCTTAACAACTCAACCTAACTCAATTGTTGGGATCATCAAATGTAACACTATAAATAATGACACCATTGTCCTCACTAATGCAGTCTTCTTTCCCAGCACCTCCCTCCAGCTCCACCTCACTCAGTGTTATGCTCCAGAAGAATAAGTATAAGCCCCCAGCCAAGCGTGTAGCTTTTCATAAACTCTGGAAATTTACACTCAGCTTAACCACACCTTCTCTCTGACCAGTCACCATGCTTTATTTCTAACTTCTATTTGCAGAACAAACTAGCAACCATGATGAGAGGGAAGAGTATAAGAGAGCATTTAATTTAACACAATGAATTCAAGTCTCCTGACCTATATGCACTCCATCCTGAGAGGTGGCAAGCATATACAGACGACTTCACCAAACACACGTGGCTTTGTTCGGTTAGAAATGGGAGAAGACTGGGGTTAAGATTTGGAATGAATTTAGGGTGGAGTTAGAATGTTCCCCATTTGGACTTGGCAGCAAGAGAGAGTTGCCACAGCATGCTAGACATGGTACAGTGGCTCATCTGTAGCAAGTGGCATAGAAAGCCCTGTGCTTTCTGACTCAACAATGGCCCCTTCTATATAAAATCACCCTTATTCTATGAGCCATTACAGCCTCTCTACCTTTCTCCCCAACTCCTTCTGTTCCATGTAACAGAAATGGCTTCCCTCTCAGAGGAGGTGGGGAGGAGGGGAAATGGTTCCATCTTTCCTTCCACCTTTCACACCCTCTTTAATGTGGGTGGAGGAGAGATTGGCATGATTTTCAAGATGACAAAAGGTTGACACCCATTGGTCCATGTTTCTCTAAAGTGTAAACACCATTCCAAGGGATGGCCTCTCTCCTGGCCACAACTGCCCATGCATCCAGCTAAAAATCTGTTATGAAGACCCAGAACCACCCTCAGGTGGTCTTCAGAGTCCAAACGTAGAGGAAGGTATCAAGAAAACCTTCAGCTTCAGATCCAAGCTATTCTTAAATTTAGCTTTGCCAGTTATAAAAGTCAGTATTCTCATCCCCATCAAACTGACATGTATAATTCTAAATTGGTTTCGGAACTTTGAGGAGGGAGGGGTATGATTAATTATGACTGTTACAAAATCCAACACTAAGAAGTCATAAAGGGCTTGCTAAGGTCACCTGCACACAGCAGAGCCAGGATGCATGACTGTGTCCATGCACAAGTGCAGACTGTCCATGCACTTTACATTTAATTACAACCTTCCTTCAGTACTGCTGTGGGGAACATAAGGCACCACAGAGGTGTCGGAGGAAACTGCTGTTCTTCAAGTCTCACTTCCAATGCTATCACCTCTGCCAGACCCAGAAGCACAATTCCTAAAAGTACAGAGGTATCTAACCAAGCATCTAAGTCAGGGTTATGACTACAAACCCTCTCTAAGTGTATCACGTGCTATTCATCAAACATTGGCTCCTTTCCCCTTGACTTTCATTGGAGAAATGCACTTCCCTACTCCACAGATCTTGGGCTCAGCCATGAAACTTGCTTTAGCCAGTGGAACACAGGTAGAAGCAACAGTGTATGAGTCAAAGCCAAGGTCTTAAGGGGAATCCTAAAGAACATGCACACGGTAGCATTCTGGCATCAGAAGAATGAGACACGTGTGAAGCAGATCTGAGCCAAACCCACAACCAAAGCCCAGCCTAGATCAGCCAGTCTCCAGCTGACCAATAGACATGAGATGCTGCAGGTCAAAAATGCTTATTGTTATTTGCCATTGGGGCTTTTTTGTCAGGGGGACAGTGATTACACACCAGACTGTCATAAAAGACTGACACAGTCTCCAAGATGATGTAGAAGAGAAAAGTTAGTTATGCCTACATGGTCAGGAAAGACTTCAGAGAAAAGACTACAGTGAGTCCGAAGGGGTGGGCTGGACTTTGAGGTTAGGGGCTTTCAAAGTGGACCTCTGGCAGTCACACTTGTGGGTATGTGAATGGCAGCGTGTTATGGCACATGCACAGACATGCGTGTGCTAAAGAGCACTGCACACAGATTCCCACGTCAGTGTGGAGTGCAGTACTGCAGAAAACGCATTCTCCAAGTCTTGAGTGTTGACTCTTTCTAAGCTGAGGCCATGTTCCCCTCTATTTTTCCCCAAAGAATTAATCTTTTTGTATTATTATTATGTTAGGTTTATCTTGAGTGAAATGTGGATGTGAATTTTATCTGTGGTTTAAGACATAAATGTGGGATGAAAAATTCAAACACCCGAGAAAAACATTGCTATCAGCACCTCCTTGCTGGAGGTACCCACGTGCAGCCAGGCACACAGTGCTTCCTCAGGCACCTTCTCCTCCTGGGAGCTTATCACCCCGGCCATTTGGATGAGGTTATTTGTCCAATTTAGGAAATCATTACAAATTGGCTAAGTGGGACTTTTGTGTCACAGAGCTCCACAGCATACTCACTGGAGCACAGGGCAGGAAGGAGCACCGAGGGTGTATTCCAGGCCCATCTTCCCCAGCAGAGTTTCAGTGTAATAGTAGTTCCATGGAATGTTAAAAACATTACTTGAAACACATGTTCACTAGTCAAATAAACGTGGGAAACACTGGGTTCAAGAAAGTCAATCATTCCTCTCTCAGGATGTCTCTGAGTACTTCATGGGCTAAGGTGCATTGTGATCTTCGAGAAGGAACATTGGATATGGCTTCTCAAACTATTTGATATCAGAATTCTCTACCTTGCTCATACTATTTTTCCCCCAGGGATATAAGTCTAAAATTCCCTGGAACATAATTTTTTAAAGTTATTCAATAGCATCCATTGATTCCATGTGGCCCCGCTTTCATTTTTGGAAAGTTCTCACAATGAGTTAACATCCACCTGCTCATGGCGCCTCCCATTTACTGGAGCACCACAAGACTGCTGCTTCCACTCTACGAACTTGCAGGCATTTCAAACACAGAGATTCTGCCCTCTCATGTCAGATTACCTGGATTTTAATTTCTAGTCCCCAGTCTAAGTACTATCGTGAGTGGAGTAAATGAAGGAAACAGGAAAAAAAAAAGTGCATTCATCTGGCTCCACTATGTACTGATTTATGAGTTGTTTGATCTTTAGCAAGTTACTTCACTGAGGCCTCAGTTTCCTCATCTGTATTGTGGGGATGATGGATAATGGGCCTTGCTCAGAGGCTGACAAACTATTATTGTCATTACTCCAGAATCCTTATCTTCCAGTCCCTGCCCCTCAATTTATCCCACAGGGGTTTCTAAGAAGTGTCCTGTCTTTGCAGAGCTGCAGATCCTTGCTAAATTCAATTCACATTGACATTTACTGACACCTACTATGTGTCAGGCCCTGGCCAGAGCTCTGTGAACACAGCGATGAATAACATAGTATAATGACCCTCAAAGTTCTCACCACCAGGCAGAGGACCCAGTAAGGAAACCTCAGCTCAAAGTTCTTGGGGGAAACCAGGTCCAGAGTTACCACTGTCTCAGGTTAGGAGGCAGAGAGGCGTCCAAGCTTGCCAGGACGATTCAAGAGCATAGACACCGATGCAGCCCTCTGTAAGACGCTTTCACTATCTTTCTGCAGTCAGTGTTTTTGTCCAGAAATGGTGTGCCTCGAACATTCTCTGCCATTTGTAACATGCTGCATGCTATTCCCTGGTGGCTGCACTGCCTGGGAGGGCAGAGAATCAGAAATCCGCATTTCCAATTACCTCGAGAAGGGTACATGGAAGTAGAAGCCAAGGACTTAGTATGGAGATCCTCTCATTTCCCTCCTCCAACCGTTGATCCTGGGCGAAAAAAGACAAAATTCTGAAGGCACAATATCTTGTTCAAGAGCAAGAGGATGCTTTCAAGCTGGGTCAAAGCTTTGCCCCCTGCCTTTTCCTTAAATATAAATGAGCAGCATTTGTTTTTCCTGCATCATACTCACTTGGCTCGAAAGGGCTGCCTCCGTAAACCATAATCACCATATTTTTTAAAGTGCTGTTCTTTCCTTGACCTGGCCCTGAAGACAGAAGCCAGTGTGGTCTTGCACATTCAGCGGGTTCCTTTTCGGAGGACACAGAGAGTCTGGTCCCAGTCGCTCATCTTCCCCAGGGAATTCAAGTCACACAACAGAAGCAGAGTCCAATGTCCAATATCTGAGAGAGCTTTGCCAATGTCAGGGTGGGAAACACATTAATGTGCACCAGCTGAGATGGCTCATTCAGTCAGTGTTTATTGACTGTGTGTTGTGTGCCTGGCACCAGGCTTGGCACTAGGGGTATTTATGATGACAGCAGCAGCAATACTGAATGCCTAAGGCCTGGTACTCATTCAGTCCTTCACTCTTCACAACAACCCTGTGAGATTAGTATTTTTCATTTCTTATGCATAAAGAAACTGAGGCATAGAGAAGAAAAATAACTCTCCCATAGTCACAGCTAGTAAGCGACAGAGGTGGGATCAGGGTGCCACAGTCCAGGTCCAAAGCCGGCGTTCTTCATCACCGCACATACCATCTCTCAGTGGTAGCTGAGGCAGATTTGGCCCCAAGTTTCCCACAGGCTAGCAAGGGAGACAGTCAAGTACATTGACAATGATAACAGGGAGGGGTAAAGGCTGCACGAAGGGTGCCAGGGCTTCGCAGGAGGGTACCACCTCATAGGGAACACCAGAAATACATCTGATCCCTCCCCCCTAGGTGCTCTAGTTCGCTGCTTCACGAGACTTAACATCTACACAATCACCTGGGGTTCTTGTTAAAATGCGGATGCTGATTCAGTAAATCTAGAATGAGCCTGAGACTCTGTATTTCTTCAAAGAGACCCCATTTCTAGCAGTCAGCGATATAAGGCTCTAGGGCAGGGGCGGCGAACTTTTTTTTTTTTTTTGCTACTAGGACACTCTAATGAGGACAGCTGGCCTCTCCCTTCCTGATGCCAAGCCTAGATAATAATATCTTAGACAATGATGTCATGGTTGCTGCTATACCCGCCACATATCCCGCCACACCACGCATGGAGTCAGGAGATTACTAAATCGGCTGAACTCAGAGCTTATTAGGAGCCAGCCCCTATTCTAACTGCCTGACAGACATAGAGCCAACACAGGGACTTGAGGAGGACACTGAAGCCTAGGGATTGGGTGACTTAGTGACTCACCCAAGGTCACACCACCAGTAACTGGCACAGCATGGATGTGAACTCTGCCAGTTTTGAAGCCTGGACACACAGGGCCTTTCTGGCAGCTTGCCCCCTGGATCTCATTTAGTCTCCCATTTCCCTAACAAAGAGGCTCAGGGTCAGAGAGGTTGAATTATTTGGGCAAGGCCACTCAGCGAGTGAGGGTCAGAGCCAGGATTCAGACTGAGGGGCGCCTGACCCCAAGTTCATTCTTTTAATGGCTCTACAGCAAAATAGAAATTTGAATTCCTGCTCAGACCCCAAGTGGTCATTTTCAGGCTGTACCCAGAATAAGGGATCCATTTATGACCATGAAATAATAGACCCATTAAGGATTTAGGCCACAATCTGGGCCCCAAGCTCCTTCTGAAGGGGGAGGGTTGTGTCCCCCTTCACACTTTAGTTTTTCCATTTCAAATACGTGAGCGGGATTTTGTCGTCTCTGATCGGAATGTGCCTGTTCTCCTTCCCCCATCCTAGAGAAAGAGAACAAGGAATCATTCTAGAAACATCACCCTGCTGCAGACATTAGAGGAAAAAGTCTCCACTGAGACCAGGGCAGCCTGAGACTCAGGGACTTGGGAAGGGAGTGGATGTTGAGACAATCCCCCGAAGCCACACCCCCACTCACCAATCCCCTGTCCAGTTTCCCAATTGAGCAGCCCTGCAGTCCTGGCTCTCTTCTGGCTCAAGAAACCGAACGAGGTTCCTCATTGTTCTCCCACCTCCTCCTTCTCCCCCTCCTCCTCCTCCTCCTCCTCCTCCTCCTCCCCCTCCACTTCCTCAGCCCGCCCACAGGGTGAGCCACCTCTCACACTCTCCCCAGTGCCTCCCACTCTCTGCCTCCCCTCCCACTCTCCACCGGCCCCTCCCACCCTCCGCCGCCCCTCCTTCTCTCCGCAGGCCCCTCCCACTCTTCGCCGGCTCCTCCCACTTACTGCCGCAGACCTCAGCACTGCTGTCAGCGCACTGATTGCTAATAAAAGCAGTGCAATTGTTGATTGGGGATAAGAAATAAAAATAAAGCACTCGAGCTGACCAACCACTGCATCAGGTCATCTTTCAAGATTGTCATCTTGAATCCAGGGGAACAGGAAAAATTGCTGTCAGCTCAGACCGGCTCCCATACCGCCCACCCTTGCTCCCCAAACCAGCATCTATTACCTTTTCAAAAGCAATCCTTCTTCCCGCGCCAGCCCCCTGTGCTCCTGAGCTAGAAATGCTCAGACCCCACTCCTATCTCTGTGAGTCTGAGACAGGTTATACCCACCACCACGTGGAAGCCTTTATGTGTGTTTAGCTCACTGTGGTCTGGAGTGGGGTAGGGTGGGGGAGTCTGGAACCACAGATGTTGGGGTGTAGAGGTGGGGGAGGGGAGAGAACACAACAACTCAGGGCACAGCCATCAGTCATGGTGCAAGCACAGATGTGTCCCAGAAGCCCTGGGCTGGGGTTTGCTGACATCCAGGCAGGCACTTACCCTCAGGAAGCTCAGTCCACATGCAGCAGATCCTGGGCACAGTTCAGAACCAGGCAGGCAAGGCCAGTCTTCAAGCCTCTCAGGATCTGGAGAACCAGGAGAACCCCTGGAAAGTTATTTCAAAGGGTATCCAAGCTGAGGCCTAATTATATGTCATGGTGGTGAGGACGGTATTAACTACGGCAAGGACCTTGGAGTCTCCAGAGGAAATGATCTGTGACTCAGGTAACAACAGTTCAGGGCTCTGGGGGAGCTCTGGGTCCCTGAGTCAAACTAGAAGGTGGCCTAAGAGTGATAAGAGTGATCATTGCTCCCCAACCCACCTCCACACCCCCAAGATTGAAAAGGAGTCAGATTTCTTAAATGTTTCCTGCTTCAGCCCAGACTGGCCTGGGATTTGGGGGGAGACATGAGGACTGCACCTATGGGTGACAGGACCAGTGGGCTCAGTGGTCAGGATGGTCAAGGGGCAGAGGCAGACACACAAAAATAGAAGGGAAATCATGCTTTTCTACTCCATTTGCAAACCCATATTTCTTCCTCATGGGTTCATTGCCTACCATTTGAGCAAAAGGTTTTCCAGCTCTTTCCTTTAGATATTTTATTATATACCTAGGTATATATAATATTCACTACTATTACAAGTATGAGACTTTGAATAAAATCCTGGGATTTTCTCTGATTGGACCAATTTGGATCACTTGCCCATCCCTGAATAACTAACTGGAAGAATATGATGTGCAGATGTGAATGAGAACATGTTATTAGTTTCAGCCAATCAGGGCCCACTTCTGAACAGGAAGTAGGTTAAGTCCATCCCACTGGACAAATGGGAAATGTGTGGAGGGGGTCCTTTTAGGAAGAGGAAAGGGGGAAATAGGCACCAATGAGACAACTAGCAAAGGCCACGAAAGTTGACAGATATTGAGGACTGACTCTGTGTCAAGGACTCTGCTGTATGCAAACTCTCTCATTGAACTACTATCTGTAAAATGTTGTTAGAGATGATTGGGCCCAATGATTCTCATCAAATCTACACTCCACTTTAGGGGCATTTATAAGAATCTCTGGGGGCAGTGTGAGATTTCCACGTCTAACAAAAAGGGGCGGTGAGCTTTTAGAGATTGGGAAGCACTGCCCAATTACATCAGGAACAGCCTTCCAAAATTCTGACGCAGCAGTTAGGCATGTCAAAAGGTCTGAGGACAGACAGACTCGAGTTCAAGGAACCCTTGTGTTACTTGTATTACTTACCATATTTCTGGCTGTTATGGACTAAAATTTTGGATCCCCCAGAATTCATATGCTGAAGCCTAAGCCCCATTAAGATGGTATTTGGAGGTGGGGCCTTTGGGAAGTAATTCCATCTGAAGGTGAATGGAAGTCATGCTCTTATAGAAGAAACAAGAGGGAGGTGATCTCTCTCCACCATGTGAGAATACAGTGAAAGGTGGGCAATCTGCCAACCAGGAAGAGAGTTCTCACCAGATGCTGGATCTGCCCCCACCTTGATCTTGGACGTCCAGTCTCCACAACTAAGATAAATGTTTGTCATTTAAGCCACTTGATCTATGGTATTCTGTTATAGCAACCCAAACTGGCAAGACATTGCCCTTAATTTACCAAAGTCTATTTAATTTACAAAGTCTCAGGATTCTCATTTGTAAAATGGAGATGATAACAGAACTTCTCTGTGAAGGTTGTTGGGATCATTAAATGAGACAAGGTGCAAAGCATGCTCAGCATTTGGCTCAAACCAAGGAAGTGCCCAACACTGGGTAGATCTCTGACTAGTATTATGTGAACGTTGACAACTTGTATCCCACGTGCCACTGGGAAGAAAGGGAAGGAAGCCACCAACACAGTCCAACACCTCATTTTATAGATAAGAAACTGCAGCCCAGTTGAGAGAATAATTCCCTGAGACCCCATGACCGATGAGGATTGAGCCAGAACAAGAGAATATTCCAGCTCATTACATTCTCCTGTCTCTAGTCCAGGGCTCACACTTTGCACCAGGCAGCGTCTTGTTCTTCAATCACACCCACCGCTCTTCTCCCCACCACGAACCCAGCATTATATCTGTCACATAACAGAAGTCTGCTGCCCCTTTGGAATATCTGCATGGTTGGAGGCAGGGAGACAGATCTCATTATTTACCAAAGACCCTTTCAGGAAAAACATTTCCAAGAATACAGCATCGGCATCTGACCACCTTCTGTTTATTCTCTTCAGCCAGGTTCTAGTCCTGACTGTCATTAATTGCTTTGGGCAGGAGGAAAACTGCTGGAGGTATCACTCCACTTCTGAAAGCAGCTTCTGCAGCAGAAACAACAGCCAAAACCCAGCTCTCTCTGTGCTGGCTAAGTGACTTCAATTGGGTGGTCCTGTTACTAGGAGATGGGAGTCCCTTAATGAGTGTTCTTCTGTAAGTACCCTTCTGATTGGGCTTTCAGACACATGATAAATGCACCTTTAAAGACCTCTGCATCTGTCCTTGCCTCTCCACTACATGCACGTGAATACACATACACACACACACACACACACACACACACACACATCTTCCTTGAATGTTTCCTTTCAAAGTGATTCTCACAGCCTGATAGGTAGACAATCCTTCCATGCTATGCTACTGCCAATCCTAGGCAGTGCTCATTTATGCAAGTCCCTGCCAAGCTGACTAGCAGACACCTCTCTGCACCACTTCAGACCCTCCTGGTCTCACACACCTCTGATCCCAGCCCCTGGTCCTGCAACCAGTTGGGCACGGGTTTTGGCCAGCTTTATGAAGGTGCAAAATGACAGCACCTTGATCAGGCCACACTGTGCACCTCTCACCTCTTCCCTTGGGCTTCTCTGTGACACCTAGGTGTGGGGTACTCTGAGGAACTTGCCCAGAACCCCACATATGCCCAACCTGGATGTGCAGGGAAATTAATCCCCCTTGAGGCAAACCTTTGACCAATGGATGATAGAAAGCAGTAGATAAATATCCCCTTCTATCCCTAGGTGCACTGTCCAAGGTACATTTCTGGGGGCTTATCAGAAGGTCTTGTGGGATTGAGCAACCAGCTGCTCATGGCTGTAGCCAAAGCAATGCATCCTTGTTTTGGCTCACTCTCCCACCTTGCTTCACTCTCTCTACTTCTGCTCCCTGGGGTCAGTTGCCCACAAAGTACTTGTAGGTAAGCCTTTATCTCAGGCTTTGCTTTTGAGGGTTCTGAGCTAAGATGGTTGTTTCCCACAGTGGTCTTGAATACAGACCTGGAGAATAGGATTTTAGTGCTGGATCACTCACCAGCCACATGGCAATAAGAATGTTTGTGCTAGTGCTAAGTGGAGGGGTGATGATCCCCAGAATTCAGTGGCATCACAATATCTAAGACTTACACCTGAGGCTGATAGAAGGTGTTGGAAGGTGAGGGTGAGTTATGGTGACTGTGGCACTTGAATGTATAGAGACAATATTAATTATACAGATTATAGAATGGTGTAGCCTTTTGTAAACCACATTAAACACCTTGAAATAAGACAGTAAAATGCTCAAGATATCAAACTGCAGATTCAAACCATGCTGTAAAAACCAGAAGGCCTCTATGAAATTTTAATTTCCTGTGGTGATGAGACACACTGGGCCAAAATCCTGGCCAGCATTATCTGAAAGGGTGACAACGCTGCAAAGAAAACTGAATGCACAGTCTTAATAGGTCTACTATGTCAAATTTGTTGCCCTGATGGAAAGGAATGGACACTTGAGACGTGGGATGGGGACATTTGTATGGACAAACCTGAGAATCTTAAATGCCCAGATTCCCCTGAGCCCTCTAGACTGACAGAAGTACCCCTTTCCCTTTTTCTCTGGAGAATAGTCTCCAGTCAGGAGATGTTGCAGTAACTTTACCCAATGCAAGTGTTTGCAAAATAAAGCTTGTCCTTCTCAATATCTGCCCCTTACAACTATCATTGTCCCAGACTAATAACTGGGGTCAGGACTCAGCACAGCTTCTTCAAGTATGATCCCTGCTCCTGGAGGAAACAGTGTTCAGATTGTATATAGAAGCAGAAATTTGAGAACATGTGTGGAATTGGATGTGAAAGATGTTAAAGAGGAGGGAATTGGGATTATAATGTGGAATAGGGGAGAATTTATTGGCATGGAGGAAGTCATATGTGACTTGAGATTTAATATTCTGGAAGGAAACATGGAGCCAGTCCTAATAGTCTACTGGAATGACTACTTGAAGCTTGGAAATGACCATAGCTTCCAGTAAATGATATGGAGATTCTGGAATTGGCTTGGCATAGTATCAGGGAAGAGGTTTGAAGGCTCAGAGAGTTAGGAATTTTAGAATAGTAAGAACCTACCACTGGCCCCAGGGTGAACCAGAAGATACTCTTTCCAGTAAAGCAACAAGGAATGCATGGGGCAAGCATAGCATCATCAACTTGGAGACACTGTGGTTTTCCTCTTTAGGCCTGGTTGGACAGTGAAAGATAACGCCATTAAACTTGGATCCCCAGGATCTTTGGGGATGATGGGAATATTAGAAGCCAGATGTCAACACTTAACCATCAGAGAAGCAAGGCTAGAATGGCAATTAGTGTGCCTTGATCCACAGGGATCTGTGCGGATGCCTAATATATCAAGGTGTTCTAGGGGCAAATAGGTGGACAGGCAACTAATGTACATCTTCATTTGTATGATTTTTTGAAAAATCAAGACTTTATGAGCAGAAGGTTGATACCAGCCACTGTCATGGAGACCTATTAGTTGAAGAGGAGGTCAAGTCCTCTTGAGGAAGGATAGTGCAATGCTTTTGCTAATACACATAAAAAACATATCTCTGATCATTTCCCAAAGATCTTATGGCTATTTGTCAGGGTAACTGTGCACTGATGAAAAGAGAAATAGACCTTTAGATGACTATTTGGGTATGTAGACTGAGGTGATACTAACAGATGATCTGAAACACTATTATGGCTCTCCAGTTAAAGCAGAGAACATCAGAAGGCAGGTAATCAATGAAGTTCTGGTCTAAGTCTTTCTCATAGAGGATCCAATGGGTCCCGGATTCTAGGCTCACCATGTAGTTAGTTCCCCAAACCCCAAGTTTATAATTGGAATAGATATACTTAACAGATGAAATATCCCTCACACTGGCCCTCTATCCTGTAAAATTACTGTCGCAACAGTCAGAAAAACCAAGTGGAAGCCCCTAAAACTGCTACCCCATTCCTCCTGTTACAATAGTAAATTAGATGCCATCCTGCATCCTTGAAAAAAATTGCAGAGATCAGTGTCACCACAAAAGACTTAAAGGTGTTTCTTTCTGCAATTCTACTTTGTGTCTACTTGGTGGCTCATACAAAAATCAAATGGATTGTGACAGATAAAAGTAAATTGCCATAAACTCAACAAGGAGGTTGTCCTAATCACAGCTGTCATGTGATATGTTTACTGAGCAGATCAACATGTTATCTGGCAATAGTATATGATTACTGATTTGTCAAATGAATTGTTCCTCATATTTATCAGTGAGAATGTTCAAAAGCAGTTTGCCTTTACATGGGAAGGACAACAGTACACATTCTCTTGTACCAGGACTATGTTGACTCTCCTGCTATCTGCCACACACATAGTCATCAATGGAGGAGATCCTATTTGTCTTAATATCCCACAGACCCCTAACCAGATTTGCACAGGGAAACTTAAGAGTGTCTTATCTCAGGCTTACAGCATATACTTTTTGCCTCCCCTCTGAGGGTTCTTTTTTGATGCTACAGTGTGGGATATTGTGAAAACATGCTCAGTGTTTATGTCTCTGTGGTCCAAAAGTGTGACAGAGTTAATGCCTTATAGGGCCAACTTTTGACCGATAGATGACAAGAAGATGATGTATAAATACTTTCTTCTTTCTATCCCTGGACACATGGTCTTAAGATGCATTTCATATAGTTTGTTGATGATCTTGGAGGATCCACCAACTAGTCAGCATTAGTGATAATCAACTGAATAATGCATCCATATATTGACTCTCTCTCCTTACCTGTTTCCTTCCCCTGTCCCTCACTTCTGCTCTCTGGGATTGCATTTCTCAAGAAAGTACGCATAAACATAAGCCTACTTAGGCTTAAGTACTCATAAACATAAGACTACTCAGGCTGGTCACTGACTTCTCTGTAACAGAGAATGATGAAGAAGATAGTCTTCTATTCCCTGAACTCTGTTCTCTTATTTTAGGGAAGAAACCAGGGAATCCTGGATTTGAGAGATCCAACACCACTAGAAGACTCAAAAAGTGACCAGCTCACTTAGTAGAGAGAAAGAATTTAGGTAAAGGTATCTCTCTTTAGGAGGAAGGAAATAATTTTTACTTCAGAAGGTCCATGAGAAGCAAGAATGGCTACAAATAACAAGAAGTATGTATCAGCAGATTTGTCTGTTTCACAAGTGATCTCTATAGTGCAATTTTAGGGAGTTCCCTTTTTCTAATGGTGCCTGAAATGCCCTAGTTAATAGTTTTCTTTCTTCAATCAAGCATTGCCACTTTTTAAATGCACACCTCTTTAAAGCAAACATCACCAACTAAAGTGCCCAATGGAACTAGACAAGTAACACAGATGAATGGAGTGCATGCCCCAGTCAGGTTTGACAGCCACTCACCAACTCCAGCTGATGCTGCCAGACAGGATATGGACGGACCCAGTTGCCTGCTCTTCTGATTTTTTAAAAGAAGTTGGAAATCTGGACATTAACATGAAATCTCCAAATTTTTTAAGTTAGAGGCTAATTAAAAAATTTTGAGAACATCAAGAAAGCAGAGAAAATATATTTGTGGGCCCTATATAAGCTCTCTGTTTTGAAGGATTTGATCTCAGAAATTCTCAATCTGTCTTTAGTTCCTGACATCCAAGGAATAACATCAAATTCTGCATTGTTCATTCAGAAGTACTGACAGAGTACCTACTATGAGTTAGAAATAAAATTCAGGCACTAGCTCCCTGTCTTCCAGTGACTATGAATACTGGACAGAGTAGCACACAGAAAACTAAAAAGACAAATTGCAAAACAGTGTGAGAAGAGCTATACTATGAAAAGAACAGGCATTGTGAGAGCACAGAGGAGAGGTACTCAAGCCAGTCCAGGGAAGTCAGGGAAAGCTTCCTGGAGTAATTGACCGGCGCTAAGATTTGACAGATGAATAAAACATGTTTGACTTAAGCAGGCATCACTGACCGGGAAGAGGCATTCCAAATCCATTCCTTCTCCCTTCCCACTTTTTTGGGTTTGGTTCAGACCTTCCTCATCTTGCACTAAAGTTACTGGATCAGCCTTGTCTGTGGTCTCTTTGATTCCAATCATTCTCCACCCTGCTGCCAAACTCACCTCTCTACAACAGAGATGTGTTCGTATCGCCTTCATATATTAATTCCCCTTAAGATCGCCCCATTGCCTATAAGAAAAATTTCCAAATTTCATGATCAATACATCATCAGTAAAAACTTTCTGAGAATGCAGCTTTACCATAAATTTATTTATTTATTTCCAAATTATATACCTTGTGGTGTGCTAATGTATTGTGGAAATTTTATGCAACCAGCAGAAAATGCTTAAGAATTAAATATGTGAAGTCGAAAATTATAAAATACTTCGCATATAAAATTTTTGTACCACTAAGTAAAAGAAGAAGACTGTTGTTTTTTCATTGTAAATGCTTTGTTACTTTTTTAAAAATCTTAGTTTAACACTTTTTGATATAATCACTTTAAGGTCAAGTTGAAGGCATGCTTATTTTGCACATGGTTTTAGTGTGACAGACATCAAAATGGGAAAAGCATGTTGCTGGCTACATGTTCCACATATTAGACTCATTTTTCCAATCCCATATACCAATTATTACAGAGGATGTGGGCACTTGGCTAGTAGATTTCCATATTCCACATGCCCATCAGTTGTTTTTGCAAATAAATCAGAAGGTGTAACATTTTTACATTTTGAACCAATGTGTTCAGAATCTTCTACGATTTTTTATTTGGAATATTTTTTAACACTTTAAAAAATCCTGTTTCCAAGTTTTCATAGAGTGTGGATGTGACAGGTTTTGCAAATGACACACTGACAATATTATAGGCAGTAAGATCACATAATGGTGGAAACACTTCAAACATCAATTTTTAAATGTTCTTTCTTTCGTGTAAACGTCTTCCAAAAAAAAAAAAAAACAGTTCCTTTCTCACTTATTGTTAAAAATGTCACCTTTACCTTGAAAGGGCAGATTACAGATGTTTACTTTTTGAAAATATCTAATAGCAAGAGCCACCTGTCATCACAGAAAGGTCAGCAAATTTGGAAAACTTGTCTTTTTTTGTAAAAGAAAATTATATCTCTCAACATTAAGCTCAAGAAGCCAGCAAGAGACCCTCTGAGTGGCACAGTATCACTCCCCTTCTCATTACAAACTATTGAAAGATTCTACCACTTAAAATATACTCTGCCAGCCCATGTCAACTGCTATGTGATTCATCAAGCTGAAGGTGAATGAGGGGGTTGCTTCTGTAGCCTTCAGCATGGGGGACCTCCCACTCCTTCCTCAGGAGACCTCATGCACCCTAGGAGACACAAGTGTCTGATGAATGGTCAAGTGAGGGTAACCATGGTGCTTCATTTATTAAACACTGGTAATGCTTAAATTTTTTGTCATCTTCAAAATGAGAACTCAAAACAAAGAAGTGTTCTGTTATTTTCTTCCCACACCCTAGTGGACATCTGGTTCTTTGGAGACCACTGGCCTAAAGGGATTGAGTGCTATTAGCTCAGCTTCCTCACTCCCACTTCCTTCTGCCCACTCAATGGTCCATTCATAATAACAATAATTACATTTAATGAACATTTACTATATGCCAGGCACTGATTCACATCCTTGATGTGGATTAATTCATTCAATCTCCACCACTATCCTATGGAATAAATCCTATTGTCATCCCTTTTCACAGATGAGAAAACTGAGACACAAAGTGTTGAGCATCTAACCCAAGGTTTCAGAGTTAGTAGGTGGTTGAGGCAGGATCCAAACCCAAGCAGTTTGACTTCAGAGTCTACACTGTCAAGCACTGTGCTATGGTGGACAGTCTAATTTAAAGATACGCAAAGTTCTACACATCTGCCATGATCTTTAATTTTTCCAGGATTTTGCACATACTATTCCTTTTGTCTTTCAAAGTTTAATGCTAATGCCAGAACCTCCAACAGCCTTCTCTGATCCTGCAGAAAACATTAGTTGCTACCTTGTCTCTGTCTGCAGCAGCTGGCTTCCTCACAATGATGACCCTTTCTCTGGGAACTGCTCCAGTATTCAGGGGACAAAACCTAAGTTAAGCTGGACCAATCAGATCCCGTCTCCCAGGATTTGGAATTTTAACTGAATGACACAGAAACTGGGTAGGGTGGGACTGGGGAGCAGGGATGTCATTGGAAGAGAACCCACAAATTGCCACTTTCTAGAGAGGAGTCTATGAACTACATTTGTTGACTTGCCCAGAGCCATTCTGTCCTGTAAGCTTAGTGATCAAGATGGTCCTTGATTCCAAAAGACATCCGAGTGTCTTTCACTAACCCTATCCAGAATCCACTTTCATTTCCTTCAATGAATAAAGCCAGCTTACCCAATCCATGGAGCTCCCATAGCACTTTTCCCACACCTCCATCAGTGCATCTATCAGCCTGCAATGTAGACTTTTGTTTGCAGGTCTGACTGCCCTGGGAAAGCTGTGAGTACCTTGAATGCACAGGCTGCATTCACATCTCTGGGTTTCCAGTGCCCTGAACCTCATGTGACCCAGCGCTCTCAGCAAATGCTTGTCAAGTGACTACTCAGAATGGTGTGTTTCCCTAGGATGAGGCAGACACATTTGGGTGCCGCCCCTGGTTGTGATCCATTTTCTGCTGATATTCACAGCCAGAGCATTGAAAATACTATCTCTGGAAAGAAAACCTAGGCTGGAATCATTAGAAGCATTACAAAATGACCTTTACCTGCTATAGGCATAATCCATTAATAATGCACCTTGTACTAGAGAGATAATGGGAGTCTCCCACAGGGGGATTACAGAATGACGGGAATTTAAGGGTTGATACTCCTTCTCCAAAATTGCTTTATCCCTCCCAGGTGCAAACAGCAGGGTACACACCAGCCCTCCTGAGGCTGAGGCTGGGTGGAGGAGCTCCAGATGGAGGGAAGGACCTCCCTCAGGAAAGAGGCCCATCTAGGGCATTCCACTTGCCACCTTCCTTATGACAGTCCTGCTTGGTTAGTACCCAAGCGTCAGACGTCTCTAAGTCCTCAGCTCTCCCAAGGACTGAAGGAGGCTCTGTCATCCCTGATTCATGGAGTCATTGAGTCCCCAAGTTGGAAAGACCTTAAAGGTCATCTTATGCTTGAGCACCTTTTGTGACAGGAGATTTACTACCTCCGGAGGCAGGCTACTCCATCTCGCAGAGCCCTGACAGTTGGAACGCTCTTCCTCCCACTGAGTTCGTTCTTTTCAGGGCCCTCTAATCAGAGCACATCAGGAGCAAGGTGTGATAGAGGGCGGGGCACCCAACAGCAGGCGCTGTGAGAGGGAACCCCATCTATAGAAAATGCAGAAGCAAGCCTCAAACCAACTAAAAGTCTCTCTACCTTTTCCTTATCAAACATCACTGGCAATTCTAAACAAATGTCAGTGGTAAAATTTTCCTCCTTAACAAAAGTTTTTGTTGGTCAAGTTCTAAGCAATTGTTATGGTTACTGTTAAGTTTTAATAATAATGATTTGTATGTAATAAGCGTCCATGTAGCACATTTTGATTGCTTATCCTTGAGTGAACACTGTGTTCTACATGGGCGCTAAAAATTTGGAGAAATTCCAGTTCTACGAGTGGCCAACATGTACAAGACTGTGTTCATTTCAAGAATAAATTCTTAAGGTTTGCACCACCCCAGCTTGCTTCCATCCAAGCCCATGTCTCCAACCCCAGAAGTACTACATGTCCCTGTGTTTAAATGGCAAACTTTCAGAAATAAGCACAATAATGGTAGAGGCACACAAAAAAATAGGAAGCGAGCTGCTTCACTTCTGACATTCTATATGACCACTTGACGTTTTATTTGCATTTAAAATTTAAAACACTGAAACAGTGAAAACTGCAAGGTGCAGTATTTTTTCCTTGGTAAGTGCAATTTTTCGTTCATCTGTATTGCATCTGAATAATATCTTTAACATGGAAATTCACCCTCTTTTAATTGTTAATGTTTTTAAACTAAAGAATTAAATCAGGAAAATAAAACTGTAGTGTTATTATTTTTCTGCAGCATATTGTATATATGTGTTTTCCTTTTTCTCAAAAGCTATACCAACATAATAAAAAATATCAATCCATTGCTTTTTTCCTTTTTTATTCTGTAATATTTGCTTTATTTTTTTACTGGTATGAATATATTTTTTTTAATAACAGAAAGTTTTGAGTCTTCTTTTCCTTTGTGATCATTGTTATTGTTTGTTTCATTTTACATTTATCACTGAGAATAATTTTGTTGTATAGAGGAGAGGGGAGTTAAAAAGTGAGCCTCTCTGGAGGTCAACTACACCAGATACTCTACTGATTCTAATCCCTGTCATTGAGGCAGTGCCAATATTTGAAAATACCCATCATGTTCACCCCAGACTTTTCTAGGCTGATCATCCAGAACTCCCAAACATTTCTGATAAAAATGGTTTTGAGTCTTTCTGCCATCCCCACTAAATGGTTATCATTTATCAAACACTTACAGAGTGCCAGATGATGTATATGATCTCATTCAATCCTCACTGCAACCCTGTGAAGCAGATTTTCCTCTTTCCATTTTATGGCTAAGAATACTGAGGCTCAAAAGGATAAATGAACTTGTCCAAGATCACACAGTTGTGCCACAGAACTGAGACAGAAGTTTAGCACAGACCGTCCATGTGAAGGTTCAGCATGGAGAGTCACCTCCTTCATTCCAGAAGCTGTATGTGTGCTAATGCTGCCTCTGAACTCACTGGTTTCATGGGCATCTGCAGCAGACAGAGAGTGCTGAGAGAATGTTGACTTGAGCCATAGAGGTCCAGCATGCAATGTCTAGATTCCGTCAGACCTGAAAGAGGGGGAGGGGAAAGAGCTAACACTGAAATTGAAGAGGAGTTCTTCTTTGCTATTCCAGTGAAGGAAAAAAATGCCCAAGCCCCAAGGAAAAGGTCACACACATGCCCTCAACTGTAGAGAAGTTTAGTGTCTAAGGAGCCCTAATCCAGAGTGGAACCTGGAGACAGGGCAGAGGTGATGAGCAAACCAGGATCAGAGCCCTTCCTCAGCAGGCAAGCCTGTAGGAATCAAGGGAGGACTGGGACAAGGCTGCATGGCCCTGGGGGAAAGGACAGACATTAAGCTAGGAACAGTGGTTGGGCTTCCACCATGGGGTCAGAAAACTGAGCTGGAGGACTCCAGATGCTCATGCCACCCCCTCTACCTGTCCCCTTTGGAGAGGCTCAGAGAGATGCTACCTTTAGGCCCCTGATTGATTCTCTCTTAAAACCTCACTTCTCAAAAAAAAAAAAAAAAAAAACAGTTAAAAGTATCTTCCCAAGGCCATTTGCTAGAAGGACAGAGAGTTTTGGACAGCCTGCTAGGTGGATTCTTCTCCCATTATCCCTGACCTGAGGTGGGCAGAGCCTGAAGCTAATGGATCCTTTCCAACCAGCTGGATGGACTCAGGTCTGAATCAGCTTGTTCCCTCATCCTGGACTTGGGTTGACCTCCAATCCTATCTTCGTCTCTTGTTTCTGAGTCACCTCATTTTAATCATGCACATTTGGCCTCCACACAAGACATCACCTGAATTCTTGCTCAAGGTCACTTCATTCAGTGCAGCCACGGATCCAGGCACTTAGGGCCCCAAATAAGTGGTGTTCACGCATTCAGTGGGATACCGAGAATCAGCTGGATTCTCCACCTTCAGGCAATGCCAAAATGTAGACTGGTGCTGCCCGCTGAGAGCAGGACTCCGTCCCATGGCCAGGAGTGGGGAACTTCCCCCAGGGGAAGGAACAAGCAAGACCAAGTAGGAAGAAGGTCCCTGACAGCTAGACTGAGAGTCAGGGGGTTTTAGGGGCTCCAGCCTTTCCAGAGAGTTTGAGCACTGGCCAAGTCTCCACACAGAGGCTAGTTCTACATTCTGCTCCAGTAAGGTGGGGATGAGGAAGGAAGTTCATGGACAGTCAGTAACTTGGTGATTTGTGGACACCCAGGCCTTAGCTTCCACTCCCATGGCCTAAGCCATGAGACTAGACTAGATATGCTAGTGGAGACTGGCCTTCTAACACACAGATCTGGGTGGGGTATGGGGGGCTGGGCCTGGGGGTGAGTGCCCTTGGGGCTTCTGGCTGAACAAGGAGAGGAAAGGATTGAGAGGTATGTGGACACTCTTAAGCACCCCTTGGTTCAGGAAATTAGCATCCCTTCTATGGAGTCTGGCATAATGGATCAGCCAAACTCGGAGTTGCCAGGATTGACATTGTATCTTGCTGGCAATGTCCCTGCCATTTCCTTCAGATTAAGTGTAGAGAAATGAGAGCATGATGATGAACACTGATTAACCACAGCCTTAGCAGGGGAGATAAGTTTCTCTTTCCGATTTCACTCTTGCTCCCTCCCTTCCTCTCTCTTCTCTCTCTCTCTGAAGAAGCGCTGCTCTTTGTCCTAACCTATGGAACGGTGGGTTAATTGGCTTATAGAGCTGCTGAATATGGAACAGAGCCCTAATGGAGATTTAATCAAAGGAGACAGTTGTGTCGAGTGAGGTGTAAAAGCCATTGAAGATGAATGGAGACGGATACAATTTTCCCCCCAGAGTTATTCAGAGCAATTTTAATAAAGTGCAAGTTTAACTATGGAATGGATTGTGTGACTAAGTGTCATTTTGCTGTAGGGCACAGCAGGGCAAGCAAGGGAAGGATAACTTGGAAAGTCACTTCAAGAAGATGGAGCATTTCCCTGCCTCAAACAATAGGCGTAGGGCCAAAGTTCAATGCTCCCATCCAAGTCTACCATGCCCAATGGTCCATCTGTGGGACTCATGCCAGTGAAGTTTTCTGCATCTTCTGAGGCTTGTGACCAGTGATCTCAGTGTCTAACGGCAGAAGGTCTAGGTCACACCTATGATTTGAGGCCCATATGCCCAACCATTTGCCAGACACGTCTGCTTGGATCTCTGCAACTTCCCCTTCCAATCACTCTTCTCCTTATTCAATTCTTAGCTTGGCTGTCACTATGGGTCTCTTAAATTCTCTTCCCTCCCTTTCTCTAATGACCATGCATTCCATAATTGTCTTTTTTGTACGTGTATATCAGTCCCCACCATATATATATATATATATATATATATATATATATATATGAAATCCATTTACTGGGATTATCTTAGACAAGCTATTGTGCAAATTCTTTCATTACTCAGCAGTATGGCATGGAAATCTTTCTACATCAATGCATGTGACTCTATAACAAGGTCTTTAACAGCTGCACCATATTCCTTTCTATGGATGTCATATAAATTATTTAACAAATCCCATATCTTTTTCTGCTATCAGGAGCATCACTGAAGGAAGCACTCTCTTACATATATGTTTTTGAAAAGTCATCCAACTAATTCCCTGATAAATTCCTACAAGGCAAATCGTTGAGGTCAAAATTCTGATACATATTTTCAAACTACCCTCCAAGAAAAGTAGAAAGGTATGCTAATGTATACTCCCATGAATGCTGAGAGTGTCTGTTTCCTAAACCCTTCCTAAGCATTGTCAATCATGTTCATTTTGGCCAATCTTATGGATAAAACTTGATGTCTCATTCTTGTTAAATTTGACAGTTTAATCATCCAAGAAAGGCCCCATCTAAGGAGATGATATAGCTACATCTTGGCAAAGCCATGAGGAATCCCAAAAGCCCATGTGGAGGAGAGAAAAGCTAGCTGACACTTTTCTTGGAAAAACTACCCAGGACAAAAGAGCTAGTTCCCTGAACGAAGAGGTTAGCAGCCCAAACTATGTGTTCCAGAAGGTATACTTAGAGGTACTCTGATTGATGTAATATCATACCCAAGGAGTCTGGGTGAGTTTTCTAGATAGCAGCACTTTCTTGCATCTGACTGGCACCTAAGTTATAAACATGAGAGGGACACCTGAGTACATGTGAGAGGTCTGGCAGAAACAATACACAGGTCAGAAAGATGGTATGGATTACAAGTAAGATATAAAGTATATAAGGTACAGACATAAAAGGCTTGAACAACCAGCCCTAAGGTAAAATCAGAAACCAGGAAGCAGGACAGAGGGCAGTTAGACTCAGTGCAGGCTAGGGAGCCTGCAGTCTGATGCTTCCCTGAGCACCCAGCTGGCTAAACACTCCCCATGCCCTGAGCACACCAGATCTAAGGGGAACTGATGATTGGAAGCCTACTGACTGGTGGGCAAGGGGTTCCTGAGGGCCTTGCAGCCTGGGTCCTCACTGGCTCAAGGGCTGGGCAGATGGTGCAGCAGAAGCCGATATGGACTATACTCTTGACGATTGGGTCTACCCAGCAAGGAGATACCTTCCCTAGAAAATGTGTAGGTGATTCCTTCCAACCAAGTCCTCTCCCAGTCTAGAGGTGGGAGTGAAAGTGGGCACAGCAGCACTCTCCTCACAGATCAGAGATGGGGAGTCTGATTCTTAAAGGAATGAATTTGCACTAATGCTATTCCCCATTGATGGCACAAAGTCCAGACCCTGTTCCCTGGAGGAGACCTCAGTGAATGACATCCAAGGAGGGTGCCCAACTTGGATTGGAGCAATATTTGGCTCACAAGGAAACGAGGCTGGCCCAGGGACTCTGGCCATGCAGGCTGACACTTGGGCTGGATTCAGATGGTGATTCCAAAATCAAAACCATGAATCTATTCAAATGAGGCCCAAGCAGCCCTTACATTTAAGAGGTGAATGTGGGATTTGGGAGTGGAAGTCAAAAAGTCAGGGGCTGAGGAAACAAAGATGCCGAGCAAGAAGCAAAAAGCAGTTAGCGAGTTGATGCCAGTGGGTTAAGAAATTTGCTTTGAACAAGACTGAGATAACCAGAGCACCCTGGTAAAGGTCCCATGGGACACAGGAGTGTGGCCTAGCCTGACTTAAAGGCCCAGACTTAGGAAGGTGTTTGCTGCCTTTTTTCTCAGCAGCTGGGCCTGCAAGTTGGTGGCCAGCTCTTTGTGTGATGGGAGAAGAGGGTGGTTAACTCCACTGGCTGCAGTATTACCTGCAGGGCCACCAGCTCTCCCCTTTGTTATGGGTGGCATGTCACTATTCTCAGCTGTGCTGGAAAAGCTCTGTGAGGATGCTTCTGGGCGAAGTTTCCATCCCACTGCCTTTGTGTGTAAGGTGGCCAGAATAACCAGTCTTGCCAGATACCAGAATCTCAGAGACCTGCCTTCCAAAGGGCAGTTGCTTTAGCTGGAGAGAAAGGCCTGGGGCTTCTGAATGGAAGAGTCACCCCCTACTCCAGGAAGTCTGCTCACCTCCCACTGGGATCATACTCCATTTGAACTGACCAGGGGCTGTCCCACAGATTCTGCATCTCGCTTTTGCCCGACACCACCCCCACCCCCCACCGTAGCTCCTTTATGTCTAAATAGATATTGAATCCAGGTCATTTCCTTAATTTCTTCTCAGCCCAACAAGCTAGACTTAGCATCACATCTACAGTCACACACCATTTTATGGCTCTGTCTGTCCATTGGCCATCAGCTGAGCTGAGAGACAGCATGGCACAATGTTTAAGAGCATGTACTGTCAGCTAAGCTGCCCGGGGTTCAAGCCCAGGCTCTGCCACTAGCAAAGTACCTGATCACAGGCAAGCCATCTCTCTAGCCTCCTGTGTGCCTCTGTGCTGTCACCCAAAATCTGTGGATAATAATAGAAATATTTCCTAGGTTTGTAAAGACTGAATTAGCATTGCTAAAACCCTTTAGACAGTATAACTGGCAGCATTTGCTATTATTATCCTTCTCCAACAGCACCTGGCCAAGGATTATGACCTTAGGAAAAAAAGCAAAAAACATCTGGGTATATCTCAATGATTTATTTTGATGAAAGTAATTCATTCATTTTTAATATTCACTAGTGCTAACAATGGTACCAGCTAGGATCTGCTGAGCACCTACTATGTGCCAGATACTGTATGATCCCACTTAATCCCCACAACAACCATGTGAAATCCATGTTATTAGTCCCACTTGACAGATGCAGAAACTGAGGCTCAGAGAAGTTAGTCAGCTGGCCTCACACAGAGTAAGCAGAGGAACTCAGATTTCAGTGAATGTCTGGTTGACTCCAAACTTGTACACACTTTTTGTTCTCTCAGTTCTTTTGTTCAAAGTAAAATGAGAAGAGACTTGGCAAAAGATTAACTCCAGTATGGGATTGTTTAGGCATTGTAGCAGCCTCTGTTCTTTCTGTTTATTCCCTCCCTGTCCTTGTCACACTGCTGTAGGCAGCCCTACTTCCTGCCCCTTTGACTTGAGGCTGAGCCATGTGACTTGCTTTGCCCACTGGTGTGCCAGCAGATCTGACTTACACCACATGTGAGCAGAACATTTTGCTGGGCTTGCTGGTTGACCTCTTTCTTCCTTGAGCTTCTGTTCTCTGCCATGAGGACAGCACGCTGCAGATGGGCGCTGCCTCTTCTGCCAGGATCCCAGAGTAGGAGACCTGTGAAACTGAGCCAAGCCCAACAGAACCCAGAAGAACCCAGCATAGCTACTGCTGACCAGGAGCCCTCACGTAATGTGAGCAGGAAATAAATGTTTGCTCTTGTAAGCCATTGGGATTTGGCAGGTGGCAGTGGAGGGTGTTGCCACAGCAAAAGCTGGCTAATACAGCCATGGTCCCGGGGCAGGGGGTTAATCCAGGCAAGCTCCAATGGAATAGACAAAGGAGAGGACAATACAAGCTCCCTACTTTACAAACTAGTAACCCATTTGTAAAGATGGGCTTTATACCAGCCCACTGCATTTTTTGCACATAACTGATCATTGAAATATGTTCTCTAAATTAAAATCAAAACAATGAAGCCACAGAGGACTCGGGAGTATGAGGGATGAAGGAGAAGGTGGCCAAGGTCTTTTGAATCTCCCTTCCATGGTGAGAAAGTTGGTGGGTGGCTGCAGCAGATGCAGAGAACAAGCCCAAGTTGAAACTGTTTTCCCTGGAGAAGAACGAGTCTACAGGATTGGCTTTCCTGCAGGGAGATGAGGCGTAAGCCAGGAGAGCCCACATGACTTGTGAGTTGGGCTCCCACCGTGCCCTGGAGGCTTTAGGCTCAATGGGACCTCTCCCATTGCCAGCTAGGAAGTGAAGCTCTCAGTCAACCAGCAGAAGCAAAAATCAGGTATTGTTCCTCTAAATCCTGGTTGCAACTTGACGCTTAGCTGAAGGCTGGCACAAGTCAGCTTTATGGAGACCCCTGTGCACAGCTGGGTGGTAGAGGGAATTCTTTCTTGGCTGCATTGTGCACAGGGATGCTTGGTAGTCTTTTGAGAGTGGGGCTGATGGTGTCAATGAAAGTCACAGCTGCCCAAACCCATGCCCAAAACTGCCCTTGAGCTCTAGATAACCCTTTGTGTTTCTGCCCCTAGCACTTCCAGGGACAGCTGGCTCAGGCCTTAGGAGAGGACAGGGGGTTTCTGGGGTCTCTGTGAGAAGGAGAGAAAGGAAATGTGGGGCCACGTCATCAGGCTTCTCTTATTGGTCCTAGGCCAGCTGAGAGCCAGGAAAAGGCTGCAAACAGCGGCTGAGGGTTTCCATGGCAACAACAGGCAGCTCTGCTCTTTGGGCCCGGAGTTAGTGAGAAGGCGGAGGTGGTGGGGGATGGAAGGGAGAAGAAAAGTCAGAGGAAGGGAAGGAGCAGTCAGAGGAGGCTCAGAAGGGAAGGGGAGGAAGAAAAGAAGCCAGGGAGAGGTGAAGGGAGGCTTATGGAGAGGAAGATGAGGGCAAGAAGAATAGGGGAGGAAAAGGAACAAAAGAAACCAGGGGAATGGCTTATGTCACCTCCCACATGCCCTGAGGCAAGGGTGCCTACTACCTGGGACTCTTTGAACCCTGCCCCACCACCCCTTGTGATAACTCAAAGTCAAGGGACCCAACACAGGCCCAGCTTACTGGTGGGAGAGCAAGAAATTTCAAAAACAAATTTCAGCATCTGGTAGACTCTGCCTCTGGCCACAGGAGCTTGAGCAAATTCCTTAACTTTTCTCTAAACTTCAATTTTCAAATTTAAAAAGAAAAAAAAATGGAGATAATAACCGCCTCGGTGAAGTTGTAAAAATTAAATAAAATAACGCATGTAAGGGCCTTGGTATGGTACCTGGCACACAGTAAGCGCTTCATAAATACGTTTTATTATTGTTTAGTGTGACTTGCCCATCATTTAACTTCTCTGTGCCTCTTTCTCTTCATCTGTAAAATTGAAATAATCCCCACCTCAGAGGGGTTTTTAAGTGTATTATTGTAAGTACTCAATAAGTGTTAGCTATTAAAATTATCTTCTTAATAACAGTAAACATTGTGTAACGCGTGGTCCTTTTATCAAAACACATTCTCCATTGTTGCTTCATTTAACACTTGAAGCAACCGTGTGCAGTGGACAGGGTGGTCTCATTTTCCTTATTGTATCTGTAGTTGAGCCGTAAGTGCTGTGCTGACTGCTTTACACCCATCAGCTCATCGAATTCTAAAAACAAGCCTTCAACATAAGTAGCATCTCATTTGACAGTTGAGAAAGCAAGGCACCAAAGGGTAAAGGAATTTGCCTGCCACTTGCTAGGAGGTGTTGGAACTTGGACTTAAACGCAGAATGGCAGGCAGAGGTAACACAACTAATTTGAAACAATTCATTTAACTCAGCATTTTTGCCCCAAAAGAACACTCGTGATTTGTGCTGTGACTCTGCAGAGCACAGCGGAAATAAGAAGCCTTGGGTCTTTAGGGAGTCTCATCTGCATAAGACAAGTCCTAGGACATACCCAGGGGACCCCAGTCACTGGGTGGGCTCCCTGGGGACCTCCAACCGCTTGGTCTGGAGCCTGGAATGGAATAAGCACTCCTAAAAAAAAAAAAAAAAACTACACTGGGGTTATCCATTAAAACCAGACAAGGAACAAGGAAGACCTTTCTACAGGTCTTCAAGGAGCCTCATCCAGGACCACAGAAGGAGGAAGCAAGGTAATGTAGATTCCACCCCCCCCCATTTTATTTTATTTATTTATTTATTTATTTATTCATTCATTCATTCATTTATTTATTTGAGGAAGGAGGCAAATTGAAGATATTTCGCTTTCCTTCTGATAAAATTTAAAATACCTTTGTGCTTGTTTTAAGAAATTGTGCATGTGTGTGTATATCAAGGTGCTTCAATTCAGAGAGAAGAGAACAGAAGATGAGGGGAAGGGAGGAGAGGGGAGAGGAGGGAAGAGGAAGGGAAGGGGAGAAAGAAACTGGGGAAGAGAGGGAACGGGAAAGAAGAGGATGAACAGAAATAGAGAGACAAATAAACCACAGAAGAAAACAGAAAGACAGATGCCAAAAGACATGAGAGGAAGAAAATCAATTGCCAGAGAAAGAGGAGAGAAAGAGCAGCAGAAAAGGAGTGGCAGGCAGATAAACAGACTGTGACAGAAAAGCATCTAAGAGAGATGGGCAGATGGGCAGGGAAACAGAGACACACAGAGGTAAAAAGGCAGACACCAAAGGAAACAGAGAAAGCCAAAGAAGAAACCTTTCCTTCTTGTCGAAAGAGAAACACATGTGCTCCATGCATGAAGACATACATAAAGTTATGAACATACATTAGTGTTTGCAAAGCTGGGGAAAAGAAATCTCTCTCTCTCTCTCTCTCTCTCTCTCTCCCCCCCCTCCCTTTCTCCCTCCTTCTCTCTCCCCTTCTCTCCCACACTTCCCCCTATCTCCTTTCTTTTTCTCTCCCCCTTTCTCCCTCTCTCCCCTTCTCCCTCTCTTCTCCCTCTGTCTCTCTCTCTCTCTCTGTCTCTCTCCCCCTCTCCCTCTCCCTCTTCCTCTTCCCCCCTCACTTACCTACTCCTCTTCGGGAGGGAGGGCTGAATCAGCTCTCTGTATTCTAAAAAGCTATGCTCAGCCAGAATTTGTGATAAAGGTGTTTTAAATCAGAGCTAAAATTTGGCAGCGCAAATGTTCTAGAAATTCTCATCTCATTGTGAAAATAAAGAAACCTTAATTTCATATTCTGGGAATTAAGATCATCCCATCTCGTCTATCAAAGAAATAGGCTTTTTATCGCCACAAATCATTCCTATTGCCACTAGCCTTGTAAAATATTGGTGTATGTTTACTGTGATGGTCCTGCTTCTGATATTGCCTCAGTTGGGGTGGACTTGGTGTTTGCTCAATAGGCATTTATTACACAGCTACTAGGTGCAAGGCCCGGACTGAGCTGGGCTGGATGCTCTGGGTAAACAGTAGGTCTTGCGTTGGCTCCGGGCCTTGTATTTGTATCCTAGGCAAGGGTCAGATTAATACCCACTGCTTCCAGATAATCACACCAAGGTGAATTTGTTTGTGTTCCCCAACTGTCTCCAAGGTCAATCTGGGAAGTGAGCTTCCCCAGGCAGCGTGAAGCTTGGACTCATGGCACCATTATACCTGCCCCTGTGTCTGATGCCTTTGGTCAGTGGTAAAGGCAGGCAAACTTGGGAGCCCTGGCATAAGCTCTGTAACTGTGCCCAGTTCTACTGGGGCCAGTGAAGCTGTGGGAGATGAGGTGAGGGCAGAATTTCTCAGAGCACTTTTAATATGCATTTGTATTGCACAGAAAGCGTTCCTTATGTAGTGGTCACTGAAGGCACCCCACCCACCCTGGAGGTCACCTGTAGACAGTTCCCTTACAAATAGCTCCTGGCTTTGCATACCTCTCAGCTTGAGGATGTTCTCTGGAGACCACAGAGTGAATGCCTGGGAGGTGAAGCTCCAGGTGTAACCCTCAAGCAGTGAAACATAGGAGGTAGTGAATAAATAACCCAGTTGGAAAAATTCCAAGGTGTGTTCTAGATAGTTTCTCAGAGAGTCCCCAGCAGGACTGAGCCCCAGTTTGTCACAGTGAGAACCAACTCATAAACTCGCCCTTGATTGGTTTTACTCCCCACATGGTCTCACCTTTCCACCCCTTCACTGTCCTTATTGGGATCACAGTCAAATAAACCTTTTTTGTATCTAAAACCCTGTTTGGGGGAGGTCCAAGCTAAAACATCCTTCTATTAACGAATTCAGCCATCCCAACAACACTGGAGAGGTAAGCATCATTACTCTCAGTTTTGGAATCCATTCTTTGAACACCTACTCTTTGACAAAGACTGTGTGAGGCACTGGGCACACATGCATGGTCCTGCCCTCATGGGGCTTGTGCTCTACACTGAAAGAAGATGCTAAACAAATAATCACATAAACAAATTAAAATCATTATTGTGGCAAGTGCTCCCACAGAGAGGTATCTGGGTTCTAAGAATGTAAACTGGGCATATTTGAACTAATTGAGGAGGTCAGAGAAGTCCTCCCTGTAGAAGTGACTCTTCGGTTGAGATCGGAAAGAGGAGTTGAATCTAACTAGGGAAGATAGGAAGGAAAAATATTTAGAGCAACAAGAACAACCTGAATGACTAATGAAGCTGAGGCAAACAGAGGATAAGATCACACACATATAAAGTGTTTAGAAGAGGGTTTGATTTCAGGCCTATCTGACTGCAATGTCCAAGCTCTTTATGTCAGACTCAATAGCTGGAATGGGGATGGGTGTCGAGGACAGGGAGGTGACTCATTACTCTCATTATTCATATTATGAATGGATTAACTACAAGCTTCCTTTAAATAGAAAACTACCGTAAGGCATTTAACAATTAATCACAAGAGAGGGAATTACAAATTTACCTAAATGTACCTGTTGGGTATCAAAGGGAAGTATCTGAAAATGTACAGGGTGGATGCTCTGAAATCACTGAGAGGTTGGGCATCTTCCCAGGCCTATTTCATAACATCTAGCACCAAGGTAGCTGCAGCCTTTGCAGGAAGACCAGGGGAGGAGAGTCAGGTTTTCCCAGGTGGCTGAAAGATGGGAAGGGATCTCTGGGCTTCGAGGCTCACAGGCCTCCCTTCAAAGCAGAAATCCAAAGAGTGTACTTGCCAAGGGAAAATAACACTCTGGAAGTGGTGGGGGGGGGTGCCATTCTTATTTCTGGTTGGTATGTAAATTATATGTAAAAGACCTATAACTTCCATGGTAACAACCAGGAAAAAGCTAACAAAAAATACTATGAAAATATCAAAGAGCAGTAGATGCAAGGAAGCCTTGATAAATTGAATTCCAGAGAGGAATGAGCCCTCCTAGATGGGTGTAAAGTAACGGCAGCTTCCACACCTTAAGGCAAGAAATCTAGGAATCTGGGAAGAGCCCAAACATAAGTATCAATCACCTGTCTCATTTAGGAATTTTGCTGAGTAGCCACCAGAGACAATGTAGCTGGAGAGTAGGGAAATTTGTGCAGCCTTGTTTCTTAGACTTTGCAGTCTTGCTGGACTCAATTTAATCCAAAAGTGATTCAAGTCTATTTGAACCTGCAGCACAACTCTCTCTCCAGTAAATTCTGAAATCTCAATGAGATCAACCCCTTGGTCAAAGTCAATGGCAAGGATTCAGATGAAAGGCAAAAAGGCGATAACAAATAAGTACATATATACATACAAAAATCATACCTTATTATCCACTTTTTTATATGCAATATTCTGGCACACAATGAAACAATTACAAGATATATGAAAAGCAGAAAAATGAGACACATAATCAAGAGAAAAACAGTCAGAAGAATCAGACTCACAGAAGACCAATATATCGGAATTGGCAAACAAGGACTTTAAAAGAACTATTATAAACAGAGAATTTGGTAGGGAAAAAAATGAAGAAAATACAGGAAGAAAAATATAATATCAGGAAAGAGATAGAAATTCTAAAACTTTAAAAATTAGAAAGAACCAAGTAGAAATCATAGATCTAAAAATTTATTTATTTGAGGGGCTCCTGGGTGGCTCAGTCAGTTAAACGTCTGCCTTTAGCTTAGGTCATGATCTCACAGTTTGTGAGTTCAAGCCCCGCATTGGCCTCTGTGCTGACAGCTCAGAGCCTGGAGCCTGCTTCAGATTCTGTGTCTCCCTCTCTCTCTCTGCTCCTCCCCTGCTCGCTCAGGCACTCTTTCTCTCTCCATTTCTCTCTCTCTCTCTCAAAAGTAAATAAACATTAAACAAATTTTAATTTATTTATTTGAAATTAAAAGCTAACCTGATGGGCTTAATAGAAATATTGGGTAGAACAGAAGATATGAACAGTACACTTAAAATCAAGTCAGTAGAAATTATCCAAATGGAAACACAGAGAGAAAAGGGCTAAACAGAACATCAGTTACCTGTAAGCTAACATAAAATGATCTAACATACATGCAAGTTAGTCCCAAAAGGAGAAGAGAGAGAAAACAGATGTTTTTAAAATATATAAATACTGGAGTGCCTGGGTGGCTCAGTCGGTTAAGCGTCCAACTTCGGCTCAGGTCATGATCTCACTGTCGGTGAGTTCGAGCCCCGTGTTGGGCTCTGTGCTGACAGCTCAGACCCTGGAGCCTGCTTTGGATTCTGTGTCTCCCTCTCTCTGACCCTCCCCCAGTCATGCTCTGTCTCTCTCTGCCTCAAAAATAAATATTAAAAAAAATTTTTAATAAAAAAATAAAATACATAAATACAGGGGTGCCTGGGTGGCTCAGTTGGCTAAGCATCCAACTTTGGCTTGGATCACGATCTCACGGTTTGCGGCTTTGGGCCCCTCATTGGGCTCTGTGCTGACAGCTTGGAGCCTGGAGCCTGCTTCAGATTCTGTGTCTCCCTCTCTCTCTGCCTGTCCCCCACTCACGCTCTGTCTCTCTCTGTCTCTCAAAAATAAATAAATGTTAAGAAATTTTTTTAAATACATAATTGCTACATTTTTTTCAAATTTGAGTTTAAAAACTTAATCCAGAGATGCAAGAAAGCCCAGCAAATCCTAACCATAATGAATATGAAGAAAACCACATCTAAATACATGATAATGAAGCCAAAAGGAAAAGAAAATCTTTAGCCATTTTCAGCAACATGGATGGAGTTACAGTGTATTGTGCTTAGTGAAATATGCCAATCAGAGGAAGACAAATATCATATGATTTCACTCATATGTGGAATTCAAGAAATAAAACAAATGAACAAAGGGGGGAATAAAAAAAAAGAGGGGGGGGGACAAACCAAGAAACAGGCTCTCAACTGTAGAAAACAAACTGACGGTTACCAGGGGGAGATAGGTGGGGAAATGGGTGAAACAGGTGATGGGGATTGAGGAGTGCACCTGTGATGAGCACCAAGTGTTGTATGGAAATGTAGAATCACCATATTGTACACCTGCAATTTACATTACATTGTATGTTAACTAACTGGAATTTAAATAAAAACTTTTAAAAAATGAAACAGTACCTGGCAAAAAGTAAGTGTTCAACATCAGCTATTATTATTGCTAGTTTTTTGTTTGAATTATTTTTTTTTAACAAATGGTTTAAATATATGATTTTGTACAGCACCCTATGTAAACGGACTGCAGAGATTCGACACTTCTTGTTTAGTTCAATATAAACCATTGTGTTAGGAAAGAACTTTTTTTTTTCACATATGAGGAAAGAATAAATGAAAATTAAAAAGTAAAAGAAATATTCTCTGATAGAGTGTTTAATAAAGTATTGGCTTGTAATAAAGAGGGAAACAAGTCAGAAAGAAAAAAAATTTTAAAGGAGCCAGAGGAAAGACAGGAACACACACACACACACACACACATGCACAAGCACACGCACACACACCCGTAGGACTTTCACTCTAGCCAGACTGAGATATTTCAAATTAAATACCTGTCCCAGCCTCTCCAGTCCGCTGGGCCTTTGAATATTTTGTCCACTATGTTTAGCATTCTGTATTAAAATCTTGTAAGTTGGACGTTCTTCTAAACTTCCTGCAAAACCCAGCCAACAGGTTACACTATAATGGACATGTGTTATTATTTGGACTTACTAGATCTTTGAACACCTTTCCTACATTTGGAGAGTTACCCACCTTCCAAATCCCCTAACAGAAGCCACATTTCTCTCCACTGCCTCTGCAGCAAGGACACAGGGATGACTTAGTCTTCACCAATCAGACACATCACACTGGGCTTTGAACAAGAAGATTGTGACTTGTAGAATCAGGTACTGTGTGGAATCTAGAGGCCGCAGCAGCATGAGCTACCAGAGACATTAGCAGCAGGAAGTGTGACAGGAGTGTCCGATGCCCGGCATCGGCAGAGTGGGTCATGGGCTGCTGTGTCCATGCCCTGGCTGCTGCCAGGACATCTCTACTGAGCCGGTTCTACAGTGTTATTTTGGGTGCTGCTCATGAATGCGTAGTCTAGGCCCTCCTAGAAATTCCCCAAGTTCTCTAATATCCTCTCTTAAATCTCTTTGCTGTTCAATGAGCCAGGGTGGGTTTGTGTGTTTGCAACTGAGAGCTCTGACTGATACAGTTTCCCTGCCCTGAAATCTTCAGGACTCCCTTTCCTGCTATCTCCTGCATGCAGAAAAGTCATCCCCAGTTCCTGGCTCCCACAGCACCCTGTGCTGCCTCCTCTCCCAGGAACATTACAATCTCCTGGGGTTGTTTACTTATATGTGTCTCCCCACTGGACTGGGAACTACTCGAGGGCCATGTCATAGTGTCGTTCATTGCCACCTCTTCACTGAGTGCTTAGCACAGCACCAGGCCAGCAGAGATACTCAAAGAGAGTTGACGTTTTACACGTTAGGTGAAGACAATGTCACCATTTGCCCACAGTAGAGAAAATGTAGAGCCACTTTTTCTTAAAATCCCTGTAAGAAAAACTCCAACAGGCCCAATCTCGTCTCTCTAACAGGGCCTTGAAGCTGTTGCAAAAAGCAGCCTGTAGACAGTTCTGTCTGTAACTCAGTGGCAAGGTCACTGGTGCTGGCACAGTAGTAGGCTGGACAAGGGTGGTACATCCATAAGCAGCTGGGTGTGAGTGTCGGGATCTTCCTACCGAGTTCAGTGTATGGTTCTATCTGGCACAACATTTCCAGGTGGGGCCAGACCTCACAAATCCATTTGTGCAAGACAGAAATTAGGACTACTTTATGGATAACTCTGAGCAGTGGTTTACTGGTAAATGTTTAACAACTGGCTTTTCGGGAGGAAGAAGGGCCCACATTTCTTCCACTGCCAGTTTTCATGGTGGAAACGCTCCCACCATGGCTCATTTCAAGGTGCCAGGGTAGTGGTTTCCAATGCGAAGTTGGGAGGAGACAGACTATAACACACGGTCATGTGGTGTTTCCATCATAATGATACCATAGACACAAATAAACAACTGTAAAAGCATAGATAATATTAAAGCAGACTGTATCTTATGTTAACTACAATTAGAAATTACATATATCGTTAGAGATAGTTAGAAATAACTAGAAATTGGTCAGGTTTTAGTAGTTATTATCTTTGCTTGGAAATATAATTAATTATCAATTTATATAATTTTGTTAAGTGGCTGCATTTCCAAACAGGCTTACAGAATTCCTGAAAATTTAGCAATAGTCTCCTGTGAGCTGGTGTCCTCTGCCTTGGTATGCCACCGACTCCGTGCCACCTCTGGTGACACCATCCATTCTTCACTGTTAGGCTGATCCGTTAGTACAAATGAAAGGAAACCAGAGGCTCCAAGAAGATGCAGACTTGTCCAAGATCATCCTGCTGATTCCTGATGCCACCAAAACAAATCAAAATAATGGCTGAGGTTTGGAGATGCCAACCACATGTCAGGCACTGTGATAAGCATTCCACTAAAATTATTTTGTCCTCACCATGACCCTATGAAATAGGTTCTGTAATGATTCCCCCCTTTTAGATTAAAATAATAACAATGACAGTAATAATAATAAACTCCAGAGAAGTTAAGAGATTTGCAAGGATATACAACCAGGAGTACTAGAGCCAGGATCTAGACCCAGGCAGTCTGACTCCAAAGGCCATGCTCTTCTTCATTACCTCTAGTACCTCAGGTTTTCTGACTTTGTACCACATTACTGTCCCCCTTCATTTTGAATTCAGCCAAATGTACCTGCTTAGTCTCACAATGCTTAACTGCACTCTGTACACATTGGATCATTCTACGCCTTTTGCTAAATATCCACCAGGACCAGGCTTTTTTAGTTTTCCAATGGGAAGGAAATACTTGGCCCAAGTCATTGTGATCCCTTAGCAACCAAAGACCTCTGCTTTCAAAGAATCACAACTGAGATATGGAATGAAATCCAGAGCCATGAAAATAGTCCCTTGATCCATGGAACTGGAGTCTGTAACACATGGTATCATTATCTTATATCCTCAATCTCTTTATTTATTCATTCATTATTTATGAAGAGCCCATTGGGTGCCAGGCACGATGTGAAGTTTCGAGGGCTGTGTAATCTAATAGATTACGCCATCAAAGCAGTCTTCAGGGCCCAAAAGCCTTTCAAGGGTTCCTGGAAATATTTGAGACCTGAAAATAATTAATATCATCTCCATAATACAAAGACTGCAAAATTAAATCAACAAGCATCTACTTGAAAGTCTATAAAGTCTAACCTTATGTCAACCTGTCAACTGCTTTTCAGCACAACTCTTATATGGTTATATAAAATTTATATTTAATGTGGCAGTGACATTATATTTGATTTTAAATAAGGCAGGTCTCTAAAACTAATAGTTTCTTAATCCTATGAATGTTGTAAAATAACCTAGAGGTGCTAGGGAAACAAAAATGCCTAAAACCTAATCTCTGGCTTCGTGGGAGCCTAATCTTGTATTTTGTTTATTTACTTGTCTATTTTTATGTTCTAATCATGAGTTCCCGGAAGGCAAGGATTTTGTCCTCTGTTTTCTTGGTAAACTTCATATTCCCTGGGTCTAGAAGAGAGCTGAATTTACAATAGTCCCTAACACGTTGGCTAGACAAACTCGACCAGGTTAGTGTAATGGCCTATACTCTAAATTCTGAGCAATCCACAAGGACTCAGAAGTCATTTTCTTACCACCTCTTGCATGGATGAGGACACACCACAAACACACACACACACACACACACACACACTCCATCCCCTACCCACTAAATTCCACAAGGGATAGAAGGAAGGAAAGAAATCAACATTAGTGAGTAGCTACAAAGCACTAGCTACTGTGCTGAGTACTTTTCATACATCAAATATGCAACATGTAAATATTCCCCATGCCTGCTACATTGTAGTGGGCATTGCAGATTACTAGGAATTTGGAGTCATTTGTTCTCGAACTGTCTATGCTTTTCCCAACTTCTGTTTGTGATGCTTTTTGCATATCCTCTTACATGCCAAGTGCAAGATGCATGATTGTGAGAGGGAGCGACAATTTCAGGCAGATTATAAAACAAGCCAGAAAGAGTCGCCAGCAGAAGGGCTAAATTTCTTGAGATTCATCCTGCTGCCCATTTAAATGAAATGTTTATCTCTCCTACACTTATCATCAATTCATTCCGATTCCTGGACCAATCTTGTCACTTCAGGCAGCTTTAATGACTTTCGTTTATGCGAGCTCAAGGCTGCCACTTCTGAACTGGCTGTCCACCATCAGGCACCCTTAGCTTTCCTCATTCTCACAGAGCAGAAACATTTCCATGGTCCAGAGAAATCGCACTGTGGGGATCTGCACTACTCCCATGTCAGCATTCCACGGACTGAAAGTGATTATTTCAGAGGGACGGACTTAAAGCTGCCCAAAGCTCAGGAGGAGATAAAGAGGGGTATGAAGGACTCAGAGACACGGGAAAGCGGTTTAAGGCCTGGAGTCCATTTGCCCCATTTCAGATTTGACCCATACATCCCAACAGTCTGAGTTTGAGTAATGTGGTTTTAAGAAACAGTTGCTTAGTGTTATATAAATATGAATTTACATGTACGATTGAGGGCTTTTGCTTCCCTGACTTGAAGGTTAATTTTTTAAATTTAGCATTCATTGCACTAATTATGTTGCCATGCACTGTGCTAAGAGATTTCTGTTCATTATCTCGATTGAGCCCATCAACAAACCTATGCAGTAGGTATGAATATTTGCATTTACAAATTGGAAACTGAGGCTCAAGAAGGGAAGTGACTTGCTCAAAGCCACATACCTCAATATCTCAAGCTGGATGACTTATTTTCAAGACTTAACACATATTATTGAGCCCCTTTGTAGGACCAGAGGGAATGGCAAACATAAATTTATAAGTTCTGATGAGAAAGAGATATAAACAGGTTTCTCTGGGAGAATGAGGTGGGGGCAGGGGGAATGGAGGGAAGGAATGGCGGGGCTTCAGGGAAGAGGTGGCAGCAGAACTGGGCTTAATGCTGGAGCTTGAGTTTACCAGATGGAGAGAAAAGGGAGTGGCATTGGAGGCAGAGGGAAGCTTAGGAGCAGTCAAGGTGAACGTGGGGAAAGGACCTGTGAAGTCCAGGGAATGAGTGAGAGGGCATGACAATGGCTGGGATCCAGGATCAGTGAGAAGATCTCATAAGACAGGAGGCTGGAGAGGTAAACCAGAGTCAGAATTTGGAAATCATGGCTATTTAACATGAGCAGAAATAGCAGAGGAGGGGACTGTGGCTGAAAGACAAGACATTAAAGACTGAGGACCAGTAAGGAGATGCCTAGAAGAGCCCAGCAGAGACATGGTGGGTCTTGAACTAAGGCAGCTACTGTGGACGTGGAAAAGATGAAATAGCATTGGGAAATAGTTCTTAAAAGTCAGTGTACAGTTTTTAAACAATTTCTTGGGAGACGATCTAAAACTGCAAATTCCAGGACCTACTCCAAGATAATAGAATTCCCGTCATGTGGAATAGAACCCCAAAACCTGCATGTCAACAAGCACTCCAAGAAATTCTGATTCAGGTGCTGTGCAGATAATTCCTTGTGAGATATTTCTAGGACAGGCAAACTTGGTGATGGATTGGGTGTGAAAGTGAGGGAGGGGGAAGATTTGAGTTGATGTCCTCCTTCCCTGACATTGCTCCCCATTTCTTCTGATAACTGCCTGATTTTCTTCTTTTTTCCCCCTTTCTTTGGCCCACTCTTGGCCCATGTGGTTTGTGTAGAGCCCCATGTGACCAGGCCTAAGCAAATCAGTTCTTCACTCCTTATTCAGAGATGGACAGATGATTCAATCAGAGCCAATTCTGAGACTACTGAGAAAAAAAGCAAGTAATCCTCCTTGTTGGCCTTGAACTTGGCAGGATAAGATGTTGCGGCTGCTTTACCCAGGTAGAGCCTGATAACAAAGCCAAGAGAAGACAGATGTGAGAGATGGGAAAAAAACCAAAATCTCAGTGTCATTGTTTGGGTCCTGAATCAAGCCACGTCTAAAGCCAGTAGACCCCTAAACTTTTTGCTTGCTGTTGTTGTTTTTCACTTAAACCATTCTGTGTTGGGTTTTGTATCACTGGAAAGAGAAAAACTCTGCTGATCACTTTAAGAAAATCTGATATCTAAAAATCTTACCTTACAAATCAGATAAATGAAGAGTTGATTACTTCTATTAAAAAGGGATTCACTCACAGCTTCCTTTGAAGAGAGAGCCTCCCCAAGGTATGAAGTGTAGAATTTGATTTATTAAATTTGATTTACACATGACCTTTTCAGGAGGACGATCTTAAATGCAAAGTGAGAGCTGCTCTACCAGGATAATTGCTCTCAGAGCCACTCCAGTGTGACTTTCAGAGGCCAGCCAGGGTGGCTCCCCCAAACACCAGCTTTCCTGCCCGACCTTTTTGGGTCTAAATTTGATTTCACAGCTCCATGGTCCCACCCAACTGCAGCAGGACCTGATCTAGCTGGTACACAAGTCTAATCTGATGTAAAAGTTGTACCCAACTATAAGTTAATGGTATTTGTATTGTTCTTCTTGGATTCCTAATAGAAAAGAAGCTTAGTATGTGATCTCTTGGTGTATTAATTTATATGTTCATTATTCTTTACCAATAACCCAGATGGAAAGACTTTCTGGTCAAGCCTGTGTTTCTCTGGGTTGACAGTGAATGAGTCACTGGGTTTCTTGTTCTATAGGTAGGTGATTTCCTAGGGCCAAAGCTAAAAGAAATTCTGCACAGCCCAACCCCAGTGATCACAGCAAAGCAAAGGATGCTTTTGTCATCTACATGGCCCCTGTCTGAAGCTAGGGATTGGCCTCACTTTCCCATTACCCAGACCATGGTTGAAGCCCACTGCATGGCTCTTCATTGGATGATTCAATGATTTGATCACTATCTGGGAAAGTCTGAAAAGGAGACCTTAGTCATGGGGAAATATTTTCTTCTGAAAACTGCTTTGTTCTGAAACTCAGGTGTTAGGAGGACCAGAACCCACACATTCCTCACCTGGGCAGCAGCAGACATCCCTGAGTCTCCCACTTAAAACTCCCTTCCAAGTCTAGAAGTGCAATTTCTCAGCTCATATCTTTACATTTCCCCCCCTCTATCTCGGGGCTTTTGTAAACGCCTTTTTTTCCGACCTAGCAAACTTCTTTCATTGCCTCTCCTGATTCACTGTGGGGAGTAATAAGGACAGATTTTTCTTTCCAGCCCAGGGTAGGTTGCTGGTTCTCTTTCCTGGTTCCCAAGGTCTCTCATTCTTCCCTCTAGCTTCTCCTGCTCCTACCTGTGAAACACTCAGAGCTTGCTTCCCTCCCTCTCTCGCTCAGTTGTTCTGCCTTTGGAAGGAGCAGAGAGCTAAGCTAATCACACTCTTCGGTTCAAAGCACATACCATCAGCGTCTGCCTGCTTAAGGTCCTGCTCTTACTAGATTTTGTTTCATTATTTGCCCCTTCATCCCCTCTGCCCAGTCTCATTTCCCATAATCACTATACTGCGTTTGGTACGTGCCCTCGGATATGAAATGTCTCCATGAAAAATCTGCAGTATTTCTTTGTGAATGAGTTTGTTTTAAATGAACATAAGTGACATGAGCTTCAGATTTCATGCTGCCCCCTGTTTTCTTTCATCACTGTGTTACAGTTCTATTCGTGTTCCTGTGTATATACCCATTTTTCTGTTCTAATGTCTACACCATAGTTTATAAATGCATCCTCTACACTTTGCTTGTCAATTTTTTAGTGACAGATGCCTTCATTGCCTAAAACTCCCTGCTATCACCAACAGTGCAGCTCTGAACATCTTTGTCCATGTTCCAAGATGCACCTGTACTTGAATTTTTCTGGGTATATACATAAGAGTGAAATTTCTGGGTCCCAGGGTATGTCCATAGCTAATTCCACTAAATGAGCTCTAGAATGGCTGTACCAGAATTGAGACCCTTTCTGTTGTTTCCTTAGCCTCTTCCAACCATATATTAATGCTAAACATTTTCATTTGCAATTCTCAATGTTCACCTTATTTTGTTTAATTCTTGTGATAAAGTTTTTGAGATAAATAAGGGCAGCTAGTATCCCCACTCTACATTTAGGGGAGGTGAGGTTGCCATACTGGTCTTAGCATTGTCTATGGTGAAAATCAATAAGCTAGAAATGGGATTCAGTCTATGTCCCAACAGAATCATGAGTAGGAAGTTGCAGTGAACTCTGCTGAGGTATTAGGAGATACAGAAGTCCATCTCTAGACCAAGTAGTGGTTCTCAACTTTGGTTACACATTAAAATTGACTGCAGCATAATTAAGAAGTACTTAACAAATAACTGTGCCCACACCTTACCTAAGACCATTTAAATCACATTCTCTGGAGTGGAGCCTTACATAGGCATTTTATGAGCTCATGAGGAGATTTTAATATGCAGCCATAGCTGGGAATCTCATCTTGGACTAAGGGCCAGACTTAGAAGGAGGAGCGTCTGGCATTTATCACTGAGCACATCAGTGTAATGGGTTAGACACTTGATGACAACATGGAGGTCCTGGAGGGAAAATACACTGAGAAATGATGAGAAGCTGACTGCAACTATGATAACCCACCATTCACTAGACGGATAATGCGACAGGAACCCGGCACCACTGGCTCAAGGCCTGAAGGGAAGTGAATTACAGAGGATATTTTAATTTGTGCCTAATAATTAGAAACTCAAAACTTCCAAATGATTGAATAATTACAGAAATATGTGAAACCCTAAGGCCATTAACAAGACTGCCATGGATCATTACCCAGGCCTAGTGAGTACCCAGCTGACAAACCTGGGACTCTGACAGGCTGTTCAAGGTGCCGAGGCCCAACAGACTTACTCACTGCTGGCTCCCCTCTGCCAGCAGGAAGCAGATTCCCAGAGGCACTCAGCAGGCAGCCCAGCTGGCCCCCTGCAGAGTCGATTTCTCTATGCAGTCTGTAGGTAAATCCCTTACCACGCTGATGTTCTCAAACCATGGAGAAAATTTAATCTCCAAATTGGCAGCAATGGGGCTGTCTCTGAAAATGACTCTCCCCTTACAGGCCTGCTTCTGTTTTCCTTCCTGCTATATTTCAAAATAATCATAATATCCAGTGGTAAAGTGGCCTCTCTTATGGGGTGGGAGGAGGACATTAGAAGGGAGGTAATTAACATTAGTTGAGCATCTACTATGAGCCAGGCAAGGTGCCGAACAGTTTACTCTCTTTATTTTCCTTAAACTTTACAAAAAGCCCTGGTAATCCTTATTTTATATATATAATATCAGAAGCTCAAAGAGCTTAAGTGACTTTTCCAAGGCAAATTATCTAAAAAAAGAGGCAGAAAAAATTATTCAAACCATGTTCTCTGATTCTAAAATTTGAACTTAGTCTACACTGAAGAAAATGTAACTTGTTTCCAATTCTTGCCCAGACAAGATATACCATAACTTCTGTTGTGTCCCCTGAGTGCATTCAGTTTTCATTATAGGTAGATTCTTCTTGGTACCTAATCTATATCCTTCCCAGGGTAATTGCAACATCCTGGAAGATGGAGATGATTCGATGAATGTTACATCTAAGAACTGGCCCATTCAGTTGAGAAGGGGAACTTCAGTCTATAATAGATGGACCTTTGCGGCGCCTGGGTGGCTCAGTCAGTTAAGCATCCGACCTCAGCTCAGGTCATATGATCTCATGGTTTGCGAGTTCGAGACCCACATCAGGCTCTGTGCTGACAGCTTGGAGCCTGTAGCCTGCTTCCGATTCTGTGTCTCCCTCTCTCTCTGCCCCTCCCCTGCTCATGCTCTGTCTCTCTCTGTGTCTCAAAAATAAATAACAATGTTTAAAAATATATATAATAGATGGACCATAACCTCAAATTCCAGTGGTTTTGGCTATAAAAATCTGACCTCTGAAGGCAGGCCTCCCCAGGAAAAATGTATGGATATATGCCAACATACAGCCTTGGGTCCTGCCATGGGCAAAAAAGATGTAGCTATTCTTAGAGGCTACTCCTGGGCCCCATACTGCTGCCTGCATCACATTAGTGAACAAAGGTCTTGAGAAGACCCATCTGGTTCTTCATGTGTCCCTGAACCAGCAGCATCAGTATCACCTGGAATTTGTTAATTGTGCAAATTCCCAGGCCCCACGTCAGACTGACTGAACCAAAAACTCTGGGGGGTAGATCCAATTATTCTGTGTTTTAACGGATCATGTGCATGTATGCACACACACACATAGACAAACATACACTAAGGTTGAAAAAGCCTGCTTTGAAAGCTTCTGCTACTCAATAAAGAAATGCCAAGTGCCAAAATGTACATCTGTTTGGCTGTGGGAATTCTGGAAAGTCCCTTGGTCCGATCAGAACCATCTAAAGACAGATAGAAAACATGTAATCACTGCATCACAGCTCTGCTTAAAATCTTCAATGGTTACCCACTGTCCACTGTATTTAACTAGCATGCCTTGACCTAGTTTTCTAGGCAACTTCTGTCTGGCTGCACACCACTCATCCAGCTTTAACCCCTTCTTTTTCCCCTTAGGCACTATGTGCTCTAGATTGAGATGTGGATATTTGGGGAGGGGAAGGGGTTGACGGAGAGAAATGAAACCAGAATATTATTTTTCTGAAGATTTTTTGCTTGTCAAGAAATAACACATTTCCCCCCAACTTTTTGCTCCTTTACAAGCTCTTACATCCCTAAATATACAAAACGTGATCATTTTCTGAGCAGACCAAGTCATACATGATGTATTTTTATTGGCTCCTTGAATAAAGATATGGCAGACATGAGCATCAAATGTGTGGATGAAAGAGCTGACAGGAACGCTCACAATGGGTGAACAGGGAGCAGGAGAGCACCTGGCTGCTCTTGCAAAGCCAAAAAAGATTGTGCTGGAGGAACTACACCCCACAGTACTGGGAAGACTTGCAGATGCAGTCACGAAACCACTGTTTTCTATGAGGTGTCAAGGAGAACAGGCGAGATGCTGATGGAGGGAGGTAGTTACTTTAGAAAAAGATACATTCATCACGCTAGCAGCTACTGAGAAGTTTTGTGAATGCTTCGGAGATAACAGCAAAAAGCCTGGAAATCAGTGTGGGTTTACCAAACACAGAACTTTATTTAAGGAAATGGGGGTGTTTGGCTTGAAAGGGACTTTATATATATGTAGGTCTTTCTATATCTGTAAATCTGTCACATGAAGAAAAATGTTATGCTGGGTGGCTTTCCAGAGCAGAAAGTATTGAAGATACAGTGACCTTGAGGATCATCCAGCCTTTCCCTTCATTCACGGGTGGACATCAAAGCTGAGAGAGGTAATGTGGCTTCAAAGCTAAGATTAGCGCTCCTGGTTCCTGGGCTTTTTTCATCATACTGAGTAACTCATAAAGGAAAGGTCATGAAAGATGAAACTCATTTCCTATTTTTCCAGTATCCCTAAACCGGCAGAAAGCTCTATAACCTGTAAAGTTCTATACAGATTTAAGTTGCTACTGTTATCATTCATAATATCAGGTACAGTTCTTGACCCCTACCCACTCAACATATTTATGAAATGTCTGAAGAAGGGCATTGATTTTCTGATAACAAGCAGTTGGGGGCAGACAGTGAGTGTATTTGGATGGTTTGAAAAATGAGGCAAATCTAACATGATGAAATCTAATCAGACCAATGTTAAGTCAGGCACTTAATGCACAATGCCAATGAATGTGTGAGCAAAACCTATGAGAGAGTGGATTAAGTTGTCTGAAGTTTATCTGAGATCAGAGCTGTCAGAGCATTAGTCTCCGGTTGTATTATTCTGAAAATAATATCTATGGAACAAGTAAGGCGATGGTCCCTCTGTTCTGACCAGTATCCACCATATTTCACTATGGTATTATGTTCTGTTCTAGTCATTACCCTTCATCTAATGGGCATTTCTGTTCTCATGAGGAGGAGTTGAAGAAACTAGAGCCACTTTGCATGAATAAGAGAAGTTTACAAAGAATCTTCTCTGTTACCTGATGTGTACAAAGACCGCTAGGGCTCCCATAACAAAATACAACAGAATGGGTGGCTTAACCAACAGAAATTTATTTTCTCACAGTTCTGGAGGCTAGAAGTCCAAGATCAAAGTGCCAGCAGGTTTGTTTTCTCCAGAGGCCTCTTTCCTTGGTTTGCAGGTAGGCACCTCCTTGCTATGTCTTCACGTGGTCTTTTTCCCTGTGCATTCACTCCTGGTGCATTCTTTCTCTTCTTAAAAGGACATCAATCCTATCTGATTAGGGCCTCATTCTTATGATCTTGTTTAACCTTAAGAACCTCATTAAAGGCCCCACCTCCAAACACATTTACACTGGGATCAAGGCTTCCACATTTGAATTTGGGGAGGGGACGTAATTCAGAACATTACTGACTGACTATTAGTTGGGATAGAGTTTTAGGCTCACTCTGGGATGCTCCAGAGAGCAAAACAGGGACCATTAAACAGCCAATTCAGGGCAATTTGTGTTCAGTATAAGGAACATATTTCTGATAACCAGCTTCTAAAATTTAAATGGCCTTCTCTGTGTGAGAGTGAGTCCTCTAGTGTTTTAGAAGCCACCTTTCAGTTCCCTGGTAGCGGGCATTCCTGCCCAGGGTAAGAAGGTTAATGAATGGGATAATAATAATAAATGTTTTTAGATTTTTAGAGGCTGCTAAAAGAAACCAAGTATTGCACATGGCTTAATTATACACAACATTCCTAAATTTTACCCCCAAAACTATTAAAAATCTATTCAGTGTTTCCAGGCATTTTAAAAGTCTCACTCTCCCACAGAAATGCTCCACTTTCCCCATTACCACGCCTTTGTCAGCACAATCCCTCCTTGCACCCATCTATCCTAATCCTACCATGGACCAGCTACAGTCCATGAAAACTGCAAGCCCAGCAAATATTTCTCTTCTCTGATTATCCACTGCACTTCAACGCTGTGAATACAGTCAATTCTAACAGAGGTTAGTACAGTCAGGAGGTAGTCAGGGATTGGGGTATGATGACAAGGAACCAGGATCTTTTAAACCTTGCTGACTCTGACAGATGTTCATTGAAATGAGGCTCCAAATCTTCCACCAGGCACGTAGTGCTGCCATAGTTTGGTGAGGGAGGCAAACCAAGCTCGGAGACTACCAAAATCATGGCTTTCATTAACAGTTCTGGACCTCATTATGATCTTGCAGCAAATTCAGCTGGACCAAGGGTTCTATGAGAAACCCTTTTACCTAGGTAGGGGCAGACTTGGACAACTTGTTCTAAAACAAATAAGTTGTCTGATTTCATTAATACTCTCAGCAGGCACTTATTGTACCACAAGTGATTCTAAGTACTGAAGTTATAGCAGTGAATAAGGGAGATAATGTCCCTACTCTCAAACTTACAGTCTAGTGGGAAGAAAAAGGGAGACAGAAAAAATAGCAAGATCAATATCACATAGTGAAAAGATGCTATGTAGAAAAGCAAAATAGAGTAATGGGGTAAAAACCAGCCAGCTAATTTATATCTGGTGGATCTTCCTAAGTTGTTGACATTTGGACTCGGGTAAGGAAAGAAGATGGATAGTCTGTCATGATAAGACTAGGGAGTAGTCGATCTAACCAGAAGGAACATTTAGCACAAATGCCCCAAAGTGGGAACCAGTTTGGCAAGTTTGAGTAACAGAGATCAAGCCAGGATGGCACAAGCACAGTGGAAAACGGGAAAGGAAAGTGATATGGGGTGCACTCCAAAAGGTAAGCAGGGTTCAAATCACATTAAATTTTTAAAACCAGGATAAAATGTCAACTGTTGTTCCATGTTATGCGGAGAGGTAGGAGAATTTTTAAAGAGAGGCAGACACGATCAAATTTGTACTTTACAGATCTAATTCTGGCTACCAAGAAGACCAGTTATGAGACCATTGTAGTGTCCAGGTGAGAAATGAAAGATGCTTGAGCTAGAGTAGATGCTGGAGATGGAGAGAAACAGGTAGACGGTAGAATCTGCAGAACTCGCTTATTAGTTGGATAGTTGGATTTGGGAAGTGAAAGAAGTTAAGAATAGCATTTCAATTGGGGATTTGCTTCCATTTTTCTGATATGAGAAAGAAGGTGGAGGAATTGAGGGACACAACATGAGTTTTATTTGGGCCACTTTTAATTTGAAAAGACTTTATTAGATACCTATTATATATGTAGGCAATATAGGAATTTGAAGTCCCATGGGAAGGACAGGACTACAAAGATATTCACAAGTCATCAGCATATAAGTACAATTTAAATCTATGGAACTGGATGAGGTCACCTAGACAGAGTACATAATCAGAGAAATGAGAAAGCATAATTCTATGATGTTCCAACATTTAAAGGCAAGATAGAGAAGGGGGAATCAATCAAGGAGATTGTGGTATCATGGAAAGCAGCAAAAGCAAGTGATTCCAGGAGGAGAGAGGATCAACTATGCCAAATGTTGTGTAGAGGACAAGTTAGAAAAATAGTGACCATTGAATTTTACTGATGACCTTGAAAAGAGTAATTGGGCAGTGGGGACAGAATGGTGGGTATTGGTTGAAAGGAAGGGGAAATGAAGATAAGGGAGCAGAGATGAGAATCAATCTTCCAAGGAGTTTGCTGTACAAGGAAGCCAATAAGTGGAATGGTAATGGGGAAGTTTGGAGTCAAAGATGGTTTTGAAAATAGGATATATGAGATAGAGAGGGAAAAACTGATCATTCAAGAAAGGGACATACTCTAAAAATAATCTTACATTTCCTATTTGGACCCTAATCCTGACTGTGATCTCACAGTCTTACCACTGAACTGGACCTAAGGAAGAGAAACCTTTCTTCCAAAGTCCTGGAACATGAGTCTTTCCTAGAATGGGCACATCTTTTAAACAGGATATAATTCCAGGCCCATGTTAGTGCACCAGCCCCTCAGGAGATAACTACTCCAAGGGAAAACCAAAAAGAGATTAAGATCTCACAAAATATGCTATATGAATACAACTACTTTTAATCTTTATCTATTCTCATGAGAAGCTGCCCATACACAGGCTCCCAAGCATCCTGACCTGATAAGTATCTGTACTTTCTATCCTGACCTTTCTTTGGATGGAGTACAGGGACTGTAGAGGAGCCTTGAGTTATCCTTAGAGGTCATACAATGATATGTCATCTTATATAGTTAACATTTATTCACTTAAACACTTCTTGAGAACTCAACAGAGGCCAGTCACTGTGCAATGGGCTGGCAAGACAGCTGCGAACAAGAAAAATAGCAACTTTTTGAGCATCCTGTGCATCTCTCACTCTACTGGGGAATACAACCTGAAAAAAAATATTATGCAAATGAATATTTATTACAATTGAGATAAACTGTAGGAACAAGTACCAGATGTTTTAAGAGTGTACAATGGATGAAGAAAACAAATTGAACTTGGGGGTTAGGAAAAGACTGATAAATATTATCTATGGTTGTATAGTACTAGACAACTTACACAGGGCTTTCTCATTCATGAAATCATTAAACTTAAGAAACAGAGAGATAAATAACATATCCCAATTTTGCAGATATGAAAACTGTCAGAAAGGTTAAGTAAAAATTAAATATCTCCTTATTTTTGAGCATTTGTTTCCCTCTGTCTATTGACTAATTCTATCAGCCAAGACTCTAAATTACAAGGGAAGAATACTCAAACACAAACTGGGACACATAAATGAAAAGACCAGGAGTAACAACAGCATACAGTTCCCTCTTCCTCCATGTAATGCAATTTTAGCTGGGTACATGGCCACTCAGCCAGACTTCATTACCCAGCCATCATTGTAACTAAGCGTTGCTAGATGATTAAGTTCTGACAATCAAATGTTAATAGAATTAAAATAGGCTACTTCAGAATTTTGCCCTTTAACTTTTTCCTCTGGAGGCCCTCTGCTTCTTTTCTGTATAAATTGCCTTCTCACTATAAACAACTAGAAAAAGAGACAAAATATATAAGACAACATTTATTGGACAACAGACACCACAGCACTGTGATCCCTGAGAGAAGGAATACAAGCAAGGTCAGCACAAGGCAGCACTTGCCTACTGTCTGGAGGCAGTTTCCAAGATAAAGTGTATAGAGGTGCCCAGTGGTCTTGCTGAGTTGAGGAGACAGAACAGAGATTAGGGAAGCTGGAGGAACTAGAGTTCATGGGCCAGAATGTCAGAAAAGTGGAAACTGTACTCAGAAAGAGTTACAGACACCTGAAAAAAGTTCTTTGTAAGTTTTTGGCTGACTACTAATCTGTGAATCCATAAGTAAGACTCCTCAAGACCAGAAAAAGAACCACTCATAATCAGTAAGCCAAAAAGACAGTCAAAGTTCACACAGGGCTGAGAATAGTTTACATCCCAAAATCTGGAGTGGAAAGATAATGGGTAGTAGAATCCTCACAAGGTTCAGACTTTCATTGTGTGATTGAATTAGTCTTAAAGTAAAGGCTGCTCTGGACTTTCAAGAATAAAGTTTAAAAGAAAGCTTCAAAAGCATAAATTGATCCTCAATAATTTAAATGTGCATCAGAAAATTCCAAAATTCTAAAGAAAAATAAAAATCTAGCACTCAAAAGTATTATTTACCCAATTTCCAGAATTGAATCAAAAGTTCCCAGGCATGTAAATAATAAGTAAATGGAACTCATAATCAGAAAGAAAATCAATCAATTGAAAAAGACCCATAAATGACAAGATATTATGGATTTGGGAGAAGAAGAACCTTAAGATAGCTATTATAAATCTTATAAATATACTCAGAGATAGCAAAGGGGAAACACATAAAAAGAGAAATAGAAGGCATTTTAAAAGACTCAAATGGAACTTCTACCAATGAAAATTACAGTATCTGAAGTAAAAAGTAAACTGAATAGGATTAATAACAAATTAGACTTCAGAAGAAAAAAAATCAGTGAACTTGAAGATATAACAATAAAATCTATCTCAAATGCAACACAAAAAGAAAAAAAGACTTTAAAAAAAGAGTTTGGTGGTCTGTGAGACAATAGCAAATGGTCTAACATACACAACCCACATAAATAAATAAATAAATAAATAAATAAATGTATGTATGTATGTATGTGGGGTAAGGGGGAATATATGAAAATATATGAAGGAAAACATATGAAGAATAATAGCTGATTGTTTTCTAAATTTGAAGAAAAATTCATAGAACAAGAAGCTCAGTCCAAGTGTTCATCAACTGATGAATGGATAAAGAAAAAGTGGTATACATATACAATGCAATACTACTCAACCATCAAAAAGAATGAAAGCTTACCATTTGCAATGACATGGATGGATCTAGAGTATATTATGCTAAGTGAAACAAGTCAGCAGAGAAAGACAAATACCATAAGATTTCACTCATATGTAGAATTTAAGAAACAAAACAGATGAACATATGGGAAGGGAGGAAAAAGAGAGAAGGAAACAAACCATAAGAGACTCCTAATGATAGAGAACAAACTGAGGGTTGATGGAGTGAGGTGGGTGGGGGATGGGCTAAAAGGGTGATGGTATTAAGGAGGGCACTTGTTATGATGAGACCTGGGTGTTGTATGTAAGTGATGAATCACTAAATTCTACTCCTGGAACCAATATTACACTATTTACAATTTAAATAAAAATTTGAAAAAGAAAAAAAACCTCAATGAATACAAAGAAATAAGAGGAAAACTATACCAAAGTGCTTAATAATCAAATTGCCTAAAACCAGTGAGAAAAAAAAAAAAAAAACAACTTAAAATCAGTCATAGCACAGGGAAGAAGGAAGACATTATGTACAAAGGAATAAAGATTAAGAATGACAGCAGACTTCAATAGAAAAATGCAAGCTATAAGACAGTGGAACTACATACTTAACATACTGAAAGAATGTCACTATACCAGTGAACACATCTTCCAAAAATGAAGGCAAAATAAGGACTTTTTCAGGCATATAACAGCATAAAAAACTCATTACCAACTAATGAGTACTACAAAATGCTAAAGAAAGCCCTTCAGGCAGAAGAAGAATAACAGAAGTAAATCTGTATTTACACAAAGTTAATAAAAAGCCACAGTAATGGTAAATACATAGATAAACATAAAGGCTTTTACTATTTAGTATTCATTTATCTTGTTATTTTAAAAATAACTTTAAAAGATAATTGCCTATTTTTTAGCATTCAGTTATATATTTTTTATTGAAATATAGTTGATACACAATGTTACATTCACTTCAGATGTACAACATGGTGATTCAATAAATCTCTACATTATGTTCTGCTCACCATAAGTGGAGCTACTATCTGTCAGCACACAACACTATTATAATATCACTGAGAAAGTTTCCTGTGTTTTACCTTTCATCTCCCTGACTTATTAATTCCATATGTGGAAGCTTCCACTTCCCACTCCCCTTCACTCACTTCGCCCATCTCCCAGCACCCACCCTGGCAACCATCAGTTTGTTATCTGTGTTTATTAGCATATAATTCTTGATTGTTACTTCTTCACACTCTTTGCTCTTTATTTCAATATTTGTTGATTTGTATCATTGCTGAGGCTACATACATACATACATACATAAAAGATAACTGACTTTTTAAAGCAAAAACAATGAATTTATGGTCCATATCACATATAAAAGTAAAATGTATAACAACTGTAGCACAAAGACCAAAAGTTCATAAGTTATATGTGAAGTGACATAATATTACTTAAAGGTAGCCTGTGACAGGTAAATATGTACACTCTTAAAATAATAAGTAAAACAAAAAATATGTATTAATAAGTCAAGATAGTAAGTAAAATGGAACTGTAACAAAATATTTTATCTGAAAACAGAAGAATAAATGGGAATAAATAACAGATGGGGCATATAGAAAACAAATAACAAAACAGCAGATGTATATCTAACCATATCAATAATTTTATTAAATTCAAATGGACTAAACATTCCAATTAAAAGGCAGAGACTATCAACTTAAATTAAAAAGCAAGATTTGATGATATGCCACCTAAAACAAATTCACTTTAATAGTAAAGACATAGATAGATTAGGAATTTAAAATGAAAAAAGTTACACCATGAAGACTTTAATTGAAAAAAGCTTGGGTGGCTATATTAATATCAGATAAAGAATATTTCAGACCAATGAATATTCCATGGGCAAAAAAATGAAAATTAATTGTGATAAAGGGATAAATTCATTAAGACAATATACTAATAAGTAATATTCATGTACTTATTGCTAGAACTTCAAAATACATGAAGCAAAACTGATATAACTGAAAGGAGAAAAAGACAAACCCACAGATACAGTTGGAAATTTCCATAAACCAATTTGAGTAATTGAAAAGACAAATAGACCACTTGGGGCACCCGGGTGACTCAGTCACTTAAGTGTGTGACTCTTGATCTTAATTCAGGTCTTGATCTCAGTGTTGTCAGTTCAAGCCCCATGTTGGGCCCCATGTTGGGCCCCATGCTGGGCTCCACTCTGGGTGTGGAGCCTTCTTTAGAAAAGTAGAAGAAGTAGACCATAAAAAAGGCAGTAAGTTAACCTCACTTAGAAATTTGACTTAGTTGCCCTTTATTAAATAAACTCTCCATTCAACTTCAGCATACAAATATTCACAAATATGGACCATATTCTGTGCCACAAAATGATCCATAATAAGTTCTAAGGGGCTGATCCCATTGAAATTGAATTAAAAATCAATAACAGAAGATATCTGTAAAACCTCAACTGCTTGGAAATTTAACAACACATCTGAATAACACATAGGTCAACAAGTAAATTACAAGCATGGTAGAAATTATTTTGAACACAATTAAAATGAAAATAAAATATATCAAAATGTGTGGGGTGCAGATAAAGTAGTGCATAGAGAAAATTTTACATTAAATGGTTACAGTAAAAGCAGAAAGGTCTAAAACCAACAATCTGAGCTTCCATCTCAAGATTGTAGGAAAAGAACAAAAAAAAAAGTAAGAGCCAAAACAATGAAAAATAAAATTAGAAAAAAATGGAGAAAAATCAATAATATTAAAAGAGCAATACAGGGGTGCCTGGGTGGCTCAGTCAGTTAAGCATCCAACTTTGGCTCAGGTCATGATCTCATGGTTCATGAGTTCAAGCCTATGTTGGGCTCTGTACTGGCAGCTCAGAGCCTGGAGCCTGCTTCAGTTTCTGTGTTTCCCTCTCTCTCTGCCCCTCCCATGCTCTCTCGCTCTCTCTCTCTCTCTCTCACTCTCTGTAAAAAAAAAAAAAAAAAAAAAAAAAAAAAAAAAAATTAAAAAAAAGTTTTTGTTTTTGTTTTTTATTTTTTATTATTATTTTTTTTTAATGGAAGAAAAGTTTCCGTTTATTTTTGCGCTGTCAATGAGCACTTCCAGACATCGGAACTCAAAACATCTCCTAGTCGTGCTCTGTTGGAAGCCTCGAGTTACAATTAAGGAAGCATGGGTCTTTCTTCATTATTGTTATGGAGCAACGATCTGACCTGACCTAAAACAGGATCTGCTTACACAGAAGAAATAGACTTGCCGGGTGGGTTGATAAAAGAAGTCACTCCAATTTATTAGAATCACATTCAGGAGAAGGCTAACATTTTCCCAACTTGTACAGTCAGCTCAGGCTATTCAGGTTGTCCTTTCTGCCAAGCCCTGGTTGTCCTTTCTTCTGTCTTTTTTTTTTTTTTTTAGGATTGATACTTTATTTTTTTTTTATTTTTTTATTTTTTATTTTTTAATATATGAAATTTACTGTCAAATTGGTTTCCATACAACACCCAGTGCTCATCCCAAAAGGTGCCCTCCTCAATACCCATCACCCACCCTGCCCTCCCTCCCACCCCCCATCAACCCTCAGTTTGTTCTCAGTTTTTAACAGTCTCTTATGCTTTGGCTCTCTCCCACTCTAACCTCTTTTTTTTTTTTTTTTTCCCTCCCCCATGGGTTTCTGTTATGTTTCTCAGGATCCACATAAGAGTGAAACCATATGGTATCTGTCTTTCTCTGTATGGCTTATTTCACTTAGCATCACACTCTCCAGTTCCATCCATGTTGCTACAAAAGGCCATATTTCATTTTTTCTCATTGCCACGTAGTATTCCATTGTGTATATAAACCACAATTTCTTTATCCATTCATCAGTTGATGGACATTTAGGCTCTTTCCATAATTTGGCTATTGTTGAGAGTGCCGCTATAAACATTGGGGTACAGGTGCCCCTATGCATCAGTACTCCTGTATCCCTTGGATAAATTCCTAGCAGTGCTATTGCTGGGTCATAGGGTAGGTCTATTTTTAATTTTCTGAGGAACCTCCACACTGCTTTCCAGAGCGGCTGCACCAATTTGCATTCCCACCAACAGTGCAAGAGGGTTCCTGTTTCTCCACATCCTCTCCAGCATCTATAGTCTCCTGATTTCTTCATTTTGGCCACTCTGACTGGCATGAGGTGGTATCTGAGTGTGGTTTTGATTTGTATTTCCCTGATAAGGAGCGACGTTGAACATCTTTTCATGTGCCTGTTGGCCATCCGGATGTCTTCTTTAGAGAAGTGTCTATTCATGTTTTCTGCCCATTTCTTCACTGGGTTATTTGTTTTTCGGGTGTGGAGTTTGATGAGCTCTTTATAGATTTTGGATACTAGCCCTTTGTCCGATGTGTCATTTGCAAATATCTTTTCCCATTCCGTTGGTTGCCTTTTAGTTTTGTTGGTTGTTTCCTTTGCTGTGCAGAAGCTTTTTATCTTCATAAGGTCCCAGTAATTCACTTTTGCTTTTAATTCCCTTGCCTTTGGGGATGTGCCGAGTAAGAGATTGCTACGGCTGAGGTCAGAGAGGTCTTTTCCTGCTTTCTCCTCTAAGGTTTTGATGGTTTCCTGTCTCACATTCAGGTCCTTTATCCATTTTGAGTTTATTTTTGTGAATGGTGTGAGAAAGTGGTCTAGTTTCAACCTTCTGCATGTTGCTGTCCAGTTCTCCCAGCACCATTTGTTAAAGAGACTGTCTTTTTTCCATTGGATGTTCTTTCCTGCTTTGTCAAAGATGAGTTGGCCATACGTTTGTGGGTCTAGTTCTGGGGTTTCTATTCTATTCCATTGGTCTATGTGTCTGTTTTTATGCCAATACCATGCTGTCTTGATGATGACAGCTTTGTAGTAGAGGCTAAAGTCTGGGATTGTGATGCCTCCTGCTTTGGTCTTCTTCTTCAAAATTACTTTGGCTATTCGGGGCCTTTTGTGGTTCCATATGAATTTTAGGATTGCTTGTTCTAGTTTCGAGAAGAATGCTGGTGCAATTTTGATTGGGATTGCATTGAATGTGTAGATAGCTTTGGGTAGTATTGACATTTTGACAATATTTATTCTTCCAATCCATGAGCAGGGAATGTCTTTCCATTTCTTTATATCTTCTTCAATTACCTGCATAAGCTTTCTATAGTTTTCGGCATACAGATCTTTTACATCTTTGGTTAGATTTATTCCTAGGTATTTTATGCTTCTTGGTGCAATTGTGAATGGGATCAGTTTCTTCATTTGTCTTTCTGTTGCTTCATTGTTAGTATATAAGAATGCAACTGATTTCTGCACATTGATTTTGTATCCTGCAACTTTGCTGAATTCATGTATCAGTTCTAGCAGACTTTTGGTGGAGTCTATCGGATTTTCCATGTATAATATCATGTCATCTGCAAAAAGCGAAAGCTTGACTTCATCTTTGCCAATTTTGATGCCTTTGATTTCCTTTTGTTGTCTGATTGCTGATGCTAGAACTTCCAGCACTATATTAAACAACAGCGGTGACAGTGGGCATCCCTGTCGTGTTCCTGATCTCAGGGAAAAAGCTCTCAGTTTTTCCCCGTTGAGGATGATGTTAGCTGTGGGCTTTTCATAAATGGCCTTTATGATCTTTAAGTATGTTCCTTCTATCCCGACTTTCTCAAGGGTTTTTATTAAGAAAGGGTGCTGGATTTTGTCAAAGGCCTTTTCTGCATCGATTGACAGGATCATATGGTTCTTCTCTTTTTTTTTGTTAATGTGATGTATCACGTTGATCGATTTGCGAATGTTGAACCAGCCCTGCATCCCAGGAATGAATCCCACTTGATCATGGTGAATAATTCTTTTTATATGCTGTTGAATTCGATTTGCTAGTATCTTATTAAGAATTTTTGCATCCATATTCATCAGGGATATTGGCCTGTAGTTCTCTTTTTTTACTGGGTCTCTGTCTGGTTTAGGAATCAAAGTAATACTGGCTTCATAGAATGAGTCTGGAAGTTTTCCTTCCCTTTCTATTTCTTGGAATAGCTTGAGAAGGATAGGTATTATCTCTGCTTTAAATGTCTGGTAGAACTCCCCTGGGAAGCCATCTGGTCCTGGACTCTTATTTGTTGGGAGATTTTTGATAACCGATTCAATTTCTTCGCTGGTTATGGGTCTGTTCAAGCTTTCTATTTCCTCCTGATTGAGTTTTGGAAGAGTGTGGGTGTTTAGAAATTTGTCCATTTCTTCCAGGTTGTCCAATTTGCTGGCATATAATTTTTCATAGTATTCCCTGATAATTGTTTGTATCTCTGAGGGATTGGTTGTAATCATTCCATTTTCATTCATGATTTTATCTATTTGGGTCATCTCCCTTTTCTTTTTGAGAAGCCTGGCTAGAGGTTTGTCAATTTTGTTTATTTTTTCAAAAAACCAACTCTTGGTTTCGTTGATCTGCTCTACAGTTTTTTTAGATTCTATATTGTTTATTTCTGCTCTGATCTTTATTATTTCTCTTCTTCTGCTGGGTTTAGGCTGCCTTTGCTGTTCTGCTTCTATTTCCTTTAGGTGTGCTGTTAGATTTTGTATTTGGGATTTTTCTTGTTTCTTGAGATAGGCCTGGATTGCAATGTATTTTCCTCTCAGGACTGCCTTCGCTGCATCCCAAAGCGTTTGGATTGTTGTATTTTCATTTTCGTTTGTTTCCATATATATTTTAATTTCTTCTCTAATTGCCTGGTTGACCCACTCATTCGTTAGTAGGGTGTTTTTTAACCTCCATGCTTTTGGAGGTTTTCCAGACTTTTTCCTGTGGTTGATTTCAAGCTTCATAGCATTGTGGTCTGAAAGTATGCATGGTATAGTTTCAATTCTTGTAAACTTATGAAGGGCTGTTTTGTGGCCCAGTATATGATCTATCTTGGAGAATGTTCCATGTGCACTCGAGAAGAAAGTATATTCTGTTGCTTTGGGGTGCAGAGTTCTAAATATATCTGTCAAGTCCATCTGATCCAATGTATCATTCAGGGCCCTTGTTTCTTTATTGACTGTGTGTCTAGATGATCTATCCATTTCTGTAAGTGGGGTGTTAAAGTCCCCTGCAATGACCACATTCTTATCAATAAGGTTGCTTATGTTTATGAGTAATTGTTTTATATATCTGGGGGCTCGGGTATTTGGCGCATAGACATTTATAATAGTTAGCTCTTCCTGGTGGATAGACCCTGTGATTATTATATAATGCCCTTCTTCATCTCTTGTTACAGCCTTTAATTTAAAGTCTAGTTTGTCTGATATAAGTATGGCTACTCCAGCTTTCTTTTGGCTTCCAGGAGCATGATAAATAGTTCTCCATCCCCTCACTCTCAATCTAAAGGTGTCCTCAGATCTAAAATGAGTCTCTTGTAGACAGCAAATAGATGGGTCTTGTTTTTTTATCCATTCTGATACCCTATGTCTTTTAGTTGGCGCATTTAATCCATTTACATTCAGTGTTATTATAGAAAGATATGGGTTTAGAGTCATTGTGATGTCTGTATGTTTTATGCTTGTAGTGATGTCTCTGGTACTTTGTCTCACAGGATCCCCCTTAGGATCTCTTGTAGGGCTGGTTTCGTGGTGACAAATTCCTTCAGTTTTTGTTTGTTTGGGAAGACCTTTATCTCTCCTTCTATTCTAAATGACAGACTTGCTGGATAAAGGATTCTCGGCTGCATATTTTTTCTGTTTAGCACACTGTAGATATCGTGCCAAGCCTTTCTGGCCTGCCAAGTTTCAAAGGAGAGATCAGTCACGAGTCTTATAGGTCTCCCTTTATATGTGAGGGCACGTTTATCCCTTGCTGCTTTCAGAATTTTCTCTTTATCCTTGTATTTTGCCAGTTTCACTATGATATGTCGTGCAGAAGATCGATTCAAGTTACGTCTGAAGGGAGTTCTCTGTGCCTCTTGGATTTCAATGCCTTTTTCCTTCCCCAGTTCAGGGAAGTTCTCAGCTATAATTTGTTCAAGTACCCCTTCAGCACCTTTCCCTCTCTCTTCCTCCTCTGGGATACCAATTATGCGTATATTATTTTTTTTTAGTGTATCACTTAGTTCTCTAATTTTCCCCTCATACTCCTGGATTTTTTTATCTCTCTTTCTTTCAGCTTCCTCTTTCTCCATAACTTTATCTTCTAGTTCACCTATTCTCTCCTCTGCCTCTTCAAGCCGAGCCATCGTGGTTTCCATTTTGTTTTGCATTTCGTTTAAAGCGTTTTTCAACTCCTCGTGACTGTTCCTTAGTCCCTCGATCTTTGTGGCAAGAGATTCTCTGCTGTCCTGTATACTGTTTTCAAGCCCAGCGATTAATTTTATGACTATTATTCTAAATTCACTTTCTGTTATATTATTTAAATCCTTTTTGATCAGTTCATTAGCTATTGTTATTTCCTGGAGATTCTTCTGAGGGGAATTCTTCCGTTTGGTCATTTTGGAGAGTCCCTTGCGTGGTGAGGACCTGCAGTGCACTTCCCCTGTGCTGTGGTGTATAACTGGAGTTAGTGGGCGGGGCCGCAGTCCGACCCGATGTCTGCCCCCAGCCCACTGCTGGGACCACAGTCAGACTGGTGTGTGCCTTCTCTTCCCCTCTCCTAGGGGCGGGATTCACTGTGGGGTGGCGTGTCCCGTCTGGGCTACTTGCACACTGCCAGGCTTGTGTTGCTGGGGATCTGGCGTATTAGCTGGGGTGGGTAGGCAAGGTGCACGGGGGGTGGAGGGGCAGGCTTAGCTCGCTTCTCCTTAGGTGATCCACTTCAGGAGGAGCCCTGTGGCAGCGGGAGGGAGTCAGATCCGCTGCCGGAGGTTTGGCTCCGCAGAAGCACAGAGTTGGGTGTTTGCGCGGAGCGAGCAAGTTCCCTGGCAGGAACTGGTTCCCTTTGGGATTTTGGCTGGGGGGATGGGCGGGGGAGATGGCGCTGGCGCCTTTGTTCCCCGCCAAGCTGAGCTCTGCCGTCCGGGGGCTCAGCAGCTCTCCCTCCCTTTGTCCTCCAGCCTTCCCGCTTTCCGCGCAGAGCTGTTAACTTATGACCTCCCAGACGCTAAGTCGCGCTTGCTGTCGGAACACAGTCCGTCCGGCCCCTCCGCTTTTGCCAGCCAGACTCGGGAGCTCCGCTTGGCCGACGAGCCGCCCCTCCGCCCCGGCTCCCTCCCGCCAGTCCGTGGAGCGCGCACCGCCTCGCCGCCCTTCCTACCCTCTTCCGTGGGCCTCTAGTCTGCGCTTGACTCCGGAGACTCCCTTCTGCTAATCCTCTGGCGGTTTTCTGGGTTCTTTAGGCAGGTGTAGGTGGAATCTAAGTGATCGGCAGGACGCGCTGTGAGCCCCGCGTCCTCCTACGCCGCCATCTTCCGGAACCCCCCAAAAAAAGTTTTTTAAAAAGAGCAATACAATTAACAAATTTGGGCTATAATGATCAAGAAAAAAAAACATAAATTTATGTACCCATAAATTTATGGGTACATAAATTACCAATATAAGGAATAAGAGGGCATTACTACAGATACTGGAGACATTAAAAGGATAAGAGATTATTATGAACAACCTTACGCCAATAGGTCAACAACTTAGATGAAATGGACAAATTCTTTGAAAGACACAAAAGCACACTCAAAAGAAATCATGTGTCCCTGAAAGCCCTGTATCAAAGAATTTTACTTTGTAATCTAAAATTTAACCACAAAGAAACTTCCAAGTCCAAATGGCTTCACAAGTGATTCCATTACACACTTAATTTTAAAAAATAATACTAATCTCACACTAACTCCTTCAGAAAATACCAAAGAGAATAACTACTTCCTCTTTCTGAGACCAACATTATCCTAGTATCAAAATCTGAAAAAGATATTATGGGGAAAAAACTATAGGAGAATATCCTTCATAACTACAAATGCAAAAATCCTTAACAATATAGTAACAAATCTAATCCAGTAACATGTAAAAGGATAACACTATATGACCGAGTGAAGTTTTCCCAGAAATGCAAGATTGCTTTAATAGTCAATCATATAATTCACCATATCAACAGACTAAAGAAGAAATACTATTATCATACCAAGAGATTCAGCAAAACCTTTCACAAAATTCAGCATTATTCCTAATAAAAAATGTGCAGCAAACTAGGAATTAAAGAGAACTTCCTCAACTTGTTAAGGACATCCAAGGAAAACCAAAACTAATAAGCTTAGTATTGAAGGATTGAATTCTTTGCCTCTCAAGTTAAAGACTGGCAGAGCGAATATTTCCATTCTCACAATTTCTAGCCAGTGCAATAAGGCACAAAAAACAAAACAAAACCAAACCAAAGTCTACTAGAACTAATCAGCAAGTTTATCAAGGTCATACGATACAAGGAAAATGTGCAAAAATCAATCTTATTTCTATATACTAGTAGCTAATAATACAAATTATATTTTAAAATGTCATTTACAATAGCACCATAAAATCTAAGATATTTAAATATAGGTCTAACAAAATATGTGCAAAACCTACATGCCAAAAATTATTAAAAGTTAACGGAAAAAAAACAGGAAGATCTAAAAATGGGGAGATATTCCATATACATGGATTAGAAGTTTTAATATTACTAAGATTTTAATTGTCCCAAATTGATCAGCAGAGTCAACACAATTTCTTTTTTTATTTTTTGAGAAAGAGAGAGAGATCATGAACTGGAATGGGGCAGAGAGAGAGGGAGAGAGAGAATCCCAAGCAGGCTCAATACTCAGTGCAGAGCTCCGTGTAGGGCTCAATCCCATGACCCTGGGACCGTAACCTGAACTGAAATCACGAGTCAGATGCCCAACCAACTGAGCCACCCAGGTGCCCCAACACAATTTCCATTACAATTCCAGGGTAATTTTTATAGAACTCCATAAGCTATTTCCAAAATTTACACAGTCGGCTGTAGAGCCTGCTTAAGATGATCTCTCCTTCTGCCCCTCCCAAGCTCATGCATGCACTGTCTCAAAAAATGAATGGATGAATGAATGAACAAACAAATGGCTAAACAAATAAATAAATAAAATTTATAGAGAAAAGCAAGGGAAGTATAATAGCTAAAATGATATTGAAAAAGGAGAAGAAAGTTGGAGAATGCACACTACCTGACTTCAAGCCTTACTATTAAATTACATTAATGAAGAACTGTGGTATGTAAATAGATAGACACATAGATCCATGGGACACAAGTGAGTCCAGAAATAGGCCCTGCATATATGATCAATTTATTTTCAACAAAAGTGCCAAGGAAATCCAACAGAGGCAGGGCAGTCTTTTCAACAGATGGTACTGGAACTACTGAAAATCCATATGATCCATTTTGAGTTCATTGTTACATATGGTACAAGGTATGGACCAAGCTTTATTTTTAGTATGTGGAAAAAAGATTTGAACACCAAAGAGACATGGATAGCAAATAAGAACATGAAAAGATGTTCGAGATAGTTACTTTTAGGGAAATTAAAATTAAAATTAAAACTAAAATGAGACACTACTACGTAACTATTAGAAAGGCTAAAGATATATTGATGATAGAAATGCAAAATTGTGCGGCCATTTGGGAAAACAGCCTGGCAGTATCCTACAGAGTTCAACATACACTCAGCTTACAAGGTAGCAATTCCATTCCTAGGTATTTACCCAAGAGAAATGAAAGCAAATATTCACAAAAGGACTTCTACTCAAGTGTTCACAGCAGCTTTATTTATAACAGACAGAAACTGGAAATGACCTAATGATCATCAACTGGTGAATGGAAAACTAACTTATGACAGATCCATACAATAGACGATTTCTCAGCCATAAAAAGAGACAAACGATAAATGACACATGCAAAAATATGGCTGAATCTCAAAAGCATTATGTTAAATCAAAGAAGCAAGATGAGGGGCGCCTGGGTGGCTCAGTCGGTTGAGCGTCCGACTTCGGCTCAGGTCACGATCTCACGGTCCGTGAGTTCGAGCCCCGCGTCAGGCTCTGTGCTGAGTGCTCAGAGCCTGGAGCCTGTTTCAGATTCTGTGTCTCCCTCTCTCTCTGACCCTCCCCCGTTCATGCTCTGTCTCTCTCTGTCTCAAAAATAAATAAACGTTAAAAAAAAAATAAAAAAATTAAAAAAAAAAGAAGCAAGATGAAAAGCATCCACATTGTATGCCTTCATTTATATGAAATTCTGGAAAACACATAACTATAGTTACAGATAATGGGCTTGTGTTTCTTGGGGCTGGGGTTGGGGTAGGAGATTAACAGTAAAGGATGGAGATGTTCTATGTCTTGATTGTACTGGTGGTTCCATGACAGTATACATTTGTCAAAAGTCATGGGACAGGATGCTTAAAGTAGGCTGATTATATTGGCTTAAGTTGTATCTCAATAAAACTGATTAAAAACAAAAAATACTTTCCCCCGCTTTCCTTCCCCCTCCAAACAAGGAGAAGACAAGCACTTGAGCAGCTGTCTTGGACCTAGAGAAAGAGGCCATGAATTGAGGATGCAAGGCCATCCTCTTGTCCCTGGACCACTTATCTCTGGGCTGTTACCTGAAAAGAAAATGGGCTTTGCTTACACCGTTTCACATGTCCATCTCTTCATTATAGTACTTAGTCTGCCACTAATTAATATGCCAGCTACAGGTTTAGCATAACTGGTTTCAGAGGCTCCAACAATGCCACCAGAACCTGAGCTCTCTCTCCAGGACTCTGGTCCTCTCTATGCATTGGCTCCTTTCTCAGGCTCCATCTGGTAGACCGCTCATGCGGCCTCAGCCTCCCATATTCTCTGCCAGTTTGTGTCCAGTCCAGAATTGAGCACCGCCCCCCTCCGACTGTTCCAGACAAAGCCTCCTTATACCTCTGTGGCTCCACCTGGGTCACATGCCCATCCTGTGCCACTGTGGCCAGGTGAGCACAGTGTTGTGAGCAGCCAGGTCTGAGCCACTCACTCTATCCAGACACCAGGGCATATCCAGACACACAGAGAGTGCCCTGTGAGGAGAGCGGAGTGAGTCCCCCGAGGAAAGCTGGGGTAGAGCTATGAAGGAAGGGTAGCTGCTCAAGAGCCAAAGTAACAGATGGCCCTGTCAAGGAGAGTAAATGAACAAATGACTTACCTACTGTCACCCAGCAAGACAGTGACAGGTCTTTGAAGCTCGCCTCCTGTAGCAGGTCATAAGCAAAGGCCACAATTTCTTTCTTCTTACTGATCACTTTACAAAACCTGGCTCAGAGCACACCCACGGCAGCTATCCCTCAGCAGCTCCTGATGACTTTTTGTCTTGATTTGGGGGCTAAGGAGAGATTATTTAAAAAAAAAAAAAAAAAAAGGACCACACACACACACACACACACACACACACACACACATAAAATAGAAGAAAAAGCCCAGGGATTGAGTGTGGATGTGTCTGTGGAGGGAGAACATGCCTCCATAACAAGCTACAGTGACTTTTTACAAGCTGCCTAAGTCTGAGACCTTACTTAGATCACACAAGTTTCATGCCACAGCAGAGTCCTATTCTCCCAAATTCAAGTCCAGTTCCAGCAGTTTACAGCTGTGTGACCTTGGGCAAGTCACTTAACTTCTCTAAGTCTTGGATTTGTCCCCTATAAAACATGAATAATGCTACTCCCCAGGGTTGTTGTGACAATAAAGTTTGATGTTGTATGTGAAAGCACTTCATAAACTACAACCAGAGCCTGAGGGATCACTGCCTAGCTGCTCCCGCAGGCATAGCACTTAGCACTTATCCCTCTCCATCACTTCCTTGCACTCCATGCCCTCTGCCCGACATCTCTCAAACTCACCGCAGCTTCACCCTCTAACTCTCCATTAGATCTACAGACTGGAGAAAATGCCCTCATTTGGAAAATGTGTAACCTGTTTGCTGTCCCCAGCTTGATTGCAAACCGCTAAAATGGGCCACAGGTGTCCAAGTCAAAGCCTTTACCTCCTCCAAGCAGCCTTGTGATCCTTTCTGATCTTTTCCTCTCCAGTTGAAAGAACCTGGGGCATACCATTTTAACATATTGCAAAACGTTGCAGAGTGAGACAGCAGTGATGGAGGGATCAGACCCCAGGTCCAGCCTCAGATGACTGAACCCAGAGGAAATTGATGAAGATTGTGTTCCTTTGCTTGCTGGGAGGCACCAGCTGGGAGGCACAGCCTTTGCGGATCTGGTGTGCACAGCAGTTTCCCAGGCCACAAGGCCTTCTGGAAGGACTACTGAGAGCACTCTTGCTAAAAGAAGGATCTAAATTCAGCTACACAACCCTGGGGCTGGGAGATAAGGAAACTTGTGGCCCATCTGTCAGGATCTTTCGCTGAATGGCCTTGTTGTTTGGGCATCATTGAAACTGTGCCCGGGAGGCTCGGTCATAAAACACCAGGCTCTGCAAACACAGGCTAGAGAGGCAACCTTGGTCTGTTTAGCCAAGAGCACTCACTGAGATGCAGAAGCACAGAGGTGCAGAACACACACACTCATTCACACCATTACGCACACACACGAGTTCACACTCGGGTGTGTATGGTCACACAAACTGCTTTCTCTCCCAGATGCATATGCCTTTACTCCACTATTCACACATGACACACTCACCTGATTTTGTGAAAACATGCTCAGGGCACACTCATACACATGCACAGACGCACCCATGCACACACTCACACTCTGAAACCATGACCCCCTTACTGGTTCATATAACCCTCACCACATTTCCCAAAGTGGCACACAAGGACTCATGCAATTCACACCTGAAGGTGGCCAAACCTTCAGATATACTCCAACATGCACAGTCAAGCAGGCATCACACACATCTACATACACACACACACACGCACACACGGGGAGTTCTACATTTGAAGGCTAAGGGCTCTTCTGTGCATATTCCAGTCTTCATTTCTTTGCTGAATTATGCTTTCACTCAAAATTTTGGTTCAAAATGGGTCCCCACTGAGCATGTTATCTGAGGGTTCCCAGCCATATGCTTACTACAAAAATTCTGCCCATGTGTCAGATTCTGGCATGAATGAAATACAGCCCACACATGTGTATACATTGCAACAAGAGCCAGAATGTAGTTCTCACTGTAGGGTGGATGGGAACCTCAGGGGGAGCCCTGGCACCTAGCCATGAAGGGCATTCTGGTTGGGCATACCTTCCAGATAGCTCTCTGGAGGCTGGCCTCCGTGCTTATTTTGTGGCTTAAAACAGTACATTTATCCCTCACGCTTCTGGAAGTCTGAGGTATGAACTGAGATTTCCCTGACTAAAAGTAAGGTGTGGGCAGGGCCAGCTCCTGTGGAGGCTCCAGGGCAGAATCCATTCCTTTCTTCCCCCAGCTGCCAGAGGCTGCTGGTGTTCCTTGCCTCACAGCCACATCACCCCAATCTCTGTTTCTGTCTTCACATTACCTTCTCCTCTTTTTGATCTTCCTGCCTTCTTCATATAAGGATATGTGTGATTAATCTGGGCCCACCCAGATAATCCCCCTGCCCCTCACATCAATATCCTTAAAAGCCCATCTTGCCATAAAAGGCAACATATTCACAAGTTCTGGGGATTGGAACATCTTTGGGGAGGAGGAACGGGCAGTATTCAGTCTACCACTGTACTCAATAAACATTCATCATTGTTATAAAACCCTCCCAGCTACCTTGCCCAAAGTCACACAGACAGTAGGTGCCAGGGTGGTACCTTGGTGGTAACACTGAGCCACCCAGGTACCCCCATGCTTTACATATTCTATAAGTCACCAACTATGAAGCAGGTTATACTCATCCCATTATACAGATGGTGAAACTGAGGCTTAAAGAGTCTCATCCCCCTTCCCTCCCTGTTCCAGGTACACCTGCTCATCCTAGCAGCTACTTTAGGCTTCTAATTGGAGGACACTTGGGACAAGTCTCCTCAGCTTCCTTCCCATGTACCAGGCTCTCTGTGTGCTGCATTTTTTATTGGGATTCTTTCAGGGCTGAAGGGAGGCTGGGGTGTGTGTGCTTGGTGGGGGGCAGTGAGGAGGGTTTGAAGGTATTCCTGAGTCTATAGCCATTTATCAACCACCTTCAAAGAGCTGTCTCCCCTTTTGCTGCTTATTATTATGATTATTTTCCAGGCTGCATTGCCCACAATGGTTATTGCTTCCAACTCCAGAGGGCCACATCAGCCGCCACTGACTTTTATTCCTGCAAATAAAAATGTAAGCTCCACAACAAGGAAACTGCAGGCGAAAGAGACAAAGCCCATAAACTCGAATTTTAAATGTGCAAAGATGATGCCAGTGATTCTCTGGGTGTTGTCGCCCACATTCCCTCTGCACCCATTGCACAGCACACGACTCTCCTCCAGAAAGTCCCTCCGAGCTCAGAAGGGCCTTGAGGAGGTAAATGGTGGGGTGACAAACGGGGAAGAATTAGAATGAGCTTCCAGTAGTTTGTGCGGCCCCTCCCGCAACCAATATATGCAGACTTTGGTAAACCTCCTCCTGGTACAGAAAATAAAAAGGGGGTGGATATAAAATCCATTATGCTCTTTGGATATTATGTCTTAGAGTGTTTTCTGTGTGTATCGACACTGTCAACGAATCTCCTTTTTATTGGCCTCAGTGGGGAGTCTGGTCCCTCCATGAAGTTGACTGAGCTCCCCACTGGAGGTCTGGAGACTGGGAGCAGCTGTGGGGCTGGGTTGGGGACTGAAGCAGAATTGTCTTGCAGGCAGGGGGCACCTCCCTGAACACCCTTCCTACAGAGCCTCCCTCTCTCAGCATGCCTTATTCCCCATTCTACTCCTCCCACCACCCAAGTGTATTCCCATAGCATTCACCACTGTGAAGGTGTCTTTACTTGCTAATTCCCCTCTCTTCTGCGAAAACATAAGCTCCGTTAGGTCAGAGACTTTTTGTGACCCATTTACCTTGATGTTCCCAGCACACAGTAGGCACTATATAAGTGCTGTTGCTGTTGTTACACACACCTTGTCACTAGCTCCTAGAACACTGCCCAGCCAATAGTATGTCCTGAATAAATACTATGAAGATAATTGAACAGAGAAGAAAGTCCCCCTGAGGTTTGGTGGAGGATGTGGTTGGCCTTGGCATCTCCCCAAGGCCAAGGAATAAACCAAATCACCTAGGAAGGAGTGACTCACTGACTCCACCCCCTCAGCTGGAGAGGACCCAAGCATCTTTCAAAATCTCATCCCTGAGCCAGAGAGCCCCAATGATTTAGAAATTGGAAGGACTTGTAAGTATCAGGGAGTTAAAGTTCCCACCCAGCCTGATACCCCTCCAGTGTGTCCAGTGTGTCCTGAATCATGTCTCCTCTTGTATGTTTCCAGGATGGGGGTTCTTTCTCACACAGAACAACCCAGTCTTCTATTCAAGACCTTCATTCCACTGCTGGAGCCTGGGCTAGCCCTGGGGACACAGAGATGAAATTGGCCACACTGTCATTCCTGTCATTGCTCTGAGACCCACCGTTATCCCACGATTGGAGCAATGAAAATGGATAACTCCCTAGAAGCAGCCTCTCAAGCTCAAAGGTGTTTCTTCTGTCCAAGTAAAACATTTCTAGTTCCTACTTTTTTTTCCTTCATGACCCCATACGAAGTCTCTTGCTATCCTCGTTATGACCTTGAACACGTACTAATTTTTCATTGCTCCTTTAGAAATATGCTGCCCCAAGATGAGAATATTACTATCAGTGGGGTCTGTCTACAGAGCAGGAATATCATCTCTCTTTCCCTGTTCACTAGACTTGTATTAATGTAGCTCTGAGACTAACTAGAATTACCAAAGGGGAGTGGCGACATGAAGAAGAGCAAAGGGCAGCAGTTGAGGAAAACCCTGTCATTGGGAGATGGGTTAACAAGGAAGGGTCAGAGAAGGAGTAGTCAGAGAGGTGGGTAGAGAGCAGGAGAGCACACTTTCGCACATATAAGAGGGATGGAAGAACATCCCAAAGCTGCAGTCGGATAATAACTATACAGGTCCTACAGGAGGCCAAGCAAATGAGACAGGGGACTGTGGACTTCACCTAATGATCCAGCTTGTCACAACCGTCAAGGAAGGTTTTCCATGAGGTGGAAGGACCAGAAAAGAGACCTCAAGGTGCAGAGGAGAAAATTAGGAGTGGAGAAACCAAGGCAGGGAGAATAGACAACACTTTCAAGATCCAAGGGCTTGGACTTTGTTGCTGGGAGATGGGGTGGGCACTATGATGAACATCATGGTTTGTATGTCCAGCCACTGCTTTCTTCTAGAAACCACATGCCCACTTCTTTTGGAGTCATATCCCTCCCCCAACCTCAACCATTTAGTTTTACTGGGACCTGGATCCAGAAGAGGCCATGAGTCAATGGGAAGCCAATCAGAGCCCTTCCTTGATATTTCAAATTAGAATCAAGGAAATAGAGTATTTTCCTCTCTGGTGATGAAAGCTGGGATTTGTGAGTCCAGGAGTAGCCCCAGCCTGGTGGAGAAAGCCCATGTGGGAGAATTCAGCTGACATTCTGAGAAACAGAAGTCCTGCCCTGACAGCATTTGAGTGTGTGACACTCAACTCTGCCCCCGCCTGGCCTGAGATTTGGAAACGTGAGTCAATAGAACCTCCTGGAGCATACACTAAATCAGATTGGGTTTCTGTTACTTTCCACCTAAAGAATTCTAATATCAGAACTGTAGGCCAAAGGGTGAACTCACAGTGAGTCTGGGACCCAAGATGGTTGATGCTAAAGCCACTCACAAGTAGAGCCAGAGCAGCCCTCAGGGACCTCTTGTCCATCTTGAACCTGACGTCCCCAGTCTGGCACCCAGAGTGATTGCGTCCAGCATTGGCCGCTGCTATGATAACAGAGCTGGGCTGGCTGCCTTATGGAGACGGTTATTTATTTGCTTCATAAGCAGGAGGGCCCGAGGCATATCGTGGCAGGGCCCAAGCTTGCCTTCCTTTCTTATTTCATATTATATTTCACCCTGGCAAGAGTGATTCTTCTTGGCTGGGAAATTGATTTTAAATCACCCTTCTTGCTGTTGACAGCCTTGCACAACCCTCCCTTCCTGGGGCCTTTGCCCTCTCTTCCCTCCCTGCAAAGCTCTTCTACTCACACCTTCCAGCATGCCAGCTAGACAGACAGACAAACAGACACATACACATACACACAGCTCTTCTCTACGTTGGGGATTTTATCTTTTGCCAGTTCCATTTATTGATGAATTTTTATAACCAGGTCCATCTGTGGCTTCAAAACCAGTCTGTGGTGGGACCCTGGGAGAGGAAGCCGGCTGGAGGAAATGCAGGCATGAATTCTTGGCACCTGCCTGGGGGGAGCCAGCTGGCACCGGACAAGAGGAGGCTGACCAGTTGTTCCAGAAGGAACTTAGTGCAGAGATGGAGACTTTGATGCCTAGCCCATGAGTCTAGAAACCAGTAGCCTCAGCTGAGACACCAGGAACCTAGTGGGGCCTTCCTGCCTTCTTCTGTGTTTTATTGCTCACTGAGCATTAGCCATCCCAGCACCTGGCTGTAGGAGAGAGGTCTTGGAAGTGGGTTCACATTTCCCCCTCCCAGCGCTGCCACTTATTAGCCATATGAGATTGTCTGATGGGGATCTGCCAACCTTTTCTTAAAGGACCAGATGGTAAATATTTAGGCTTTGCAGACCATGTCTTCCCCACTACTCAGTTCTGCCACTGTAGAACCAGAGCAGTCAGAAACAATATGTAAATGAATGGGCATGGCTTTGTCCCAGTATAACTATTTACAAGAACAGGTGGCTCTCTCTCAAGGCATAATTGGCCCCTCTCTACCTTAGTCCTTGCAGTTCAGGGGCGACTCCTACCATCCTGATAACAGCTGCTAGGGAAGAGCCCAGCTTCTCAAAGAAAAATTGCAAAATTGTGAGAAAGCAGAATTGCCTGCCAGTCACTTAATGCATGTGGTACAGCCAAGGGTCAAGAATGTGGGCTAGGTTCAAGCCTGCCTTTGTCACTTACAAGCTCTGTAATCTTGGGAAAGTTATTTAACTTCTCTGTGCCTTGACATCATCATCTGTAGAAGAACATGCTAAATAGAAGGTAGGTATAAGGATTTGAATGGTCAGCTCATGTGCTAGAATGTCTGTGCTGGACTAGCAGAGATGAGCATCGTTATTCAGGAGTCTGGTGAGATTGCAAGGTGAGTAATGGAAGGAGGCTTCCATGTGCTGGCAGAGGAAGACCTCTAAATTCAGCCTTAGGAGGGCTTCCCAGAGGAGGTGATGCTGGAGCTGAGGTTCTGACAACAAATAGGAGTGCTCCAGGGGAAGAAGATGGAAACATGTTCAAGCATCTTACTGAAGGCAAGAAAAAGCAAGTTTTTTGTAAGGATTCACAAGGAGCTTTGATATTCCCAGGGTTTGGTGCAAAGAGACCAGGGAGAGAGCAGGCTGGATTGATAAGCAGGGGCCAGATCATACAAGACTCTGTGCATTACGCAGTAGAATGTGGATTTTATCTTCATGAGAATGAGGGCCCTGGAAAGTTTTATTTTTTAACAAATGTTTATTTTTGAGAGAGAGTGTGAGCAGAGGAGGGGCAGAGAGAGAGGGGGGCAGGTGATCTGAAGTGGGCTCTGTGCTTACAGCAGCAAGCCTGATGCAGGGCTGGAAGCCATGAACTGTGAAATCATGACCTGAGCTGAAGTCATACACTCAACCGACTGAGCCAACCAGGCACCCTTGGAAAGGCTTTAATTGGAGGAGATGTGTACCGAGATGTGTGCTTACTCTGGCATCTGTCTATAGGATGGATTCGAGAGGGTGAAAGTGGAGCCAGGGGGACAACTAGGAAGCCGTTGCATGGAGTAGGACAGGGAAAAGCTGACTGTTCCAAGGCAGGGGCCCTGGGAGGAGAGGAGAGGCACACAGTGGAGAAGTTAAAGAGACAGAAGCATCAAGATATGCAATCCTACTGGACTAAGGGAATGGGAAAGAGGGAAGAGCCAAAAACAACTCCTAGGTTTTAGCCCAACTGAAATCACAAGGCGCAGAATTAGCTGACATCTGCACTTTCCTTTATAGGTCTGAGAGCTTTATCACAGACTAATTTGGGGCTGGAACCCAAAAACCACCATGCAAGTGTCTCTTCAAGATCCTTGGGCAAGTCTTTTGGACATATACCCAGAAGTGGGATTGCTGGATCATATGGTAGTTCTATTTTTAATTTTTTGAGGAATTTCCTTATGGTTTTCCACAGCTACTGAACCATTTTGCATTCCCACCAACAGTGCACAAGAGTTCTGATTTCCCCCACAACCTCGCCAACACTTGTCATATTTTAATTGTTGTATTTTAATTGTTTACATTTTTTAAATAATAGCCATCCTAACAAAGTCAATGTGGTATCTCATTGTGGTTTTAATTTACATTTCTATGATCTCATATGCCTATTGGTTATTTGTAGGTCTTCTCTGTACTCCCATGCTCACTGTGGCATTATGCATACTGGCCAAGATGTAGAAGCATCCCAAATGTCCATCCACAGATGAATGGATCAAGAAAATGTGGTAAATGTGGTATGCACATGTAATGCAATATTACTTAGCATTTAGAAAAAAAGGAAATCCTATCATTTGTGACAACATGGATTGACCTGGAAGATGTTATGCTAAGTGGCATAAATCAATTAGAGAAGGACAAATATTACATGATTCCATTTGTATAAGGAATCTAAAGTAGTCAACTTACAGAAGCAGAAAATAGGTCAATAGTTGCCAAAGGATGGGTGGGGAGTGGGGGAGTGGGAGAGTGGGGGAGGGAGAAAGGGAAGTTGTTCTGTGAATATAAAGTTTCATTTATACAAGATAAACAAGTCCTAGAGAGCTGCTATACAACATAATGCCTATAGTTAACTCTACGGTGCCATGCACTTAACAAGTGAAGAGGGTAGATCTTACGGTGAGTGTTCTTACCACACACACACACACACACACACACACACACACAAAAGCAAAGGGGCACAAGGAAACTTCTGGAGGTGATGGATATGTTTATTACCTTGATTGTGGTTATGGTATCACAGGCATATATATACTGAAACTTATCAAATTACATTAAATACATGCAGTTTTGTGTGTGTATCAATTATACCTCAATAAAGCTAGAAAGAATTATCATGCAATCTTAACCTGTGGCAGGAAAGAGCCTGTCAGAGGTCATTTCACCCACCCCCCTGCCTCTGGACCTGTCTGCATTTAACCTTCTAAATAGTCAGCCATGGGTGCCATGAAGGACAAATGCTCTGTACAGTGCACAGGAGGGAAGCTGCCCAATGTGGAGGTGAAGGTTTCCAGGCTCTGGAGAGTCAGAGCTTTTAGCTGTTAAGTAGACTGGACCCTTTCTTCCATTCTCTTTTTAAAATTTGCCAGCAGGGTCAGTTTCCTGGCTGTAGAGGAGGGAGGGTCTGGCAGATAGCCACCCAACCACATCACAGCTAAAGCTCCATGGCCCCAGCCACGACAGGTGCAATTTATCTGCAGCCAAGGGAAAGAGGCAAAGAAATGCCATTTCTTCCCTTCCTTGCTGTTTGGGGCCATTCATCACCTTCGTTATTTTTATAGCAGTGTGGTGTGCTCAGCTCTCTCCACCAGCCCTCCTCCCCAGGAAATGTGAGCAGATGAGGAATTTGGAACCCATGTTATCAAGGAAGGCATCAAAGCACAGAGGGGTGATTAAGGATGGAATGTCACATTTCCACCCCTCTGCCCTCCTTACTTCTTATTTTAACTCCCTTCCATGTCCCAAAATTCCCCAGATCGGACCTGAGACTTTATCTGAGTTGTGCAACAGAATGGAAGACTTGCTTTGAAACACCTGGACTTGGAAAAGGGAGATCATTGTAATGCTCATTCCAGTGATCTCTGATTTAAGCCAGCAGAGTGAACAAAATAGTGACTCAATGAGAAAGTCAGTGTGAGGCCTGTAGGATTTAAATAGTGACTCAATGAGAAAGTCAGTGTGAGGCCTGTAGGATTTAATGCTTTGCTGAAAAGATGGAAAGGGGGAGAAAGAAAATAGAACCCACTCTCATGAGGATGAGAGTTTCTGTGTTGCTCAAATCAAAGCAGAAGCAAGAGCTTTAATTCATTGAGTTATGCTATTTGCCTTGCTATAGTGGGGAAGGTGTGTTGCAGAGTGGAGTTTGGGAATTATATTGAAACTCAATTTGAATCTTGACTTCTCCATTACCTCAATAATTTATAAACTGAGGATAGTTATATCCACTTCCTTGGGTTGTTGTGAAAAAATTTTTAATTAATGTATATATTTTATTCTCTAACTTTAAATCCAGTACCAGAATTATTTTTTTGCACCTCAAATTGTTCCAGCCTTCACCATTAGAGGCCCCATCAAGTTGGCTCCTGGTTTCTTTCAACAAGCCTCCAGATGTTCCAAACTCATCTTGTATGTACCATTCCTCACCACTGGAATCAACCAGTTCACTTAGAAATGTCAGTTCCTTGCAATGGAGAATGGTGCTTAGAGGCCATGAACTAAGTGCCACGTGTGCTCATTGTTATTGAGGTGTCACTGCTTCTAGGCCCTGTCATCAGACAGAGCTAGGAAATGTAGGTATGTGCACCAACCAATGCAAATATGCACATCTGTATTTCTGTATCTATGTATCATATAGGGTTGATAGCACTGGTTGATAGCACAGGTTGTAGCACTGTAAAGTGAGGTGAGAAATATAAAAGAATGTTTTATCTTATTACTGAAACTTTTCTGTTAGCTGAAAATTATAAGTTTTTTAAGTATAAGAATCTAGAATGTAATAGGTGTGCAATAACTGTAAATTCCCTTTCCATCCCTCCAATTCCTAAACTTGTTTGCTCTATCTACCTTGAAAATTTATAAATGGAATAGTAATATCTACCTCATAGAGTTGTTATAAAACACACTGGATGCGTTTCAGGATATGGACCTGAAAGGTGCCCTATAGCAGCAAATTGGGGAAAAGATCCACTCCTGACAAGCTGAAGTTTGAAAGCAGAGTCTCTTATCATATGAAAAGGGAGGTATAGTTTAGGTTCCCCTGGAAGTAGACCCTGAGATAGGGTTTAGGGTTCTAGTGCTAGTAATTTATGGCGGGGAGCATCAGAAACACTATGGGGGAGTGGGAAAGAAAGACAGCCAAAATGTATGTGATGATATGCCAGATCCTCCAGTGAAGGACTGCTACATAATCTCATGACAAAAACTCTAGGAAATTCTGTAAAACACATATCTCAAAATTATCCACACACACCCAAGCAAAGTAGCTGGGAGATTTTATATACAAATTTCCATCAATCAATAATTGAGGGCTGCTCCCAGGGGTTGTTTCTCCCCCAGCACACACAGAGAAGCCTCCTGTAGTTCTGGGGAAAGTCCCAAGCCCAGAGCTGCAGAGACTGTAGCTGGGTCTTAGCACTTTGCCCCAAACAGACATCAGTGGCCATGCCATACTCAAGTTCAGTCTGCTTGACCCCATTTCCTGACCTACTCCCGTTCTCCTGAATATCCTTGAGAGGCCCATGCAATGGGAAGAGAATTATGGCATCTCCTGAGCTTGTGGTTTAGGAGGAGAAAATTTGTCAAGGAAGAGCCAGTTTCATCTAACCAAATATTCATTAATCTGTGACAAGGTAGCCAAGTCTACAAATTTCCTCAAAGTGATATTAAAATGTATTTATATAGAGAGCTAGATGGCATTTCTCTATATATGAATATGTAAATTTCTGGGTTTGTAAGTATCTGTGGTTGAGAATGAGAATGAGACATGGAATACAGAGCCATGAATTCATAAAATGTTTTAAAGGAGCTCTCTCCAACCTTTTGGTGTGTTATGTTATTAAGGTACAGTAGACTTGCAAAGTATGTTGTAAATCTAAAAGTTTAATGCATCATTTGCAGTTTTCCACTGAGTTTGCTCTAAGAAAGGGCAATGAGGAGAAAGGGATGTCATCTCAACCTTTTGCCTTGAGAAGAGCTGCATGGTTGGTTTCCCCAGCCAGAGCTGGCATCCTACCCCACATCCTGAGGATCCAGAGATTCTTGCATGAATAGGGTAGGGTCACCATGGGTAGGGTCACCATGTAAAGATGCAGGTTGTGCCCAGCACAAATGCACGCAGCCTAGGGGTGATGGAGCACTGGAACCTCACCCATGCTCCCTCCACCAAGACAAGGACCCAATGTAGGACTGTGACTGCCTGGGAGAAAGGGTATATTTTCTTAATTTGCACAAAAACACCACATGGGTCAACAGCATTCTTATAAGCACCCAAGACAAGGAGCTATGCAAGACCAGGACACAGAGGGGAAAGACTTCTCCAGAGTGTATTCATTTGCTAGGACTTCCATAACAAAGCATCACAGACAGGGTGGCTTCAGCCATTGCAGTTCTAGAGGCTAGAAGTCTGAGTTCAAGGTGATCAGCAGATCAAGGTCATTGGCTTGCTGATGGCTGCCTTCTTTCTATGTCCTCACTCACTTCTCTCTGTTGTCCCTTTGTGTGTGCCTGTGTCCTAATCACCTCTTCTTATAAGGACACCAGTCTTATTGGATTAGAGCCCACTATAATGACCTCATTTTAATGTAATTGCCTCTTTAAAGACCCTATCTCCAAACACAGTCACATTCTCAGGTACTGAGGGTTAGGACTTCAACATATGAATTTTGGGGAGGACACAATTCAGCCCATAACACAGAGAAACACATAAAGTCATTGATGATGCCAGAAATAGAGCTTGATATTTTCTGACTTCCCATCTATAAAACTCTGTAGCTTATTCCAAAGTCATCGTGTCCCTGTCAACCCTTGTTTCTGACAGAGGTGTAAATGGAATTGCAGACGCTAAGTAAAAAAGCAGTTCTGCCTCACTGTTGTTCCTGCTTAGCGAGTCATGTCACCATCCTCAAATGGAGCCAGGATCTCCTGTGACACCCACATAATACCCACCTCCACTGGTTCCCTTAGTAGAAGGGAGTGTCATACCAGAGCCAAGAGCTCACAGATGCCAGTTAGACCCTCACTGGGCAGCCACCTCCCACCTAATCTATACAGAGAATGGGCTTATATAAACCCAGTTTCCAGACACATTTGGGTCATTTCCGCATGATTAAGAGTTCACTATAGTGAAGCCCCTTCCATGTCAAACTTCTGCAGAGAAGAGGCTGTGCTCATCTCCACTGAGGGCTCTAAATGATCTATGTAAATGGTGCCTCCTAAAGTAGCGCAGTGCACAACAAGAATAAGTGTATGGGGCAGCCCTGTTGCCCTAATCCACACTCCTTACTCCATAAGCTTGTCTGTCTGTTCCCTCCTTTTACCCTCCTCTTCACACCTTTCCTCTTCCCAGTCCTTAGCTATATTAAAACTACTTCTCCTTTACAGCCAGTCTCCCAGTCTTCCCCCAGTGTCTGCTGCCTCCTGGTATTCACACCTTGTATAATCACCTCCCACACTGTACAGAGTGATAGAACACTGTAAAAATAATGGTACGTGACTTCCAAGATCAGGTTGCAAAGACATTGTGGCTTCTGTCTTTGTCAGTTCTTCTCTCTCTCTTAAATCTCTTGTTCTGGAGGAAGCCATGTCATGAGAAACCCTATAATAAGATCCATCTAGCAAGGAACCGAAGCTTCCTTCCTTCCACTCACATGTGAGCGAGCTCGGGAACAGACCCTCCAGACACAGGCAATCTTCAGGTGACTGTAGCCCTGGCTGACCCACAGCTAAGCTACTCCTGGATTTCTTCCCCAGAAACTATGAGATAATAAATTTTTGTTGTTTTAAGTCAATAAGTTTTGGGTCACTTGTTATATAGCAGCAAAAAACTAATGCAGGCAAACTACATGTTGGGTTAAATCAGGTCAACTCCTCACAGAATCACCTCCATGTGCTATGCATAGATGTTCTGCCCCAACTTATATCAGAGATGGTTACAAGAAACAGCCATGTAAAATGTGCCACCAATTTTGCTGCACACTTGCTATTAAGCATACTGCTTACTGCTTCATTAACTTTGTGTTTCTCTTTGTAAGGGGCCATATGAGAAAAACTTTAAAAGTTTAGTACAAGATTTGCCTTTGTTCAAATATTCATTACCTCAATCCCTACAGTTGCAAGTTTGCTAGGGAAGCAAAAGTCTCCATTTATAATATTAGCCCTCCCTCCTTGGCATTTCTCCCACACTCACCCTAGGGTCTATTCCTTCCTATCCCATAGAAGCTTTGCTGCTCTACCTCTCACTGGTTGACAGATGATCAATACACTGGGAATACAATGCAAACTGATTGCAAAGTATAATTGCAAATACTGCTGTGAAAGGGGGAAGAATTTCATAAAGTCCATGAAAGTGAAGTTGAAGAACTACTGACATCATGTGCAAAGGTTTGACAAATATGTATTTGGGAGCATTAGAGCAGTTAACAACTGAAGAGGGGAAAACAGCAAGGACGATGATACCATGAAGACTTTGAAAGAGATCAGTCTGAATATCAAAGGAATAAGAGAGGCTCTTGAGAAAATTGATAAAGTGCTCAAAGAGTTTTTGCAAAAATAACCCTTTTGATGATCGTGCTGCAAAAGTCAAACATGAATTTGAGAATGATATTTCATTCTATCATATACGTTTGTTGGGAAAATTCCACCGAAAAGGTCAGCCCATGCTTCACACTGTTCATTCAAAGAGCAGGTGGATAGTTGCGTGTGCAACTTCAGTTCTGTTAAGTGTACAATAAAATAAACTTATTTTAATACTTTTTGTTTCACTTTTCAAGACGCAGTCTAGCAAAGCTCCTTTATAAATATTCACTGTGAAATTTCTGTCCCGTCTTTAAGAGCAATTTAAACAAGTCTTTTTCTACTTTCAAGAATACCAAGGTATCGAAGGCCAATGTCAGCAGTAGGAAAAAAAGTAAACTTGCCCTGAATAACTGGCCTGTGACCCCCCTTTCTGATTATCTCAACTTTGCAACTCCCATACTTGACCTTTTTCCTGGACTTCCAGGAAGCTAATTACAATTCTGCTCACAATTCCAGTATGGGGTTTTTCCCCACACCACCAAGCAATTCTCAGATATTAGCTGGGTGTCCCACAGTTCAACTGAATTCTGACACTGTCTACCTGGAGATCACTCCAGATCCCTCAGGTTAAGGGCTCAGTCCTATATAACTGCCCCCTGCTTCAGATGCCAATTGAAAATCCAGGTTATCAACTTGTGCTTCTGACTGACCGGCTAAAGATTCGAGGTTCCAGTGGCCCCACCCCTGGGTTCAATTAATTTGCTACAATGGCTCACAGAACTCAGAGAAATACTTTACTTACTAGGTTATTATAAAAGAATATAACTAAGGAACAGCCAGAAGGAAGAGATGCCCAGGGGAAGATACATGGGAAGGGCTGTGGAGCTTCCATGTCCTCTCTGGGTGTGCCATTCTCCCAGCACCTCCACATGTTCACCAACTTGAAGTTCTACAAACCCCCACTTTTGGGGTTTTTTATTAAAGGCTCCAGTGCATAGGTAAGATTGCTTAAATCATTGGCCATTGGTGATTAATGCAACCTTTAGCACCTACACACTCCCCCAGAGGTCACTGGGGGTAGGACCAAGATTTCCAGCCTTCTAATTGCATGGTTGGTTTCCCAGAACCAGCCCCCATCCTTAGATGCAGTCCCAAAGTCACCTCATTAACATAGTAAAGATCCTCTTTACTATGGGGGGGGGGGGGATCTGAGACCTCCCCAGCCTACATCAGCCTACCACAAACTACATTCTCTTCTATCAAGAGACGCTCGGTTTGGGAATGTACTTTTTCACTTCTCCCAAGCTCCACTTTCCCTTTTAACTACATAATTAGATTTTTTTAAATCTATGGCCTCTTTCTAATCAGCCTCCTGCCTTGGCATTTGCCCACAGAGCTTATAAGCAATACGAAGCACTGGGCTAGGTTAGGCCTTCACACAAATGCAATTGCACTTTTATTGCTGCCATAATTTTGAGTTGCTGAGTAATGAGATTGATTTCTCAAAGAAGTGAAAGGCAAATATGTGGCCACTCAGCAGCCAACTCTTATTTCTTTGTAATTTGGTTCTACCAAGGGCTAGGTTTTGTTTTTCCTCATTTCTGGTCATGGAAACCTCAACAGTGAAGAATTTCTGGGTAGCATTCTACAAGCTACACGTAGCCCTGTTTATTCTTTTGAAATTTTACATGGAGGGGCAGGACTTCCTGAAAGGTGTATAAGGAGCTTGGCAGACTCCCTCTCCAGCAAAACCACTATTTAACTGGTGAAAATTATTTTTTTTTAATCAATTACCATCTCTAGAAATTGTCCTGAGGACATACAGCAAAGGGAGAAGTATTCTTTGAAGAAAATTTACTAAATTTCAGTAAGAATGATGACAGTCTTTGGCATTTTAGCCACAACTCCTTCCTTGTCCCCTACCCCATACCCCCATTATTATAGGAGCTCTACCCCAAGTCAGTGTGGCCAAAAGGAAGACAGCTTCCTCTCCCATCAGCTCCCAGTCTGGAGCTACTGCTTCATCTTGGCAGGGGTAAGCTACCAGCCTTTCCCATCCCCCTCCCAGACTCAGGTTGCAGAAGTCCCCTTTGGGTTGATGCTGCAGAGAGTACCAGTCTCCCTTCCCTCATTCTACCCTCACCCCTAGGGCTGAAGCTCCATTCTAGGCACAGTAGGCCAGGACTACTGGAATCTCAACTGCTCCATTTCATTTCTCTTGTAAGGAAGAGGATCCATGTTACTAGAGATAAGGGACATTTTATAACGAAAAAAAAATCTCAACTCATGAGAAAGATATAACAATTATGAATATACATGCATCTAATAACGGGGACCCAAAATACATGCAGCAAAAGCTGAGACAACTGAAGGAAAAAATAGACAATTCAACAATAATCTTTGGAGACCTCAATACTTTTCTTTCAATAATGGATAGAACAACTAGAAAGATGCTCAATTAAAAAAAAAAAAGTAGGAGACCTTGACAACACTATAAACCAACTAGGCCTAAAAGACATTGATTGAACACACCACATAATGGAAATAGAATATACTTCTCACACACACGTGGAACATTCTCCAGCTATCATGCTGGACCACAGAATAAGCTTCCATAATGAATGAATAGCAGAAATCAATAACAGAAGAAAATTTGGGAACTTCACAAATATATGTAAATTAAACAACATATTCCTAAATAACTAATGGGACAAAGAAGAAATCACAAGGAAAACTATGAAATACTTTGAAAAGGAAAATGAACACACAAAATGCCAAAATGCATAGAATGTAGCTGAAGTAGCACTCAGAGGAAAATTGATAGCTGTAAACATATACTCAAAACTATAATAAAGTACTCAAATCAATAACCTAGTCTTCCACCTTAAGAAACTAGAAAAATAATGGGGCACCTGGGTGACTCAGTCAGTTAAGTGTCTAATTCTTGGTTTCATATCAAGTCATGATCTCATGGTTCATAGGTTCCAGCCCCATGTCAGGCTCCAGGCTGGCAGCACAGAACCTGCTTGGGATTCTCTGTCTCCTTCTCTCTCTGCCCCTCTCCTGCTTGCACTCTCCCTCTCTCTCTCAAAAATGAATAAGTAAGCATTTAAAAAGAAAGAAAGAAACTAGAAAAATAAGAGTAAACTAACCCAAAGGAAGCTGAAGAAAGGGAATAATAAAGACTAAGTGTAAAAGGTAAAAGAGAATAGGAAAAAAAATAGAGAAAATGAAAAAAAAAAGTTCTTTGAAAAGACTAACAAAATTGACAAAACTTTAGCTAGAGTGACCAAATGAAAAAAAAGAGAAAAGACAAAATACCAAAATACTATATGGGGCGCCTGGGTGGCTCAGTAGGTTAAGTCTAACTCTTGATTTTGGCTCAGGTCATGATCTCACAGTTCGTGAGTTCAAGCCCCACATGGGGCTCTGCACTGACCGTGAAGAGTCTGCTTGGAATTTTCACTCCTGTCTGTCCACTTTCCCTGTCCCTCCCCTGCTCTCATGCTCTCTCTCTCTCTCTCAAAATAAACTTTAAAAAAGAAGAATATAAAGTACTAAAATACTAAAACCAGGATATCACTACTGATCTTATGGAAATAAAAATAATTATAAAGGAGACCTTTTAATAACTGTATGCCAACAAATCAGATAAATTAGAAGAAATGGGAAATTCCTGGAAAGATGAAAATTATCAGAATTGACCCAAGAAGAAATAGAAAATCTGTAACAAGTAATCAACTGAATTAGTAATATTAAAACTCCCCAAAAGGAAAGCCCATGCCCAGATGGCTTCACTGTGAACTCTACCAAATACCCAAAAGAGAATCAACACCAAATTTTGAAATTTTCCAAAACCAGAAAAATAAAACTTACCAACTCATTTTACAAGGCCAGTATTATCCTGATACCAAAACAAAACAAAACAAAACAAAAACATCACATAAAGAAAAAAAACCCTACAGACCTCTTATGAATATACTTGCACAAATATTTAACAAAATACTAGCAAAATGATTCCAGCAACATATGAAAAGGATTATATACCATGACCAAGTGAAATTTATCCCAAGAATGTACATTGTTTTAATATCTGAAAATCATTTCATTTAATACACCATATTAATAGAATAAAGAACAAAAAATTATTTCAAAAGATGCAGGAAAAGCATTTGACAGAGTCCAATTTCCTTTCATAATAAAAACATTCAAGAAATTGTGGATAGAAAAAATAAAAGAAATTGTGGACAGAAGGAAACTTCTTCCACTTGATAAGCCACCTAAGAAAAACCCACAATTAGCACACATTTAATGGCGAACATCTGACTGCTTTTCTCCTAATATTAGGAATAAGACCAGGATGTCCTGTCTTGTTACTTCTATTCAATATTGCACTGGGGCTTCTAAGGTTTTAGTCAATATGATTAGGCAAGAAAAGGAAATAAAAGTCATCCACATTGAAAAGGAAGAAGTCAAACTGTCTCTCTTTTGGATGACATGGCTTTGTATCTAGAAAATCCTAAGGAATCCACTAAAAAAACCTTTTAGAATTAATAAAGTTCAGCACTGCATGATCAATTTATCAAAATAAGTTGTATTTATGTATACTGGCAATAAACAGTTTGAAAAATGAATTTAAGGAAACAATTCCCTTTAGAACAGCATGAAAAAAATAAAATAAGAATAAATTTAACAAAAGTTCAGGACTTACACATTGAAACTATAAAATATTGTTGAAATAAATTTAAAAAGATCTAAATAAATGGAAAGACATCCTATGTTAATGGACTGGAAGGCTTAATACTGTTAAGATGGCAATACTTGGCAAATCATCTACAGATTTAACAAAATTCCTATCAAAATCCCAACTTCCTTTTTTGAAGAAATGGAAAAGCTGATTTTCAAATTTATGAAGATGTCCAAGGGATTCAGAATAGCTAAAACAATCTTGAAAAAGAATAAATTTGGAAGAATTCACACTTCTCGATTTCACAACTTGCCACAAAATTACACTATAATCAAGTCAGTGTGGTGCTGGCATAAGGATAGCCATATAGCTCAATGGAATTGAATTGAGATACTAGAAATAAACCCTTATATTTATGGCCAATTGACTTTCAATAAAAGTGCCAAGACAATTCAATGGAAAAAGAACAATCTTTCAATAAATGGAGCTAGGACAACAGGATATCCACATGCATATAATGAATTTGAACCCCTACCTCAATTATACACAAAAATTACTTCAAACTGGATCATAGGCTTAAATATGAGTGCTAACTTATAAAACTCTTAGACTAAAACATAGGATAAAATCTGTGACTTTAAGTTAAATAATGGTTTCTAAATCCCATAACAAAAGTATAAGCAACAAAAGAATAAAAAGATAAATTGGACTATACCAATATTAAAAACTTTTGTGCTGCAAATGATACCACCAAGAAAGTGAAAACATAACCCACAGGATAAAGTAAACTATTTGCAAATCATATGCCTAGTAAGAGATGTGTATTCAGAATATTTTTTTCAAGGGAGGAGTTAAGATGGCAGAACAGCATGGAAGCTTTTTGTGTGTCTTGTGTCCATGAAATATAGCCAGACCAACACTAAACCATCCTACACACCTAGAAAACTGACTGGAGGATTAACACAACAATTGCACAACCTGAACCACAGAATTCAGCAGGTACCCGGCATGGAGACCTGAACTTGGGGAGGGAGAAGCTGTGAAAAGTAGGGAACTGCTTTTGCAGGCAGAGAGAGGATGGAGACTGGGGAAGGGGGGAGAATACGGGAAAAGCACCCCTCCCCAAAAGCAGCTGGAGAGAAAGTGGAAAATTGGAAACAGTGCACGGACTAAACTAAAAAGGGAGAAAGGAGAAAGGAGAGGGTTTAAATTCCATTGAGACTGGGGCACCTGGGTGGCTCAGTCGGTTAAGTGGCCGACTTCAGCTCAGGTCATGATCTCGCGGTCCATGAGTTCGAGCCCCGCGTCGGGCTCTGTGCTGACAGCTAAGAGCCTGGAGCCTGCTTCAGATTCTGTGTCTCCTTCTCTCTGACCCTCCCCTGTTCATGCTCTGTCTCTCTCTGTCTCAAAAATAAATAAACGTTAAAAAAATTTTTTTTTTAAATTCCATTGAGACTGTAAACAAGGGGAGCACAAAGGCTGGACCTCCACAGCTCAATACCTGGTGGTGCTCTGGTGGGAAGGGTGAATCCCCAGGAACAGAGTGGAATCTGGGAGGTTCTTGGGCCACACGGGGAAAAGTGGTTCCACTGCTGGAAGGACATTTGGTACAGACTGTTGAATCCACCTGGTACCAGCAGACCCCGGAAGGCAGCCACATTCACTGGTGCTGGGGCAAGGTCATTAAGGGTGAAGCCTGATGCCAGATGTGTGTTGTGATTTTCCATAATCCCTGAAACGCTGCTGCTACACTGTCTCACGAACATTTTCTGGGGCGGGCTGGCACCTGGCCACAGTCTCAGGGTACAGGCAGCAGCAGGGTCCAGCGGGCATTCCTGGGTGCAGACAACATTTGGCCATTGCTCATTTGGCCATTGCTCGGTGAGACCCTCCCACAAAGGGGCAGAACAGGTCAAAGCCGCAGTCCTTCAGAAGTAAGGGGCAGGGGAAAACAGCCACATCTGAGACAAAACTTGGGAGAGAGGTACTTCCTGGGGCCTGGTCACAGAGAGTGAAAAACCTGGGAGTGGACAAGAGCTGAAGACAGAGGATGGGTGCACAATTGCTGATCCAGGAGAACAGACTGGGTAGCTGGGTGGTGCCATTTTCACTGCTCCCGCGCATGTGCATACGCACCTACGAGCACCGCAACAATCCACCCCTGTAAGCTAGCAGCCCCATCTAGTGGAGAGCAGAGCTGTTACACTAAGCCCCGCCCAACTGGGCCAACTTCGCTCTTCAAGAACACAAGTCTCACCACCGGCTTAATTTATGGACTATAAAGAGCTACACAGACTGACTTCTAGGGAAAAACGAAGCAATTTCAGTCCTACTTCAATCTGTTAGCAGGTTCATCTATTCAATATTCTTTCTCTTTTTTGTTGTTTTTTTCTTTTTCCTTTTTCTCTTTTACAATTCTTTTTTTGAATACAGAAAGAGACAAAATGCATTTTTATTTTTAATTTTTATCAAAAATATATTTCTTTAATTTTTATTACTGTAGTTTTTACTTTTGTGTAATTTGTTCAAATTCTACTTTACTTCCATCATTTTATTTTAGCCTACTACAGTGTATTCACTTTTTCAAAATTTAAACGATTTTTTTCTTTTTATCTTTTTTCTCTTTTTAGTTTCTTTTCTTTTTTCTTAAATACAGAAAATGAAAAAATTCATACTTATTTTAATTTTTATTAAAAACATTTTTCTTTAATTTTTTTCTACTATATTCTTTACTTTTGTGTATATTTTTTCAAATTCTAGTTTACCCCATCATCTCATTTTAGTCTACTAAATGAATTTAGTCTACTAAATGAATTGAGAATTTTTCAAATTCTCAAACGATTTCCTTTATTTTTCTAACCCCCCCTTTTTTTCTAATCTGTCAAACAACTTTCAACACCCAGACCAAAACACACCTAGAAATAGCATCATCTATTCTATTTGTGTGTGTGTGTGTGTGTTTAATTTTTAATTTTAATATTTTTTAATTTTAATTTTTTTAGTTTCAATTTTTCTACCTCATTAATTCCTTTTCTCCCTTCAAAATGATAAAATGAAGGAATTCACCCCAAAAGAAAGAGCATGAAGAAACGACAGCCAGGGATTTAACCAACATAGATAAAAGCAAGATGTCTGAACCAGAATTTAGAATCACGATAATAAGAATACTAGCTGGAGTCGAAAATAGATTAGAATCCCTTTCTGCAGAGATGAAAGAAGTAAAAAATAGCCAGAATGAAATTAAAAATGCTATAACTGAGGTGCAATCATGGATGGATGCAGCGGTGGCAAGGATTGACGAGGCAGAACAGAGAATCAGCGATATAGAGGACAAACTTATAGAGAATAATGAAGCAGAAAAAAAAGGGAGATTAAGGCAAAAGAGCACAATTTAAGAATTAGAGAAATCAGTGACTCATTAAAAAGGAACAACATCAGAATCATAGGGGTCCCAAAAGAGGAAGAGGGAGAAATAGGGGTAGAAGTGTTATGTGAGCAAATCATAGCAGAAAATTTTCCTAACCTGGGGAAAGACACAGACATCAAAATCCAGGAAGCACAGAGGACCCCCATTAGATTCAACAAAAACAGACCATCAACAAGACATATCATAGTCAAATTGACAAAATACTCAGGCAAGGAGAGAATCATGAAAGCAGCAAGGTAAAAAAAAGTCCCTAACCTAAAAGGGAAGACAGATCAGGTTTGCAGCAGACCTATCCACAGAAACATGGCAGGCCAGAAAGGAGTGGCAGGATATATTCAATGTGCTGAATCAGAAAAATATGCAGCCAAGAATTCTTTATCCAGCAAGGCTGTCATTCAAAATAGAAGGAGAGATAAAAAGTTTCCCAGACAAACAAAAATTAAAGGAGTTTGTGACCCCTAAACCAGCTCTGCAAGAAATTTTAAGGGGGACTTTCTGAGGGGAAAAAAGATGAAAAAGTATATATATAACAAAAGATTAGAAAGCACCAGAGAACACCACCAGAAACTCCAACTCTACAAGCATCATAATGGCAATAAATTCATATCTTTCAGTACTCACTCTAAACGTCAGTGGACTCAATGCTCCAATCAAAAGACATAGGATAACAGAATGGATAAGAAAACAAGATCCATCTATATGCTGTTTACAAGAGACCCACTTTAGACCTAAAGACACCTTCAGATTGAAAATAAGGGAATGGAGAACCATCTATCATGCTAATGGTCAACAAAAGAAATCCAGAGTAGTCATACTTATATCAGACAATCTAGACTTTAAAATAAAGACTGTAACAAGAGATGAAGAAGGGCATTATAGCATAATTAAGGGGTCTATCTGCCAGGAAGACCTAACAATTGTAAATACTTCTGCGCCAAATGTGGCAGAACTCAAATATATAAATCAATTAATCACAAACATAAAGAAACTCATCGATAGTAATACCATAATAGTAAAAGACATCAACACCCCACTCACAGCAATGGACAGATCATCTAATTTAAAAAATCAATAAGGAAACAATGGCTTTGAATGACACACTGGACCAGATGGACTTAACAGATATATTCAGAACATGCCATCCTAAAGCAGCAGAATATACATTCTTCTCCAGTGCACATGGAACGTTCTCCAGAATAGACCATATACTGGGACACAAATCAGCTCTAAGTAAGTACAAAAAGATCAAGATCATACCGTGCATATTTTGAGACCACAACACTATGAAACTAGAAATCAACCACAAGAAAAAATTTGGAAAGGTAGCAAATACTTGGAGACTGAAGAACATCCTACTAAAGAATGAATGGGCTAACCAAGCAGTTAAAGAGGAAATTGAAAACTATATGGAAGTCAATGAAAATGATAACACCACAACCCAAAACTTGTGGGACACAGGAAAGGCAGTCATAAGAGGAAAGTGTATATCAATCCACGCCTTCCTAAAGAAGGAGGAAAGATCCCAGATACACAATCTAGCTTACGCCTTGAGGAGCTGGAAGAACAGCAAATAAAACCCAAAACCAGCAAGAGACAGGAAATAATAAAGTTTAGAGCAGAAATTAATGCTATCAAAACCAAAAAAACAGTAGAACAGATCAATTAAACCAGAAGCTGGTTCTTTAAAAGAATTAACAAAATTGATAAACCACTAGCCAGTTTGATCAAGAAGAAAAAGGAAAGAACCCAAATAAATAAAATCAAGAATGAAAATGAAGAGATCACAACCAACACAACAGAAATAAAAACAATAATAAGAGTTTATTATGAGCAATTATGTGCCAATAAAATGAGCAATCTGGAAGAAATGGACAAATTCCTAGAAACATATACACTACCAAAACTGAAACAGGAAGAAATAGAAAATTTGAACGACCCATAACCAGTAAGGAAATCCAATTAGTAATAAAAATCTGCCAAAAAACAAAGAGTCCAGGGCCAGATGGCTTTCCAGGGGAATTCTACCAAACATTTAAGGAAGACTTAACACCTATTTTCTTGAAGCTGTTCCAAAAAATAGAAATGGAAGGAAAACTTCCAAACTCTTTCTATGAAGCCAGCATTACCTTGATTCCAAAACCAGAGACCCCACTAAAAAGGAGAACTATAGACCAATTTCCCTGATGAACATGGATGCAAAAATCCTCAACAAGATATTAGCCAACCAGATTCAATAATACATTAAAAAAATTATTCACCACAACCAAGTGGGATTTATACCTGGGATGCAGGGCTGGTTCAATATCCACAAAACAATTAACGTGATTCATCACATCAATAAAAGAAAGGACAAGAACTATATGATCCTCTCAATAGATGCAAAAAAAAAAGGATTTCACAAAATACAGCATCGTTTCTTGGTAAAAACCCTCAAGAAAGTAGGGATAGAAGGATCATACCTTGAGATTATAAAAGCCATATATGAACGACCCAAAGCTAATATCATCCTCAATGGGGAAAAACTGAGAACTTTCCCCCTAAGGTCAGGAACAAGACAGGGATGTCCACTCTTGCCACTGTTATTCAACATAGTATTGGAAGTCTTAGCCTCTGCAATCAGACAACACAAAGAAATAAAAGGCATCCAAATCGGCCAGGAGGAGGTCAAACTTTCACTTTTCGCAGATGACATGATACTCTATATGGAAAACCCAAAAGATTCCACCAAAAAACTGCTAGAATTGATTCATGAATTTAGCAAAGTTGCAGGATATAAAATCAATGCACAGAAATCAGTTGCATTCCTATACACCAACAATGAAGCGACAGAAAGAGAAATCAAGGAATCGATCCCATTTACAGTTGCACCAAAAACCATAAAATACCTAGGAATAAATCTAACCAAAGAGGTGAAAAATCTACACACTGAAAATGATAGAAAGCTTATGAAAGAAATTGAAGAAGACACAAAAAAAATGGAAAAAGATTCCATGCTCCTGGATAGGAAGAACACATATTGTTAAAATGTAGATACTACCCAAAGCAATCTACATATTCAATGCAATCCCTATCAAAATAACACCAGCATTCTTCACAGAGCTAGACCAAATGATCCTAAAATTTGTATGGAACCAGAAAAGACCCCGAGTAGCCAAAGCAATCTTGAAAAAGAGAACCAAAGCAGGAGGCATCACAATCCCAGACTTCAAGCTATACTACAAAGTTGTAATCATCAAGACAGTATGGTACTGGCACAGGAACAGACACTCAGATCAATGGAACAGAATAGAGAACCCAGAAATGGACCCACAAACGTATGGCCAACTAATCTTTGACAAAGCAGGAAAGAATATCCAATGGAATAAAGACAGTCTCTTCAGCAAGTGGTGCTGGGAAAACTGGACAGTGACATGCAGAAGAATGAACCTGGACCACTTTCTTAAACCATACACAAAAATAAACTCAAAATGGATGAAAGACCTAAATGTAAGATGGGAAGCCATCAAAATCCTCGAGGAGAGAGCAGGCAAAAACCTCTTTGACCTTGCCCACAGCAACTTCTTAGTCAACACATCTCTGGAGGCAAGGGAAACAAAAGCAAAAATGACCTATTGGGACCTCATCAAAATAAACACTTCTGCACAGTGAAGGAAACAATCAGCAAAACTAAAAGGCAACTGACAGAATGGGAGAAGATATTTGCAAATGACATATCAGATAAAGGATTAGTATCCAAAATCTATAAAGAACTCAAACTCAACACCAAAAAAACAAATAATCCAGTGAAGAAATGGGTGAAAGACATGAATAGACACTTCTCCAAGGAAGACATCCAGATGGCCAACCGACACATGAGAAAATGCTCAACGTCACTCATCATCAGGGAAATACAAATCAAAACTACAATGAGATACCACCTTACACCTGTCAGAATGGCTAACATTAACAACTCTGGCAACAACAGATGTTGGCGAGGATGCGGAGAAAGAGGATCTCTTTTGCATTGTTGGTGGGAATGCAAGCTGGTGCAGCCACTCTGGAAAACAGTATGGAGGTTCCTCAAAAAGTAAAAATAGAACTACCCTACGACCCAGCAATTGCACTACTAGGCATTTATCCACGGGATACAGGTGTGCTGTTTTGAAGGGACACATGCACCCCCATGTTTATAGCAGCACTATCAACAATAGCCAAAGTATGGAAAGAGCCCAAATGTCCATCGATGAATAAATGGATAAAGAAAATGTGGTACACACACACACACACACACACACACACACACACACATATATATATATATACAATGGAGTATTACTCAGCAATCAAAAAGAATGAAATCTTGCCATTTGCAACTACATGGGTGGAACTGGAGGGTATTATGCTAAGTGAAATTAGTCAGAGAAAGACAAAAATCATATGACTTCACTCATATGAGGACTTTAAGAGACAAAACAGATGAACATAAGGGAAGGGAAACAAAAATCATATAAAAACAGGGAGGGGGACAAAACAGAAGAGACTCATAAATACAGAGAACAAACTGAGGGTTGCTGGAGGGGTTGTGGGAGGGGGGAGGGGCTAAATGGGTAAGGGGCACTAAGGAATCTACTCCTGAAATCATTGTTGCACTATATGCTAACTAATTTGGATGTAAATTTTAAAAAATAAAAAATTAAATTAAAAAAAAGAATATTTTTTTCAAACTCCTTCAGCTCAATAATAGAAAAAAACCCACATTTTTAAATGGGCAAGGGATCCAAATACACATTTCTCCAAGGAAGATACACAAATAGCCAATGAGTGCATAAAAAGACGTTTAACATTATTAGTCACTAGGGAAATGCAAATCAAAACCACAATGAGATACCACTTCACACACACTAGGATGGCCATAATTAAAAAGACAAGCAATAACAAACGTTGGCAAGGATGTGGGGAATTAGAACCCTCATACACTGATGGTGGGATTTTAAAATGGTGCACCCACTTTGGAAAACAGTTTGGCTGTTCCTCAAATGTTAAATATAATGTTTCCATGTGACTCAACAATTCTACTCCTAGACATACACCCAAGAGAAATGAAAACATGCATCCACACAAACACTTTTACAGAAATCTTCATGGCAGCATTAGTCATAATAGCCCAAAAGTGGAGACAATCGTAATGTTTATCAACTGATGAATGGATAAATAAAAACTGATATATCTATACAATGAAATATTATTCCACAGTCAGAACAAGTAATGTACTGATAAATGCTACTACATGTATGAGCCTTGAAAACATGAAGTGAAAGAAGCCAGTCACAGAGACCACATATTTATATAAAATATCTATTTTTGCAAAATGTCCAGAAATGTCCAGAATAGGGTAATCTGTATTTAGGGAAAGTATATTAGTGCTAGCCCAGGGCTGGAGTTAGGGGTGGGAGGAAATGGGGAGTGACTGCTAATGGGCATTAAGTTTATTTGAGGGACACACAAAAAAATCTCTAAAATTAGATGGTGGTAATAGTTATGACTCAATAAACCTGTTTTAAAATTATCATGGTTCATGGATAGGAAGATGCAATTTTGTTATCAGTTCTTCCCAACCTGAGCTATAGATTCAACACAATCCTAGTCAAAGTCCAAGCAAGTTATTTTGTGCCTTTCAATAAATTCATTCTGAAGTTTCTATGGAGAAGCAAAAGACCAAGGACAGCCAACATAGTATTGAAGGAGAAGAACAAAGTCAGAGAATGACACTACTTGCCTTAAAGACTTACTATATAAAGCTACAGTAATCAAGACTACGTGGTATTGGTGAGAGAATAGATAGACTAATAGAACAAAATAGAGAGACCAGAAATAGATCTACGCAAAAATAGCCAACTGATCTTTGACAAAAGAGCAAAGGCAGTTCAGTGGAGAAAGGACAGTCTTTTCAACAAATGGTGCTGGAAAAACTGGATATCCACATGCAAAAAAAAAAAAAAAAAAATTTTAGACACAGACTTAAATCGTTTGCAAAAATTGACTCAAAATGGATCATAGACATAAAAGTAAAGCACAAAACTACAAAACTCCTAGAAGATAGCAGGAGAAAACCCAGGTGTCCTTGCACTTGGAGATGACCTTTTAGATATAACACCAAAAGCATGCTCCATGAAGGAAAAAAAAAATGTATCACTGAGACTTCATTAAAATTAAAGATTTCTGCTCTACAAAAGACACTGTTAAGAGAATGAAAACACAAGCCACATTTTGCGAAATATATACCTGATAAGTGATTTGTATCTGAAATATTCAAAGAACTCTTAAAATTCAACAATAAGTAAACAAACTACCCAATTTAAAAATGGATGAAAGACCTGAACAAAACCTCACCAGATAAGCATATGAAAAGATGCTCAATATCACATGTCATTAGGGAATTGCAAATTGAAACAAGATACCAGGGCACACCTATTACAATGGGAAAAATCCAAAATACTAACAACACCAAATAATGACAAGGATGTAGAGCAATAGAAATGCTCATTGATGGTAGGAATGTAAAATGGCACAGCCACTTTGGAAGACAGTTTAGTAGTCTCTTTCCAGACTAAAGACACTCTTAACCTATGATCCAACAATTGTACTCCTTGGTGTTTACTCAAATGGGTTGAAAATGTATGCACACACAAATGTTTATAGGATCTTTATTCATAATTGCTGAAACAATAAAGATGCCTTTCAACAGGTGAATGGATAAACAAACTATGGTACAGCCAAACAATGGAATATTATTCAATGATAAAAAGAAATGAGATATGGGGTGTCTGGCTGGCTCAGTTGATAGAACATGCGACTCTTTTTTTTTTTTTTTAGAACATGTGACTCTGGATCTTGCAATCGTAAGTTTGAGCCCCATGTTGGGTGTAGAGATTACTTAAAACTAAAATCTTAAAAAAAAAGAAAAGAAAAGAAAAGAAAAGAGATATTAAGACATGAAAAAACATGGAAGAACGTTAATTCATGTTGCTAAGTGAAAAAAGCCAGTCTTTAAAAGTCTACATACTATCTGGTTCCAACTAAATGATATTCTGGAGAAGGCAAAACTATGAAGATAGTAAAAAGATCATGGGTTGCCAGGAGTTTGAGGAGAGGAAGGGATGAATAGGTAGAGCACAGGGGATTTTTAGGGCAGTGAAACTATTCTGTATGAAGCTATAATGGTGGATACATGCCATTATACATTTGTTGGAACCTGCAGACTAAACAACACAAAGAGTGAATCTTGATACAAATTATGGGCTTTAGTTTAAAATAATGTATAAATAATGGGTCATCAATTGTAACAAATGTATTGAACTAATGCAATACATTAATAGTAGGGGAAACTGGAGATGGGGAAAGGGGATATACAGGAACTCTGTACTTTCTGCTCAATTTTTCTATAAACCAAAATAGTTCTAAAAAATAAAGTATATTAATTTTTTTAAAAGTTACCCAGTTACTTATGTGCAGTCCTGTTGCACATCACCAAGCACACAAAGATTCTTTATTCTTCAGAGCTAGCATTTGCTCATGTCACTTTCCATAAGGAAATAAGTAAATATATTATTTTTAAAAAATAAACTGTCATGTCATGTTTGGTGCATCCAAAAAATACATATAACCAACATGTGAGTTATATACCATGTTAATCAGGTGACTACCCACTTAAAAATTAGAATATCATCAGTATTGTTGCATCCACAAATATGCTCCTCCCATATCCCATCTCCTTCCTTCCCTCAAAGAGAATAACCTTTTTCCTGAACTGTGTTTGCCATTCCTTTGCATCTTAAGAGACAGCAACTCTGGTTTTTGGAAGGCCGCTCTGGAGCCTCACTGCCTAGGTCACTGTCATTGTGACAGGCAGATTCTAAAATGTCACCCCCACCCCAGTGATTCTGGCCAGCTGGTATCTATGCCTTGTGTAATCTCCTTCCCTTGAGTGAGAACTGGATGTAAAGACTCAATTCTCTTCTGAAGGTAATGTAGTGATGGGATATCACTTCCAAGATTGGATTGCAGAAAGATTCTAGCAGCTGTCTTGCTCACTCTTTCTTTTTCTCTTGAGCGCTCTCATAGAAGCCAAGAGCCATGTTTTAAGCTGTCCTCATGGAAAGGTCTACATGGCAAGAAACTGAGAGAGAACTTCAGTCCAACAAGCCCAAGGACCTGAATCCTGCCAACAGGCCCATGAATGTGCTTGGAAATGGATCCTCCTCTAACTGAGCCTTGAGATAAGTTTCAGTTCTGGCAGACACCTTGACTGTAGCCTTATGAAAAACCCTGAGCCAGAGGACCTAGCCAAGCCACACCTAGATTTCTGACCCACAGAACATGTGAGATAAATTTTATTGCTTTAAGCTGCTCAATTCAGGAATCATTCAGTATGCAACAATAAGCAAATGATATGGGCAATAGCTATGTCATAGCTATTAGCTATGATATGGATATTAGCTATGTGGTCTTGGGCTAATAACTTCTGTGCCTCAGTTTCACAGCTATGAAATAGGGATAATAATAATGATATATCCTGTGATATCTGGAGAGGATAATAGAAGTTAATACATAAAAGGATTAAAATAGTAAGTGCTCAGTAAATGTTAGCTATCTCTTTTTGTTACATGATATATGTATAGATTCTTCAGCAAATATGTGTCCAAGACCCAATTTTTCCTCACTGAAGCACAATTACACACTGCTGATCCTGGAATACTAGAAAAGGAGCTATGAGTCTGCATTAGGTATGGCTGTTTATAGGAAGTCTTTTTTTTTTTTTTTTTTTTTTTTTTTTGGAGGTAGGGAGCTTTAGAACTGGCTTTAGAAACCAATCCCTCACTGACTCACTGACAAGATGCAACTTATTGGAGGTTGTCTAAACTGACTATATTTAATGTTCAGAGGGCTCCTGTGTCAAGAACTTGGTGAGTCTGCTAAGACATTTATGTTGTAGAGAGGGAGTCCATATTCCTGTTCAACCTCTTGTTTTCCTGACTGACAAACACAGGTCATTGTAACTTCTTATGGGCTAGATCAACCATTCTTCTGGGGGCATTTCTAGGTCGTCTCAGAACAGAGATGACAAAAGCAATACACAGGGATCTGAGTGCAGACATGCAGAAGTTGAACAAGATATAGAGATGTGTATTTCCAAAACTTAATGATTTACTTATTCTTCAGTCATTGATTTATCCCTACTGATTTATGCCAGGCACTGTGCTAGTCCATTGGGTTCAATACCAAATTTAGGGGCATTGGTTAGGATTTGGGGATTCATACAGATCACTTAAGTGTAGGGGTCTGGAGTCCAATCTACTTGGGTTAACTATTCTTTCTTTCCCCAAGATTGGGTTCCATTACTCAATTTTCCTGTATTTCTGCCTCTGTTAAGCTGGGATTCCTGGAAACCCACTCTCCCTTAGAATGGTGTTTCTAGGCTAGCTTGATGGTATGAGTCACATGGGTGCTTACCAAGTGCAGATCCCCAGGTCTCATTCGAGACCTTTTGAATCCATGTCTCCTAGGGGAGAGTCTGAAATCTACTTTAACAAGCACCTCCAGGTAATTTTTATCATCAGTGAAATTTGGGAAACATTGTCTAAGAAAATTTTACTTTCATCTTTCTGGGCTAGTGAATAACTGCCTGTGGCAGACATCACTAATTGATCACAGAGATTCTTTCATGCTGAACCTGGCTAAGGCCTCAGAACCCTTAACAGACACTTGAGGCAGCTGCTATTCATCAGGTAGAATTACACTGGAGATGAAATGTAATTGCCAGCCCTGCCCTAGTTTATATGTATGCATGTGCTGTTGACATTTTCCTGATCTGTTGATGATAGAAATGCAAGAAGTGCAGGTGCAGAGACTAGGGAAGAACCCGGCTCCATCTGAGACTTTGTGCTCATGACTGATTGACACCTCCACAGATACATGTCTTCAGAGAGAGGTCAGAGGTCCTTACCATGGGCATTTTCCTCCTGTTTCTCCAGATGATAGGCCCACCCTGGCCATAGGGTATGGTAGACAAATGGTGCTGTGAGTATATCTATTTGCTGTCCTGAGAGGAGAGTAGGAAAAGGTGAGGTGGGGGAAGGTTTCATAGGCTTTTAAAAACTTTTGTAAGTCTTGATCAAAATAGAGCCCTTTGAATTGAGCTTAGCTGCCTGTGATGGTGCAGGTCCATACAAATTCTCTGATTTCTGGGAATCACAGTGTCTCTATTGATGATGGAACTAGGCCAGACCAGGACCAGGTAACAGAATAAGAGCTTCTGCCCTCAAAAGACACTGAGGTTAGTGGAGGGGACAAATAAGCAGGAAATTATAATGTTGCAGAATGGGATGCCCATTAGGAACCACAGGGAACCATGAGGGCAGAAAGCACAGAGAGATTAACTCTGTCCTTGAGTGGGGAGCAGGGGAAGACAAAAGAAGTGTGGATACAAAAGAAGTGATTCTAACAGACTCTATTAGAGAAGTAGGAGTTTTCCCCACAGGGTAGCTGGGGAGTGAGAAATGTGTTCCAGCAAAACATCTGCACACAGGCCTATAACCACTCATTTCTGGGAGTCAGTAGAAAGAAGCAACATGGCTGCAGGGCCATGTGTACTTGGCTAGGGGAAAGAGTGGGGAGAGCAGGGTATGGCTACCCATGGGGCTGGAAAAAGTAGCTGACCCATCCAAGAGAAAAGACTTTATGGTAATGCCATTTATGGCTTCCTACTTGAACACCTGCAACCTATCAAGTCATTCTAGAGGAATGTGCCAGTGCATAAATCTACACACATGGAGCCTCCATTGAGCCTTTGTTGCCTCCCTCTTAAATATGAATGGCAACAAAATTCACCATGTGTTTGAGGAACCACTCTATTGCGGGAGGAAACACTAACATAAGCAAACAGGAAAAAATATCACAGTAAATAGCAACAATAGAGAAGGGGGAAAATAACAATCCTATTAACTGATATTCTCAGAGATATGGGGGGGAAATATTGTTTCCTTAAACAAGAATATATAATTATTTAAATAAGAAATAATAAAAAGGGGATCTTAAAATTTTTAAATGTAACATAAATAAATAATTCAATGAAATGATTGTAAGAATAAATTAAGAGAAACTCCAAAGACAAGCACAGAACTCCAAACAATGAAAATTGGAGAAAATGTAAGAAGTGATAATGTCTGGGAAGGCAATCTGGTGCAGCCACTCTGGAAAACAGTGTGGTGGTTCCTCAAAAAACTAAAAATAATACTGCCCTACGACCCAGCAATTGCACTACTAGGCATTTATCCACGGGATACAGGTGTGCTGTTTCAAAGGGACACATGCACCCCCATGTTTATAGCAGCACTATCAACAATAGCCAAAGTATGGAAAGAGCCCAAATGTCCATTGGTGGATGAATGGATAAAGAAAATGTGGTATATACATACAATGGAGTATTACTCGGCAATCAAAAAGAATAAAATCTTGCCATTTGCAACTATGTGGATGGAACTGGAGGGTATTATGCTAAGTGAAATTAGTCAGTCAGAGAAAGACTAAAATCATATGACTTCACTCATATGATGACTTTAAGAGACAGAACAGATGAACATAAGGGAAGGGAAACAAAAATCATATAAAAACAGGGAGGGAGACAAAACAGAAAAGACTCATAAATATGGAGAACAAACTGAGAGTTATTGGAGAGGTTGTGGGAGGGGGATGGGCTAAATGGGTAAGGGGCACTAAGGAATCTACTCCTGAAATCATTGTTGCACTATATGCTAACTAATTTGGATGTAAATTTTAAAAAATAAAAAAATTAAATTAAAGAATTAATTAATTAATTAAAAAGAAAAAAAAAGAAAACAATTATAGAACTTGAAAAAAAAAGTGATAATGCCTAGGAGGAGAGCCAATATCTGAATAACAGAAGTTACAGAAAGAGAGAAACCAAGAGGGGAAGCTATTGAAGCAATAAATCCAGACATGAGTTTCCAGATCAAAAGGGCCACCAAGTTCCAGAACAAAGAATGAAAAACATCCCTCACTCACTGATATTCAACCAATCAGGAAGAAGAACAACATAAGTCTTCCCAACATCAGCCAGCAGGCTAGAAACAATGGTGAGATATGTTCAAAATCCTGAGGGGCAGGGAGATGGATGATTTCATTCTACACGTTTATATTCAGCCCAACGATTGATCAAGTATGAGGATAGAATAGAAAATCATCTCACACATACAAGATCTCAAGAATATTGCCTCCCCTGTGAACCCTTACTCAGAAAGCTACTGAAGGATGCTCTCCACAGAGACAAGGGAGTAAATCAAGAAAGATGAAGCCCAGGATCCAGAATTTAATACAGGAGAAAGCCAAAGAAATTCCCAATTCGATGATGAAGGGAAGTTCCAGGATGACAGATGAATAGCAGAACAAGTTGGAATGGGCAGACCAAGAAAAGAATTAAACCAATATGTAATTTTACATATGTCAACATATTTAAGAGAAAATCATAATTCTGCCAGAGAGCTCAAGGATGAAGTCCTGATAGATACATAGAAAACAAAGTAAATGACAATTCAGGGCAATTACAACCCAAGAGAACCAACAAAGTTGTATGAGAAAGAAAATATAATCATGGTACACTGTGTATCTCAGGCTGAGAATAATATCATAATAACATAAACACTGAATACTAATATTACACAAAAAATGATGATATAATCATTTTGGGAGGATGGAAGGAAATGTGTTTGTGGGAGATAAGAGAGCTAAATTGTCTTACATAAAAAGAAGTTAATAAATGATAAATATTTTTAAAAAACAGTAGAGCAAACATGTTATTTAGAATTATGGAGTTAATACTGAAAGAAAACAGCTAAAAGAGTTGCCCGGGAGAGAAAGAATCTGGAGAAAGGAAGAGTTCTTCCTTCACTCCAAAGCCTTACATAGATATCTATTCTTTTAAATTAAGTTCATGAAATTTAGATATGGACACCATGTTAGATGACAGCATTGAATGAAAGTGGCGTCTCTTAGTCATGATAATTGTATTATGTTTATATAGGAGAATACCTTTAGTTCTCAGAAGATCCATGACAGAGTATTTAGAGATAAAGCAGTACAATGTCTTCTTTTAGATCCTTCAAAAAGAAAATAAGATGATAGATGGATAAGAAAATAAAGAAATGTGTGGGAGCCTGGGTGGCTCAGTTGGTTGAGATGCCAACTCCTGATTTCTGCTCAGATCATGATCTCACTGTCATGGGATCGAGACCCATGTCGGGCTCCATGCTAAGCGTGGAGCCTGCTTAAGATTCTTTCTCTTTCCCTCTGCCCCTCTCCCCCACTTTCTCTCTCTCTCTCTCTCTCTCTCTCTCTCTCTCTCTCTCCAAAATAAATTTGAAAAAAAAGAAAAGAAATGTGACAAAATGTAATTAGTGAATCTAGATAAAAGATATATAGATGTTCATTGTACTTTTCTTTCAACGTTTGTGTCATTTAAAAAACTATCTCGAAATAAAATGTTTAGGGGAAAACTAGGTATCTGTGTTATTCTGATAAAAATTAAAAATTAAAAAAAAAAACCCAGGTCCAATGCCTGATATATATAGGCATGGTAGCTATCATTACTATCCTATCATCATCATCATTTCTCACCAAGTGATTCAATTTAGTAGGCAAGATAGAGATTGACCACTGATCATTATACCTAATAATTATAAGAAAAAAAATTACACGAAGACAATTTTCACTCAACTGTCCTATCCACCCAGCTTCCAGGGCCTAGGGCCTGAGTGTAGCCCTGAAAACATAATCAGACATGCTCCTCCTTCATTTATAATGCTCATGGGCACAGCTAGGGGATAGTACTGGTCACCTTTCGTTTGCAATGGTACAGAGAATGGCCAGTGGCCTGGTTAAAGAAATATAAAGGAAGCAGAATCACAAATCCTAAAAGGAGAAGTAGTTCAAGGTGCCTCTTAGGTGTGTAACTTGGATGATTTGAGTGAGTGATGGGGGTGTTGTCTAGACCAAGTGTGGCCCCCTTGACCTTTACAGATATTGCACCAGAGTTTTGTGGGGGTCTCCACTGAGTTCCTGCCCCCAAATGCCATCCCAAGGCCTGGAACCTGTTGTTTTATAACTATTCATTCCTAAATGTGCTACATTCACATCTGGTCCTGCTTCATGTTACCATTTTCTATCCATCTAAGAAGAGTTGATGGTCGTGCCAGAGCCTAACCTACCAACTTCATGACTTAGCTCCTAATAATCTCCATAGGACTGCAGATTTAGAAGTATCTGTGTACCTCCCCAACCTGGGGTGCTCACAGATGCTTCAAGAAACTCCTACAGAGATGATCTCAGAGGAACTCATCTTCATACGTCTCTGAAGTGTCAGGTCATTTCTCTTTTTTAAGTTTATTTATTTATTTTGGAGAGAGAGAGTGTGTGAGTTGGGGAGGGCAGAGAGAGAAAGAGAGAGAGAGAATCCTAATCAGGCTCCACACTGTCAGCACAGAGCCCGATGCAGGACTCAAACCCACAAACCATGAGATCATGACCTGAGCCAAAGTCTGATGCCCAACCAACTGAGCCACCCAGGTGCCCCACTACCAGGTCATTTCTCATCATTGTTTTCTGCCTCTAGGCTGAGTCCTTAGCTTTAGAGTAACATATCAGTGTGTGTGTGTGTGTGTGTGTGTGTGTGTGTGTGTGTACACAGATATACATGCAGGTGTATATACAGTCGACTCTCATTACACATTATTCCATGTTTGTGATTTCACCTGCTTGATAAAATTTATCTGTGACCCCAAAATCAATATTCTCTCAGTCATTGTGGGTAAGCCCGGAGCAGCAAAAACTTTGAGTGACCTGATGTGCACATTCCCAGCTGAAGTGGAACCAGGCCATGCTCTGCCGTTTTATTTCAGCTCTCATACTGTAAACAAGTGTCCTTTTCACAGTATGTTTAGTTCCACTCTTTTTTTTTTTTTTGCATCTGTGTGCTTTTTGTTGGTGATTTTGCTGTTTAAACTGGCCCTTGAGGGTAGCACTGAAGAGCTGTCTAGTTCCTAAGCACAGGGAGGCTGAGATGAGCCTTAGGGAGAAAACATGTGTGGTAGATGAGCTTCAATCCTATGAGTTATGGTGCATTGGCCATGAGTTCAACGTTAGTGAATCAACAATATATATTAGATACGGTGTCTTTAAGCAGAAACATGCATAAAACCAGTTTATATATTGATCAGTTGACAGAAATGTTGTGACCTGAGGCTCACAGGGAATTAACCCTGCATTTGCCCTAGAAGCAGTGATTCAGTATTCACTAATTCAGAACTGGCGGCGACTCTGTAGGACACAACGACCATAAATAAAGAGAATCAACTGTATATGTGTGTTTGTGTGCATCTCTTTATGTAAGTTTCTATCTTTCCAATGGCTTTTTGAAAAAGCAATAGTGACAGTTCCTCCTTTGTTGATTTATGTTTTCAAAACAACTATCAAGGGGCGCCTGGGTGGCGCAGTCGGTTGGGCGTCCGACTTCAGCCAGGTCACGATCTCGCGGTCTGTGAGTTCGAGCCCCGCGTCAGGCTCTGGGCTGATGGCTCGGAGCCTGGAGCCTGTTTCCGATTCTGTGTCTCCCTCTCTCTCTGCCCCTCCCCCGTTCATGCTCTGTCTCTCTCTGTCCCAAAAATAAATAAAAAACGTTGAAAAAAAAAATTAAAAAAAAAAAAAAAAAAAAAAACAACTATCAAAAATGCACTTCCCCCAACACAACAAAGTAAAATCTTAGGGTGTGGCTGAAAAGGGGTAGGAATGATGTAGAACAAGGGTGGAGTACTCACCCAGCTGACTGACTGAGGCAGAGTCATTTGGGCCTCCTCAGCTCTGAGCTGCACCTCTGAGAAACCAAAGCTCCAGTTCACAGTCATGGCACCCTACTGGGGTCTTTCATTCTGGCCCCTGAAGTGACCCAGCTCTGGAGGCGGGGCCCCTGCAGACTGAGGGTGAAGATGGCTTCCCATGAGAAGAAAGGATGAAGGTGAGAGCCCTCCCAGCCCTTCTGGCCTCAGCCATGGAGGTCTCACAGAATGTACAAATAAACAAATGACTCTGGAGACTTCATCTCAAGCCCTGATCACCACTGCTAAGTATGATTATTTGTACTATACCTGGTACATAGTAGACAGTCAGCAATTATGAACAAATAATCATCTTAACGTAAATAGTCATTCTTTCCCCCTTGAAAATATGATTCTGAAAGATCTGGCCCATTTCTAATGATGGTTTTATTATTCTTAAGGACATTTTCTTTTCTTCGCATCAGAGAAACACATCTTCAATTCTGCAAGAAACGTGATTTGATTCAGTGACCTTGATTTATTGAAATTGCTTGAGGAGAACATCAGTGCCATAAACAGCAGCATGTGCAGCGAGCAGCTGAGATGGGGTCCTGTCTCAATTGGCTCACTCTGGCACCCCTATTCTCACAGCTGGCACCCCAAGCGACACAGTTAGCTGGCACCCCAGTCAACACAGCTAGAACTGAGTTTACACAGCTGGCTGTTAATCTAGTTCCCACAGCTGGCCCAGTCTTCACACCTGGCGGGCACCCCAATGCACACAGCTGGCACTCAGGTCCATACAACTGGCTGGCACTTCAATCCTCACAGCTGACTGGTAATATAGTCCACACAGCTGGCACCCCAGCCCACGCAGATGGTGACCCAGTCCACACAGCTGGCTAGAGGCCAGGTCCTCATAGCCTGCACCCACTCTACACACCTGGTGTCCCCAGAATGGCTGTTACACCAGCTGGGAAGCTTTGCTCCTTGTTCCTTGCTCTTTATCATAGAGTCCATAACAGCTTCTGAACACACCTCAAATGACAATTCCATTCTCACTAAACAAGACAAGCTTCAATTAGACTGGAAGGGAGTTGGGTAAGATACCTAGTAGACATGTCTAGCCTGAAGAGTTTAAGATACAACCACAAGGAATCTCTTTCTTTGAAGATTCCCATAAAGGAAAAACACAGGTTTCCCAGATGAAGGTTCTACTCAGGGGCTCCTTGAAACCCCTTTGACCTGGGTTGGGAAGGCTGTGGGTCCCTTCAAGGTGTCAGTGAGAATCCAGGCACAGCAAAGTCAAAAGCATGGTCCAGGTGTATATCAAAAACAAGAGCCCTGTGAAGTCAGGCTCTGACCCTCATGAAGATAGAGTGACAATGGTGTGGGGACTCCACATTTTCCAAAAACCTACTAGGCAAGCCTAGCAAAGATGAATACTGGAGTCAAATTGCAGGTTGAGAGGAGCATCATGGGAATCCAGGATGCTGGACCAGACAATGCACAATGGGTTCAGCAGAATGTCAGAAACAGTGTTCTTCTGGGATGGAACATACTTTGAAGGGCACACATGCACCCATACCTAACTCTGTGGTCTTAAGTTGGTCTCTGATTATTTTGAAAGAGACACTCAGATGCAGCATCTATTGGAAACAGTTGGGGAGAGAGATCTAGCAAGTGTACTCCTAAACCCAAGCCAGAGATGTCCCTAAGAGAATTTCCAGGGAGGGTAGCTCACTTGAGCTCATGGTTTTTGGTAATTTATGGCCCAGTGGCACTGCCACTCATTATCTGTGCTACCTTGGGCATCCATCTTCCCCTCTATCAACCTTAGTTTATTCATCTTGAAAATTGAGATGATGATGCTTCTCTCAAAGAAGCTCCTTCTACTGTCACCTCAGCCTGAGCTACCCCAATTTCAATTCTCTCTCTCAGGCATCTGAAAGTGAGATGGAGAGCCCGCATGAGTGGCTGTGGATATTCTCCACTTGGTCCTCCAGATCCACTCTCCATCCTTCTCTGCCCTGTCCTGGGAGGCTGACCTCTGCCTGCAGATCTCATCAACTGGCTTCCCCAATCTCCTGTATTCCAATCCTATTTGACCAACATGAGGCACCAGCAGGAGATTGAAGAGGAGAGGGAGAAACAGGTAGGGGGATCGGTTCCCACAGCTCCCTTTCTTTCAGGCTATAGTTTGGCAGTGGCTGAATTTCTCCACCTGAGACCACGAGTCTTGTCAGGCAGCGCTTCTCCCATTGCTACAGCCCTTTCCAGGTTCAGTAACACCACTCCCTCCCCTTAATCCTTCTCACCTACCAGCAGAAATGGTTTCCTACATTGTCATGTGCTTCAACGTCCCTTGTTGGTTTACCTTGAACCTTGCCCTAGTAAATGATACCTTCCTTAAACGTTCTTTGACACCCCTTTTGAGCACATCATCTGTGTCTTGAGGGACCCCTGACAATATAGGGAGCCAAGCCAGAAAGGCCCAAAGTTGTAATGACTTGAGCTGACAACTTGGGGGCAGTTAGAATGGTCCTTGCAAAAGTGAGACCATGTGACCATAGAGAGCAGCAAAGGGGCACAGCCTGATGATTTTCCAAGACCCACAGGGCCTAAGTGTGCATCCCACACAAGAACGCATGAGTTTTCTTGGCTGAGCTCACTTGAGTGGGCTTCTGATTCTTGTGCTCATTGACCTCTGATTGAAACATGGGCTTATCTTTATCCCCCTTCAGGAGAAATCCTACTGGTGAAAGGGTCTGTCAGTCCTTAGATACCAAGTGCTGGAGAGGCAGGTTCTGCTTCTGATCTCAAGCACACTGTTTCCTCAGTACCCAGCCTAGTACCTAGGCACTCAATACATCATATTTAATGAATAAAAACAAATCTCCAGAAAAATGCATTTGTTGGTTGTACAAGCACAATATCATTAAAGAAAAGATGTTCCATTGATAAGAATGGCTGGACGTTTTGCTAATTGGCTGAATACACACCAGAGTCACTTTTCTCTTCCATCCAATGATTTCCAACTACCTTTGATTTATCAATGTTCTAAGAAGCCTGATGCCCATGGCCAACCAGGAATTCCTTCCCAGCCTCAAAAGGGTGCTAGAGGAGAAGGAGCTTGTTTCTGGGTACACAAAAGCTGAGCATTTTGCTTTCTGGTTTCCAAATACAAAGAGAAAAAATAAAATGAGAGAGAAAGAAATTTTGGCTGTATGTAGAGAATAAATATTTCTAAAACTATAGCTTCTCAGACTTGGAAGGAATGTTCAAGGTTGTCATGTCTAATCTCCCACAATGGTAAAACAGCCTTCTGTAAAGGCTGGAGACCTCTCTTGGCCAGCTCAAAGTGGTTCTGTGCCTCCTCCAAGGTCTCTGTCTCCCACCAAAGGCCTGGCAGTCCAAAGGAGGCAGGCAGATGTGTGCAGCTGTTGACAGCATGGTGGTATGTCCTCACTCTGGGCTCCACAGGACACAGGCAGCACATAGAAGTGCGAGGGACAGGGGTCGGGGTGGACAGTTATGGTCATGCTCTTCCAATGGCCCCATGAGCATGGGATCTCCAGGGCAGGGGCTTTGGCCATGCAGACCCAGTCATGGATGTCTGCCCCCAGCAGGGTCCTCCTTACAGAATCCAAGGGCTCACCAAATATTGCCACATCTGTTCTCTTGGCTTACAGTAGGTGGGTACCACCTCTGGAAACTGGGCTGGTGTTGCTGCTGCCAAGAACACATCATCTCCACCAGCATGTCCACCCAGACTAAGCCTGCAGGCCAGGTCCATCACACGGGAGGCCACTACTGCTGAGAACTGCTCTCTCAGAAGTGTGTGCTGCATTACATTACCTCCATCTTACAGATAAGGAAACTGAGGCCCCAAAGGGGTTAATTCACCTGTCCATGGCTAGGAAGAGGGGGGACAAAGATGTGAATCAAAGTTGGCTCAGAAGCACATGATCTTCCAGGAGTGACAGGTGTTTTAACAGAGAGTGAGGGAGGAAGGGGGGATGGAGAGACCAAATCTGCCTGGAGGACAGAAGAGACTTTGAGGAAAACATGGGCTGAGACTTTAGGTTTAGGCAGAGGTTCTCCTGGTGTCAGGGACATAGCATTCCAGTCAGGGGCACAAGAGACACAGGACATCCAGCTGGGCCAGAGAAACTGCAGTCACTCAATAAATGCTAGCCCCCACAATGGCAGCACCCATTCTGCATGGGACCTGTGCCAGGCACTCTAAATTCATTGAGCAAGTGTTTATCAAGTACATTCTAGTGCCACACTCTGTTCTAGGAGTTGGGCATATATCCTTCAACAAGACAGATGAAATTCCCTGCCCTGAAAGAGCTTACACTCTGGTGAAAAAGGCAAATAATAATTTAATCTGCAGTATGTTAGGTGAAAAAAGCTCTGCAGCAAAATAAAGCAAGGAAAGGAAATTAAGCAGGGAGTTCTGGAAGAATAAGATGTCCAGGGAAGTCTTCATAAGAAGGATATTTGAAGGAATGAGAGAGAGTGAGCCATTTGGATATGAACATTCGAGGCAAAGGAAGCAGCATGTGCATTGACCCTGAGGCAGAGACATTCTGGGTGTTTGGGGAGCATCTAAGAGCCAGTTGAGGGAGTGGGAAGAAAGTAATGGCATTGAATGGACTCTAGTCACCTTATTGGGGACCTTTCTCAGTCTATTCATCTGTATAAGAAGGGGTGCACCCTCCTCAGACACCCAGTGACCAGAACGCTCCTTGCCTATGGTTTCCACTGCCCTCTCCCCAAGGGTCTCTGTCTCAGTAAAGGGGATCTTAAGAAAAAGTCGAGGGGAAGCTGGCTGGGAAGCCAGAGCAGGGCAGCACAGGGAAAGGGCAGGACAGACAGAGAAGTGAGGGGGTAGAGTGTGATTTGGGGAGATTGGGGCATCAATCCCCGTGTTGTCTGGACAGGACCCACAGGCCAGGAGAAAGAAGTGAAGAAGAGTGTAGGAAGGAGGCCTACCCAGCTTCTCAGTCCCCAAGGTGCCATCTCAGCCACAGCAGAAGTCCTACTGGGAAAGCCAGTATCAGGAGGGGTTTATCCATGTAAAGTGAACACTCTTCCCCTCCTTAGGCCAAGACAGAAGATGGGAGCACAGACCCAAGAGAGTCTTTCAGAAACTCTAACTGAGCCCCCAAAACTCTGATTACACCTGCCTTTGTTCTACCCATGTCTATCCCGGGTCCCTCCCCGGCCTGTTCCCAAGCCACCAGGCCCCTCTCCAACCACCAGTGTGGGGCCTGGTTCACTAGACACAGCCCCACAGCCAGCCCTAGGATTGAAGAACAGACTGTCATTTCCAGCACCCTGACCCTGTGGCTCTTAGAAGTGCCCCCAAGGGATGGAGCATTTCTAGAAAGAGAGGATGTCCCAACAGTGTGGGGTGGCGTGGTTTGAATTATGCCCCCCTGTTTCCCCTCACTCCCCTTAGTCTCCTAACAGAGAAACTAAGAGACCCATGTCCTGCACAGAGAGGGGAGACATCTGGAGAAACAGGAAAGACAGACCAGAAAGGTGGAAAACTAGCATGATAGATAGAATAAGAAAAAGCAAAGTGGGGACAGAAACCAAGGCAGGGGGTAGGAGGGACCCTGAGACAGAGAGAACGGAGCAGAAAATTGGTCCAGAGAGAGTGAGTGATGCAGAGATGGGGGAGATGGAAAATACAGAGACAGAGATAGGGACAGACAAACAGAGGGAAGGACGGAAGAAAAGTGGTAAGAAAGCAGTGAAACAGGGACAAGGACAGAGAGATGAAGAGGACAGACAAATTCAGCAGGAGAACCAATGACAGCTGTCCCTGCCATGGGGACACCTCATCTTTCTGTAGAGGCCACAGAAGACATAGGAGAAGTTTTCCCCACCCAGGGCTGCCAGCAGGTCCTCCAGGAGAAAAATTCTCACCTAAAACTGGGGGGCTTTGGGCCTCCCCCCAAATCCAGGTAGATCCCATCACCTGCCTCTCCCAAACCTTGCCCCAAGCACTCACACAGGCTCTGGGCTCACCACGTAGTGGGGCAGGGCAGTGGGGGCAGTCCACCCTGGCACGGTAGACATGGGCACGTGCTATCTGTATGGAATCTCCAAGCAGTAATGAAGCCAACAAAAAGTCTGTCTCTTTTTGTTGCCATCAGGTATTGACAATCCTAAACATTGAAGTAATAAAATACCCTTCCCCCCAAAATTCTTGGTTGGTAAAAATGCTAATAATGGTTGTGGCTACTGTTGAGTTTAATATATATGATTAATATACATACTATATATTCAAATTAGCTATTTTTTTAATGTTAATTTTTGAGAGACAGAGAGAGAGACAGAGAGAGACAGCATGAGCAGGGGAGGGGCAGGGAGTGGGAGACACAGAATCAGAAGCAGGCTCCAGGCTCTGAGCTATTAGCACAGAGCCCGACATGGGGCTCGAACCCACGAGCCACAAGGCCATGACCTGAACCAAAGTTGGACACCTAACCAACTAAGCCTCCCATGGGCCCCCAAATTAGCTCTTTTTTTTTTATTGCTTATCCTTTAGTGAACATCGTATTCTTCATGGAAGTTAACCCTGAGTCCCTTTGATCACACAGGTGGCCCCCACACTTAGGACCTCAGCTACATGTGTTCATTTCCAGAGTGTTCCAAGATTCTGGATCATTCAAGCTCACTTCAGGTGCACTTTATGTCTCCACCTCCCATGATACCATATAACCTTGTGTTTAGACAGAAGCTTCTAAATAAACAACCACAGCACAGTGAAGGTAAAGATACTTTGAAAAACAAAGAAACTGAGCTTGAGTTACTTCCATTCTGTCCTTCTATGCACCCACTTGGAATTTTTATTTATGTATAAATTTTTAAAACAGTGAAACAGAATGAAAACTGCAATGTGTACTATCTTTCGTTTGGAAAAATGCAAATTTTAGCTGCACTGAACTATCTTGCTGAGTTTAGATATTATCTTTAACATCAAAAAACAGAAATTATAATGTTATCATTTATTATTGCAACAGACCAATAAGTAGATATAAGCTTTTCCCCTTTTTTCAAGACATACTTTAATATAACTAAAAAGCATTAATCTATTAGTTTCTAAAACTTTTGTACTGTAATGTTTTATTTATTTTTACTTTTTACTGGCATGATGATATATATGAAGTTCAATACCAGATAAAATTTTACTGAGTTTCTTTTCTAGCCATTATTATTATTGGTCTTGTTTCATGATTAGTACTGAAAATAATTTTATTGAATAGTGGAGGAGACTGTTTAAAGATTGATCTACTCCAGATGTCAGAATGCACCATTGGCCCTGACCAAACTTCAGTGGATTGGACCGACCTCCCCTGCACACCCCACCTGCATCCTCTCCCCTTCCCAGGTGCCCCCTCCACTTCCACTCTGCTACAGGCCTTCTTCCCTTAAGCCCCCTGGGCTCCAGGGCAGAGGAGTGGGAGCTCAGGAGGAGGTCTCCACCTTGCTTACCTCGGTTACCATCTCGAATGGGAATGCCTTCTGGGGGCTTGGCATTCTGCCCCTCCTCCCTGTGGCCACACCTGATCTCAAGGTCACACCTCTACTTCCTCAACTGGCCCTGGCTCAGGGTCTTCCTCTCTGCTCTGCCTCAGCCAGTCCAACCTCAACATGCCCATGTGGGCTCAACAATTCCCGTGACTTTCCAGCAACCTGGCAATCAGAAATCTTGGGAAGGTCTGCCTTCCATGGGATGCATCTCAGTGAATGGTGCCCCCATTCATCCAGAAGCTCAAGACAAAACTCACATTCTCCCCCACATCTAATCCAGCAGCAAGGCCTGGTGGCTCTACTTTCAAATGCACCCCCAAAGCCAGCCCATCCATTCCATCTCCCCCAATGCCTCCCAGCCTGGTCACAACCCTCAATTCCTGCATTGCCTGGATTCCCTTCTTCCACTCTTGCCCCTTCCAGTCTATTCTCTGTATGGCAATGAGGGTGACCTTTAAAAACATTTATCAGATGAGGTCACTCCCCTGCTTAAAACCCACCAATAGTTTCTCATTACACTTAGAATAATTTCCAAGGGGGCGCCTGGGTGGCTCAGTTAGTTAAGCATCTGACTCTTTATTTCAGGTCAAGTCATGACCTCACAGTTCAGGGGAACCATCAGCATGAAACCTGCTTGGGATTCTCTCTCTCCTCTCTCTCTGCCTCTCCCTGCTCGCACACTCTCTCTGTCTCAAAATAAATAAATAAACCTAAAAAAAAAATAGAATGTCTAAGTTCCAAACATTGACCAATAAGGGCCAACCTGACCTCTCTGCCTATTTTCTCTAGATTTCTACAGGTATCCCTGCTACTTGCTTTGTTTCTGCTACACTAGCCTTCTTGCTCTTCCTTAAGCATACCAAGCTTTTCCCACCTCAGGACCTTTGCACTCACTGTTTCCTCTTTCTGGAATGTTCTTCCCACAAATTTTGGTATGGTTGGCTTCATCTCATCTTGCAGGTCTTCATTCAAAGGTTACCTGCATAAACCCCTTTCCTGACCACCCTGCCTAAAATGTACCCCATGCCCCCCTACTCTTTATCCCTCAACTTTGTTTTGTCACTTTTCATACTATCTGAACTATGGATTTTTTAAGCCTGTACAATTGTTTAATCTGACTCCTCTAGTTGAAAGCAAGGACTTTGTTTTATAGGCTAGGCCAACAGCCTATAAATAGTACCTGAAGTATAATAGAGGCTCAACAAAACTGTCCAATATCTTGAAATCTTAAATTCCAACATCTCAGAATCTGGCCATAGCCTTTGATTTTTCCAACTCTCTCCTACCCACTTCTCCCCTTACATGCACTCCTCCAAAGTTCCATTTTCAACCAACAGACTACAATTCGGTAGTTTCAAAAGTTAGAAACCTGGGACTCATCATTGACCTCTCCCCACTTCACACCCTCTACTTCCAAACCTATTTCCACATCTGCCAATTCTACCCCATCCACAACATTTGAATTAATTTGCTTCTCTCCATGTCCACTTTACCACCGGGGCCCAAGACAGCACTATCTCCAGGCTAGAAACCAGTAGCCCCCTAACTGGTCTCCATTCCTCCACGTTCCCTGTCCCAGCAATCTTTCTTTCCACTGATTCCAGGAAAAGCTTCTAAAGTGGAAATTTCATACAATGCTCCACTCTCAAATATTCAGTGACTTTCCATAGTTCACAGAATGGAGACAAAATTCTTGAATAAAGTCTACACTGCTCTACAATGGCCTGGCCTTCAACAACCTGTCTCACTTTTTCTCCTGCCATCCTCCCTTTTACTCATTGAAGTCCAGCCACACTAGCCTCACTTCCATTCCTAAATATATCTTGCTCATTTTAATTTAATCATTTAATATGTATTTGTGGAGGCAAACCTATACACTAAACACAGGTGGATCTACAGTGGTAAACAAAGGAGACAAAATCTCTACCCTCATGGAGCTTATGTTGTAGTAAGAGAAAACAGATCATGAACAAATCATCATATGTTACAAAAGTAGTACTAAACAGTGTTGTGAAAAAGCATCAAATAGGGAAAGGGGATAACCAATGTCCAGGGATACTTTGCTAGCCAGAATGCTAGGGAAGCCCTCTCTGAAGAAGTCATCTTTGAGCAAAGAGTGAACCATCCAGTAATCTGGAGAAAAGAGCTTTCTAGGCAGAGAGAAGAACACATGCAAAAACCAGAGGCAGGAAAGTGCTGAACATGTGTATCTGAAGAACAACAAGAAACCTGAGGCATTTGCAAGAGTCTAGAACCCTTTTCCTATCCCAAACTTTTCCTATTTCAATTCCCAAATGCCCTTCAGATGTCCAATCAAAGTTCATTTCCTCAAGCTGTTTTTCTGACCCCAAGCCTAAATTGAATCCACTAACCTAAACATTCATTGTTCCTTGTTCTCTTCCTCAATAGCCTTAAGCACCATTTACCATGTACATGTGGAAAATTGTTTAATTAATGTCTGTCTATGAGATTACCTGGCTCTCACTTAACATCATGCTACCCTGTGCTTTGGTGGTTCTCCCCTGGCCACAGCAGAAGAGATGTTGCCATTCCTTGCTCTCTGATTGACCACTTTCTATCTCCTCCCTGCTGGTTAAAACATACTATTTTCAAACATGGTTCAATATCATTGATCTGACTATAACTCTCTTCACCGTAATCACATCATCCTGAGACTACTGCCTCATTCCCTTGATTGGACTTGGATGTTTTGTCATCAATCAGGGTAGGTCTCTACCTTCTCAAGATGCTGATTTATTCTGTCAAATGTTGAGTCTTCCTACTTTCACTCTAGGAGATTTTTCTGAATTTAGTAGCCTCCTTATTTGCCCTTATTTGGAAATTACTTCCAGAACTCTGCTGGCCACCTTCCATGTTTTATCTTACCAGACCATTTTTTTGACCCACCATATTTAAGTGGGTTGGAGAGTGGACACCTGATCAAAGGTCAGAATCACTTTAGATCCAGAAGCAGCCACTGCTTTCAAGCCTCATGGAGCCCAGCCCACTCTTCCTCCTGTCCTTGGATTGCCTTGAGAGTTTCCATCTCTCTATCTTCATTCTTAAAATCCATGAATAAGCCAGAAATTGTGTGGCTAGGCTTTAAAAAAAAACTGAATTAATTTAATCTCCTTTCTTGAGACGATGTACCAAGAAAAACAGTTTACAAATTAGTAACTAAGGGAAATTTTGAAAACAAAACAAAAACATTGGGTGGGACAATGGCAAACCAAGGCCAAATGGGATAGAAGATTATAGGGAAAAAGAGGAAGCAGACACTATGTGGAGGTAACTGATACATATTAGTGGCAGAGCAGAAGGATTCTGATGCTAAAGGAAGAATCCAGAACTACCTTAGATCCAAAAGCAGTCATTGTATCCCACCCTTCTGGAGCCCAGCCCAGCTACTTCTGTTCTTAGATTATCTTGAGAGTTCCCATCTCTTCATGTCTTAAAATAACCACCTCTGCTTAAACCAACTGAAGGAAGTCCTTGTTCATGCACTCAACAATATTTATCAAACGTCTACCACATGCAAGATACTGTTTTAGGTATTAGGGATATAGCAATGAACAACCCAGTCAAAATTCCTGCTCTTGTGGTACTTGCGTTTTAGTGAAGAAAGACATAGCAAAAACAAACAAATACGTAATACATTAGATGGCTCTTAAATGCTAGAAGGAAAAATAAAACTTGGTAAGCAAGGGGGTCAAGACAGTGAAAATGCTTCCACTTCTGGAACCATGGCCAGCGAGATACACTGTGGGGATCTTCTACTTGAAAACAATTATATGTTGCACAACACATAGTTTTTGCCACATTACTGAGCTCTCAGGAGATGGAATAAATCTCCAAAAGGTGGAAGAAGAAGGCCATGAACTATAAGCAATAGTGAGGCATGGGGTTGCAGTGAAAGATGCAATCTAGGGACTGAGTCTTGAGCCAGTGGCACAGCATGGTAGGAGAGCTGAGCCTGAGACTTGGATTTAGCCAAGAATCTTGAAAGAGGCTAAAAAGATTTGTGGCTAATGGTAACCTCTGGTGCCCTGCACAAGTAAATGTAAATCTTCTCTGGAGGAAAATATCCTCAACTCATTGATTATTGGCTAAGATCTACCACATGTAAGCTCACATTCAAAGAACACCAAGCACACAAGGAAACAAAGCACTATGAGTAAAAACAGGAACAACAAACACCAGAGTTAACCCCTCTGGGCAACGAGAGAAGTGCCGACAGAATAGATGGTTCCTGAGCTGTGCTGTGCAAACCAGCAGGAAAATGGGACAGAAAATCAAAGGAGATGAGAAGGTCAAGGCTGGCTTCTAGCAACCACAAAGGGACTTGACTTAAGTAGAGGGTAATTGATATCCAAACCCCAAGGTTCCCAGACTTGACAGCCTGCGTGCTAACTGCTGAGCTCTTAACCGACTTGTTGCTGACTTAGGTGGAGTGTGAACTCCGGGACCCGGCAAGCTCCCACTCTCCCATCTCACCACTGCTGCTCGGGCCCGGAGAACTCCAGCGCTGCTGAAGTGGCTTGAAAATATAATGGAGTCAGGCTCTGCGGTTGAAATTAACAGCCAGCCCAGGCCCCACCCCTCCTTATCCTTTGTGATCCGGCCAGGGAAAACTCTGCTGGAAAGACCTGTGTAATTGACAAAGTGATGTCGAGTGGGGAGACTGCTATCTGGGGAGAGGAATCATTTGATTATTTCATGGCTCTTACCAGCACCTCAGAGTGAAGGCAGAGGAGACCGGCTGTGAAGCAGCAAACACAATCTAAGCTACTCCCCAAAGGATTGACAAAGCAAAGGACCAGCCTCGAAATTTTCAGCAAATATTTGCAGTTGATAAAAACATCTGGCACTTGCTCTTACACAGACTGAGGAAAAGGGAAACAGAAGCAGGCCCAGGTTGAGCACCGTGTGCGCGCTGGGCGCTTGGTCATCACTACGCTGCATATTCTGCACACGTTTTGTCACTTAATTCCGGCCACCATGCCCCAAACTCTATGCCAAGGGCAGCATTATCCTCATCCTGCAGATGTGGCCCCTAAGTGAAGGGTTACCAGTAATAGGGGATGTAAACAACGCAGGTACTGGGCTAAGACACTGTGTAGTGTCGTTAATTCACACAGCAGTTCCATCAGTTAAGTGCTATGATCTGCATTTTACAGATGAGGAAACAGAGGCACAAAGAGGCTTGCCTGCAGTCACACAGGGACAGAACGTGACTCAAGGAGACTCAGGATAGTACAAAGATTCCAGGGCTCCTAAAGAGCAGAGTTTGGATTTAAGTCCAGAGAGTTGGGGGGTGCCTGGGTGGCTCAGTCGGTTAAGAGTCCAACTTCGGCTCAGGTCAGGATCTCACAGTTTGTGAGTTCGAGCCCTGCATCAGGCTCTGTGCTGACAGCTCGGAGCCTGGAGCCTGCTTCAGATTCTGTGTCTCCCTCTCTCTGCCCCTCCCCTGCTTGCTCTCTCTCTCTCTCTCTCTGTCTCTCCCAAAAATAAACCCAGAGAGCTCTGGACTCTGAAACTCATGCCATTTCCCTGCATTGTGCCACTTCCTGCCACTTGTCCCTGCCCATCTGTGTTTTCCCACAACCTGACTCCCAAAAGGGCCAACACATGTGATGGCCAAGCATGTGGGCCAGTGCACATCAGAGCTCTTGAGCCCAGCATCCAGCAGGCCTGAATTCCATCTCCTGTGCAGCTACAGGAGGGCAAGGGAGTCTGTGGCATCCCCAAGGAGCTGGAGAGAGCTCACTCTCCCAGGACCAGCAAGATGGTGCCCTGTGTCCCTATAGTTGCCCTCATCTTAGCTCCTTTGCATCCCCAAGCAGCACCCAGAACAACTCCCCAAGGCAAGAGAAGACTTTCTCAGGCTTCAGGAAATGACTTAGCAGAGCACACCTGACCTGTGGCCCTATGACTCATGGGAGAGGGGGTATCCCAGGTGTACTGCTTCCTTGTTGTTCTTGGATGAATGGCTTCATCTCCAAGGTTAGCTTCTTTTTTTTAATGAGGAAAACAGTCCCTATCTCCTACATGTTCAGGTGGGATTATAAGGCCAGCCCCGAGCTCTTTACCTGGAATGTAGAAGGCATTCACCTTCTTCTGTTACCCACCTCTTCCTCTCCCCATTTATCTCTAAAATTAGATTTGTTTTTCGCATGCCTCAGAAGGCTGCTGTGAACATGACAGGACATAATCCAGTCTGGCAAGATGTATGCACTCGGTAAATGTTCATTAAAATCCAACACCCTATGATGATTGACTTCATGTTGTTACCATAGGGCCTCAGCCTGTGCACAGTGAGCTGGAGCCACTCAGAGGAGAGGCTGGCCCGTTCTGTGTGGCCCGCCTCACCCAGGCCTGTGATCTTGGGTCCTGGCTGGGCTTTGCTCTTTCATCACAGAGGCTCTAAAAGGGAAGGACTCACATGCACACTGAAGCCACAGTGATCTTTCTAGAAGGCAAAGCTAAGCATGCCCTTCCCCCAAGCTAAAAACTCTTGGTTGGCTCCCCATGGCCCTCAGCATCCAGTTCAAATCCTTGAACATATTTGACAAGGCTTTGTGAACTGATCTATGTCCATGCCTGCCTTGCCTCTGTCACTCTATCCCTCCTCTGAAACTTCAAATAGGTCCTCAAGGGCTGTGTTCTTCCCCTTCTCAGACACCCCCAGAGCATCCCAAGTATCTCTGTTTGTGACACCCATCTCATGTACCAGGCCTGTTTTATGTCTGTCTACATCATAAAAACATAGGCTCCAACCTGCCTGGCTCCAACAGGTTGTGATCTGTGCCTCCTTATTGATCACAACCTGTTAGCGCTCCTGGATGACTAAGTGTCCGACTCTGGATCTAAGCTCAGGTCACAGTCTCACGGTTCGTGAGATTGAGCCCTGCGCTGTCAGCACAGAGCCTGCCTGGAATTCTCTCTCTCCCTCTCTCTCTGCCCCTCCCTTCCTCTCTCTCTCTCTCTCTCTCAAAATAAATAAATATTTAAAAAATTAAGAACATAGGCTGCATGAGAGCAGAAGAGTCGAGTCCGTGCCTGCTGTGCCCGTTGTTATATTCCCAGTACCCAGCACATAGTACCAATTGAGCATATTACCTTTACAGGCAGAAAAACATGTTATTCTTCCTTAGATGTTAGAAGTGAATGAGAAATGTCACTTTCTGTATGTACCATCTTGCTCAGTCCAGTCAGCCAATGCAGAATTCTGGGCCTTACTTCCGCAGACATAGCAATTCTGAACCCAGCCTGGTCTCATGACATGGGGAGGGCAGGGAGGCGGGGAGAGGAAAAGCGGGAGGGGTACATACAGACTATGTTCCCAGAAGGCTTAGACAGCGGCTGTCTCCAGGACCAGAGAGCACGTGGCACATATACATGCACATGAATTCACTTACATGCACCCAGGTAACTCCTTGCCTGCATGTGAGAGTGCATACGTCTCAATGTAACATCTCTACTACAAGGGTGCATCTCTGCGTGTGCACATTTATAGGAGCAGCTCAACTGTTTTAAATCCCTTTTCAACATTTCCATCCTTTCCCTAAAGACTCTTCTCCATGGGTCCACCAATTGGCTCTTTCTTCTCTCCACTAGCCCCATTAACATCCCTCTCCCCGACTGTTCGGGGTAATCAGATCTGTTCCCAGACTCACACGCCCCACTCAATCTCTTTGCTGAGCGAGACAAAAGTCCTGTGGTTAATCAGACCCACCCTCTTTAGAGGGCAGTTTAGCTCTAATCTGTTTTACTTGATGATAATACCAGAGGTCTCACCCCATCCCCAACCCAAGTCATTCATCAAAGCAGCTCTACCACGCACATCTATCATGTGGTCCAAGAATCTTTCATTCCAGCTGCTCAGAGGATAACATGAAACACAACACCTCCTTTTTACAGTTATAAACCCATACATAAAATCAAGGTGGGGTTCTCTCTCACCCAGCAGTGCTACAGGTAATGAGGATCACGTGGGTCTGGGCAGGAAATTCATGCTGGGTGAGCACCTATGTCTGCCCTGCCTATTTCCTGACGATTTATGACACTGCTTAATTTCATCCTCCCAACATTATTCCTGGGTTTACATAAAGAGACTGGGGGTCGGAAAAGACAAGTAACTTGTCCAAGATCCAGTGAGGGAAGGGCAGGACCAGGACCAGGCCTCTCCAGCCCATACTCTTTCCACTACACCGGGATGCCTCCTCTCAGGATTTGGAAACACACTGAGGTCAACATTGTGATGAGGGGTCTGCAATGTGCATGTGCACAAAATAGGCAAGTCCTACTTGGAGAGGTAAAGTCTTAGGTTTGATCAATAAGATGGCACGGATTACAACCTGTTGGAGCCAGGCAGGACCTCAGGCCATTTTGTCTAACCAACTCAGTTTATAGGTAGGGAAATGGAGGTCCAGAAAAAAATAATGACTTGCCCATGGCCACACAGTAAACTAGTGCCAACTCAGACTAGATCTCAGGCCGGGTAACAGCTTGGCCAAGGTTTCAACCACATCCACCTGCTGTCCTGCAAATAATTTACATCGGATTCTGATGTTGCTTTGCATAAAAGCCTCCAGTGTCTTCCAGAACTTGAGATCAAAAATTTGTCTGTCCCATCCAGGAAAACCTGCTGAAAGAGCTCTTCCCTGGCAGCCCCCACATATCATATGCTGCCTCCTAAGAACATCCCTCAAGGACCGGAAGCCCCACCTGAAAAGCCACATCTGCTGCAGCCTCTGGATGGCCCAGCCACTGAAGGTCGTGGCTGATGCCACAGCTGCTAAGTCTTTGCCAGCATCCTGAGATGCAGGTACCACGTTTGGCTTTCCATTGGAAAAGGCTGGCATGTTGCCCACGCTCAAAGTCAAATCTTTTCCGCCTTCATGGGGCAGATCTAAGGCTTGCTCACGGGAGGGTTGGTGATAAGATGGAGGTTTCTACTCTCACAGGCCAACTTTGGAACCAGCCCAGACCTCTCCATCTCTGGTGCAGTGCAGCACCCCTGAAAACCCAAGACTGAGTGCAGAGAGATATGCCTTTGGCTCAATATGTAAAAACTCTCCAGCAATAAATTTAAGCAATTCCATTTGGGGCTCTCACAATTTCCTCCACTCAGGCAAACTGCTTTTTATTTCAAACGTTCCTGAAGGAAATTGGCCAATTGCTTACTTCAACTGTCGATGCCATTATGCTGAGCCTGATGGCAAGACACAAATGCAACCTGGGAATTTCTCTGCACTGGATCTTCACGAAACTGGCCACTACAACAGGGGTCTGGCCCAGAAGGGCTGTGGGTGTTGACCCTCTAGGAACTTCTCAGCACTCCCACAGAAGAGAACAAGGTGGCTGGGGCCAAGGCAGGGCTCTGAAGAACTAGGAAGGAGAGAGTTTAACATTCAGCCTGGCCCTTTAGATTGACTTTACTGTCTTCAATCCAAGGGGGTGAGGTCAACTCCAGCCACTTTGAGATGGTGTCGGCAGTCAAGGAGACTGACTGGAGGAGGTAGAAGACAGCATTAGTGCCCAAGGAGTCTGATATGATCAACAGCATCTCCATTTACTGAGCGCTTCCATATGCCAGATGCTGTGCTAGGCATTTTACGTGCACAACTGCAGTAAATCCAAACTCCTTACCATGTTCTCTGGAACAGTGCCTGGTACCTGGTAAGTACTATACAAGTGTTGACGAATGTCGTGGTTGTTAACAGGGGCTCCTAATGAACCCCCAAGCCCGCCCTCACTGGCTTGGAATAGACAAGCTGATTCTACAACTTCCTGTCACCTTAGCATCAGAGTTGGAGTTGGTGGGAGGCACTGATCACTTGAACTGTTCTCAGTTTGGGCAAGGACCTGATTGGTCAGTTGTGTGTCCCCTGGCTTCCTAACCCTGACAGATGATGCATTAGGAGCATGTGTCTCCCTAGGAGCCCACACAGGCTGGCTCAGAAATGGTGCATGTGGGTCTGGTCACCTGCATGCATAGGGTTGCCTCCTCCACCTTCACCCCACAGCAAGAAAGGTTTCACCAGACACATCAAGAAAAAGGAAAAGGAGTTGTGGCAAGCAACTCCTGACTCCGGCATTGCCATGACAACACCTGGAAGACATCTTGGCTAAGAGCTGAGGTTTATGAAGCTGAGTGGATGTCTCAGGTGAACAAGGTCTGGCAAGGCTTCTCCAGGCCAAGGAGAAGGGAGCCACCAAGGGCTTCATAAATTAGTCACTCCCCTCCACAGGGTTGGCCTGAGGACCTAAAGGCAGGTCTCTTGGTGACCAATCCCTTTTGAAATGTGCTGTATATAGGGCTTCTAAGTCCCACTACCCCCACACCCAGCCCAGAGGGCACCCGCTGTTCCCTACTCTCCATAGCCTTCAAGCTTTCAGAACAGGTCTTGGGCCCCTCCAATACCACTGTGACACCCCCCCCCCCCATGCCAAAGCTGGATCAGTATCACAAGGATTACCAAGCATCTACTATTTT